>NC_045443.1:24557615-24582860 GCF_002776525.5 Piliocolobus tephrosceles | reverse complement strand
TCCTTCCTTCCTTCCTTCCTTCCTTCCTTCCTTCCTTCCTTCCTTCCATCCATCCATTAGGCTACCTGAAGAATCCAATAATGCTTTTTCTGTGTCTCTGTAGAGCCATATTGTGCTGTGTATGTGTTTGTGTTTGTATGTGTTTTAGAGAAGCAGTGAACGTTTATTAAAAACCTTTAAAGCAAGAATGGAACAAAGTAAAGTACACTTGGAAGAGGGCCAAACAGGTGACTTGAGAGGTCAAGTGCATGTTTGACCTTTTGACTTGGGCTTACATATGTTGGCATATACTTCTGGGGTGGATTGGTCCGTCGGTTCCTTCCCTCCCTCCCTCCCTCCCTTCCTTCCTTCCTTCCATACAGTACTAAATGAGAAAGACACTGTCTCTGCCAGATCCCAATTCTTCCATTTGGCCCATTTATTGAGTCAGAGTCTGTATATACAAGTTTAAACATGTATGCAAGTATGTAAATGAAAAAAATGTCTATATTTTCAAGGATTATGACATTTTGACTAAATCTCTGAATCTCTGACTCTTCTATTTCCTCACTAGTAAATAGGAAAAATAATACCTCTTTCAGAGGACCCTGGTGGGGATGAAATGAGATGGTGTGTGTGAAAGTTCTTGCACAGTTTGTACTTAATGTGTGAGTTAAGTTCTCCTGTTCCAAGCTTGGACTACAGGTGCATGCCACCATGCCTGGCTAATTTTTTTTGTATTTTTTGTAGAGATGGGGTTTTTGCCATGTTGCCCTGGCTGATCTTGAGCTCCTGAGCTCAAGCAATCGTCCTGCTCAGACACCATCTTTAATCATCCTGTAGTTTTTGGAAGGTGAGCATTGGTCCTTGGCAGAAGGTGACGGACATAATATAATTTGGCGGAGGGAACAGGCTGCCCAGTGTCTCCAGCTGTGTTCTCTCCTTTCTCAGAGTAACTGCCTTGCCTTAGTCTGGGCACTCAAGCTGGGATTTGGGCATTTGTGACATTTGTTCACATTTAGGGATAGGAGTGGAAGGGTGGCTATCATCCCCACATACCTTCTTACCTGGGGTTTGTCTCTAAAAGGATGTTTTTGCCCCTTTCTCTCCCCTCTCTGGGTTTTGGCTATCTTTGATGTGAGAGGAAGATGCTCCATGTTTTGAGCCCCCTGAAGTGGCCTCAGCATTGCCTCTCCAAGCATTCTTTGTCCTTCCCCTTGCTGGATGTGAGCTTCTTTGTGGTGCCATCTGGGCACAACAAACATTCAATCTTCTCTGCAAGCAAAGCCTGAAGAAGATTGATTGCACTTCCTTATGGTCATGGGAAAGTCTAAGAAATTTTTTCTCCTGTGAAAGTGGCCAGGGCAATCTCTGCCTTTTTTATGGGAATAACAATCTTTGCATGACCCCAGTCCACACTTCAGTGGCAGAATCATAGATTGAGGGCCATTGCCCATTTATCCTTTTGGAGTCACTTTGCTGCTGGCATTCTAAAAACATTACAGCGAGCTTTGAACTGCTGTGCCAGGTCCCATCTTCCTTATCTCCAGATCAGAGCTGGCAGTGCAGGCATCACCCAACTTGTGCCTGGCTCCCCTGGCTTCTCAGAGGTGAATAGCCAACGCCCACTTTCCCCGCCTTTCCCATTTCCTGCCAGCCTTGAATTCCACTTTCAGGAGACTTTTCTATGGGTGTGGGACTCAGTCTGACAATCCTTAAGCAAATGGTGATACACAATTTGCACCTGCTGAAACCTGTTCAAAACAGGTCAGATCTACATTTTCTGATTTTCAAGTTCCTTGGGCAGAACCCATCCCTTTGCAGGAAGAGTTCTGCAGGATTGTTTTTATTTGGTCTTGTTTTGCTTTTTAAAATAAGTATGGATTCTGAGATAGAGAGCTTTAAAATATCTGTCATTGGCTGCGTGTGGTGGCTCACGCCTGTAATTTTAGCACTTTGGGAGGCCAAGGTGGGTGGATTGCCTGAGGTCAGGAGTTCAAGACCAGCCTGGGCAACAAGGTGAAATCCCATCTCTATTAAAATACAAAAATTAGCCGGGCATGGTGGCGGGTGCCTGTAATCTCAGCTACTCAGGAGGCTGAGGCAGGAGAATCACTTGAACCCAGGAAGCAGAAGTTGCAGTGAGCCGAGATCATGCCACTGCACTCCAGCCTGGGCAACAGAGCGAGACTCTGTCTTAAAAAAAAAAATCACACACACACAGATAAAATAAAAATAAAATAAAATAAAATAAAATAAAATAAAATAAAATCTTTCATCACCTTTCCATCTTCTAGGTATTCTCTTAGAAATCTCAAAAAGATTAAACTCATTAGCCAAATCCAATGAGGCTGCCTCCCTCTTCCAACCTTGTACCAGATACTCTTTATCTGCTTATGGAATTTAAAGGCAGAATTCATTTTCATCAAGGCCCTGATATTTCAGGAATGATTCATGAACCCCCATCTCTGTAGACAACGTGTCCAACAGAATCACCATCACTGTCACAAAGCATATTGGGTGCAGTTCTAAGGACTGACATCTCTCTTTGTTACACTTAGGCATGTTCAAGGATTTTTAGCAATCCCTGGAGAGATCCTTGTGCATACTGTGGATAAACATCAGAACATAATCTCATGTGTTTGAGAAATATCACTTTCTTTATTTTCTACTATTTAACATAATTATTGACATAATTATCCTATAATAGCATAATTAGTCATAATAACATAATTATCAACTCTCAGGCCACAATTCTACCAGCCTGGTGGAAAATCTAACATCAGTCATTCTTGGGTCTTCTGAACTCTTCCCTTTGATTTGATCGTCATAATTCTTCCAGCATCTTCTTCAGGACCAAGGCATTCATTGAGGGGGAGGGTGTCCCCAGGTTATTCAGTTGTCTTTGTGTTGTGTTAGCAAGACTTCCTGAGGAACTGAAGTAAGTCAGGGGTATTGGAAATGGAACGCAGGAGGTAGAATCAGCAGTGAGAATGACCACGCTGATTGAAAAGTGAGGGAGAGGGAGAGGGAGGGTCTAGACGGTCCAGCCTCTTTCTTGGGGCATGGAATCAACAATTGTGTTGATAACAAAGAGAAGGAATATGAGAGGAGAGCAGGCTTGACAGGAGGACAGGTTTGATGATGAATAAATTGGGGGACGTGCTAAGTTTGTTGTGCCTGTTACTTATTTGCATAGAAATATTTTGCAAATGGTCAGGAGAGTGATTTGAGGTAAAAATACAAAGCAAGTAGAGAACATGGCTCAAGAGCGAGGTCTGCAAAACACCAGTGCTGTGGAGAAGCCTCTCCTTTTTATCCCAAAGCTGCAACCCTCTGTCAGACCACCTAGCTGCCAAACTGTTCAACCTTCCCCCGCTGTCTAGTTCTGAGTTCATTTTACGGCTGTCAGACTTTGATTTCTGAATTATAGCACTGAAGATATTCCTCCTTTAATCAGAAAATTTCCTCTTTTTCTAACATAGTGCAATCTCTTTGGATTGAATTCATGGTCCTTTCTCATCTAACCCAATCTTCCATTTCTACTTCATTTTCCATTCTTCTTCTAGCCAACATATCTGATATTCTAAAACCAAGACCGTTTTCCATTTCTTAACAGAATTGTATGTTTTCTTTTTTTTTTTTTCTTTTTTTTTTTCTTTTTTGAGACGGAGTCTCGCTCTGTCACCCAGGCTGGAGTGCAGTGGCCGGATCTCAGCTCACTGCAAGCTCCGCCTCCCGGGTTTACGCCATTCTCCCGCCCCAGCCTCCCGAGTAGCTGGGGCTACAGGCACCCGCCACCTCGCCCGGCTAGTTTTTGTATTTTTTAGTAGAGACGGGGTTTCACCGTGTTCGCCAGGATGGTCTCGATCTCCTGACCTCGTGATCCGCCCGTCTCGGCCTCCCAAAGTGCTGGGATTACAGGCTTGAGCCACCGCGCCCGGCCAGAATTGTATATTTTCTTACCTGCATATTTTTCTCGGTTCATGCTATCCCTTTGACATGGAATTCTCTTTACTCTAAAATCTACCTGTCAAAGCCTTCTTCCTTGACTCTTGATGATACATGCTATTTCTTTCTTTAAGAGGGAACTCCCGCACTTTATCAAGCCTTTCTTAAGATATTTATTATGTTACATTCTGGCATACATTTTTGTGTAGTGTATGCCATAGACTCATCGATACCCAGTCTATTAGTATTGGGAAGAACCATCAGAGCGCCATTAGTGCTGTAGCCTCAACATTATGTTTTAGTGGAACATATAATTGAACAATTCAATGTCTTTCCCCAATTTTCAAAAAAAAGCATTAATTGACAGAATTTTCTGAGTTTTCAGTTTACCTATTGTGGTTGGCAGCTTTTAAGGTGCCTCCCCTCTTGTCTCCCCTTTGATCCCGACCTCCTGGCATTCACACCTTTGTAAAATTCCCTCCCCTTGAGTGTGACATGGACTTAGAATTTGCTTATTACAAACAGAACACGGTAGAAGGAATCGGTGACCTTCATTGAGTCATGTGGTATGTTGTTGAGCACTGCCAGAAACACAATTATTTAATGCAAATATAAGAGATATCTTTTATACTTTCTTCAACTGTATGAATTACATCTGGATACCTGTATTATAGTACTTATAACTCAATTAAGCTTCTTCATACAAAGTTTACTATATTTAAAGGAGATCTAAACTTAAAAATCCCTACTTTTTTGTTTAGATACTGTGCTATATAAATGGAGCTTCTGTCGCCAGTGATTAACAGGGTTTCTGCTCTCATCAAGGGCAGAATGTGATTTACTTGATGTTCTTTGGTGGTCAGATGAAAGTACTTTTTGAATTCCTATGAACATGATGTCTAACGTCTTATTTTGTCCCCTGTACTCTGTATAATTACTATAATATGCTATTAACTTTTGGGTAGGAGAAATCAGCCAACTTTAAGGAATATCTGAACTATATTGGATGTGTATGAATTTTACTCATTTTTAATGATATTTTAAAAATTTTATGTGGCTAAGAAAATTCAGCCAAAAATCTAGAGCCTTATACAGCCTTCCTTCTTTTTGGTATATATTTGCATTGTGCTGAATGTTTCTTGTTGGCCTTTCTCTAATGGTGTAAAAATGATCTCTTTTGTAAGTCTCATCTTCTATAATGTATTCACTTTCCTTTGGCCCTTCTGGTTCATACTGGTCTTGGTGTGCTTTTAAATTTGGTACAATTTTTTGAGTGTGCATTGTTTTCAGAAAATCAGTTTTTTTTTGTTTTTGTTACTGTTGTTGTTTTTCCACTATAACTAATGTGAAGTCAGCAATTTCATTTTCCCCACTCTGAGCACTGTTGTCATCAGCTGTCCCTGTATAATGGCTTTTGATATGTCCCATTGTGACGCATTGGACCCTGTCCCTAGTTAATCATTCATTTTTGGAGACTGATTCTGGGCAACAATGATGACATTCTCCTTTCATTTTTAGTGTTGAAATCCTTGGCCGTTCGTTTTTCTCTATCATTTGTTGTGGGCTGCAACTTCCAGCCATATTAAAACTTTTAGCAGGGTTAGCATTGCCTCGTTTCTGACTACCCACAGGGAATTATCTTAAATACACCCGTAGCCTGGGAACTTGTAATGCTTAGGAAAAAAAAAATCAAAACTCATAGATCCATCCCTTTTTATACTTTTTCAGAGCCTACTTTTTCCGTGTTTTGCATGGCAAGAAGCAAAGCCTTGAAACTCTCTGAAAATGTTTTTCAGGCTCTTGCTTACAAAGTGTCCCTAGAATGAGTTATAGTGAAGAGTACTTGTATAGAACCCTTCCCTGTGGGTTTTTGTAGAGAGATTCAGTTCTCCAAGAAATCAAGGTATTTGTGAATAGACCCATAGCAATGCTAAATTCATATAAGCGATACATGTTATTATTTTGTCATGTCTTCTTTTAATTGAAAAATACCCCATGGAAATACATATGTAAGGATTAGAGAAAGAGAGAAAGGACGGAGTGGGAATCAGTATAGAAATATCTTTAAGAGATATTTTAGCCGGGCGCGGTGGCTCAAGCCTGTAATCCCAGCACTTTGGGAGGCCGAGACGGGCGGATCACGAGGTCAGGAGATCGAGACCATCCTGGCTAACACGGTGAAACCCCGTCTCTACTAAAAATACAAAAACTAGCCGGGCGAGGTGGCAGGCGCCTGTAGTCCCAGCTACTCCGGAGGCTGAGGCAGGAGAATGGCATAAACCCGGGAGGCAGAGCTTGCAGTGAGCTGAGATCCGGCCACTGCACTCCAGTCCGGGCGACAGAGCGAGACTCCGCCTCAAAAAAAAAAAAAAAGAGAGATATTTTATAACATGTCTCAATCTTCTTGTATTTGGATAGAACGATGCCCAAAAAAGGGAACTTTCCATCCAGTTGTATTTTACATTTTATTTTATTTTTTGTTGAAGTAAGCAAGAGAAACTTAGAGAAAAATATCTGTTACATTAAAGATATTGAGATTTTATAAAGACCTTATGAACATGTATTCATATGTGTGAACATAAATAATAATATGTATATACTTTATAGCAAAAAAATTACTATTACTTCTTGTCTCATCAGAACTGATGTAGTTGTTGTATTTTGCCCAAAGAACAGCACTGGGGGAAAAGATTCTCAGTGTGTTAAAATCTGCTTCAATCACAGTCATTTTATCCCTGATGTCTGCACAGCTTATTGACTTCCTGCAGCCAGGGGCAGGAAAATGCATTTTTCTTCATCCTCCACCCAGGACAGTACAAATTTACATGTGCACACTCACGCTCTTTTAAAAAATAACAGAAAAAGAACAACTTCAGAAATAAACGTTTCAATCAGAACACTACATTGTTAGAAACTGCAATGAAGGACTGATTAATTCAAAATATTAATCTCCCTTTGCTTTATATTGCTCTATTAACAAGCTAACTGTTCTAGTATTGCTGGAAACTTTCCACAGAGTTACATTTTGGCACTTGCTCTTTTATTTGAATGTGGAGAGGTGGAAAATGCATAATTCATGGTTATCATAATATATCATATTATGAGATACATTCATGATTATATGTAGTATATCGTAAGGAATATTCATCATTGTAATAAAATATAGTCATGGTTATTGTTAGATATATCCACTGAGATTGATGCTTTCCATAAATAATCCAGACACTTAACACAAGGCATTTGGGGCAACTTTTTAAGACAGCTGTCATGGCATTTCAGTACAAAGTGGAATAGGTCTAAGAGAATTAGATTGTCTCTTGAATTGGAACACTTTCAATAACTACTATTGGCATTAGAGTGTCAGGATCAACAGTGACTTTATGTATGCAGTTGGAGGCAAACTAGGAAGCAGAGCTTGCGGGCTGCTTGTCCCTGGGTCTTCCGCATGGCAGAAGGTTATGGCAGCTGTTGGCTCATGGCAGGGAGCACCGAGGCAACCTCAGGGCACTTGCTGAGAGTACAGAGACCTTCTAATTCTTGTTATTCCTAAGCTTTTGCAGCAGCAGTGGTAGAAGAAGAAGATTTTCTGTATGAAACTGTCCAAGGATCATTTGAAAGACATAGGTCAACATTCTTAATAGATGCAAATTAATTCCAGTTAAGGCACACATATTCAACATATGCACAGAGACAAAATGGTATAGCGGAAAGCAGTTTTAAAATGAGCGTCTGGTCCCTGCAGCAGTAAAATCCTAACACTGGGTTCTCACAACTTGTGGTGACGTGTAGACTATCAGCTACCTCTGGGATTGGGGCCTATGTGAATAGGCAAATACTGTTTTTAAGACTGAAAGTATGAAAATTTAAGAAAGATTATAGTTTTGGAAAAACTATTACTGGATGACTTCCTGGAAGAAAGAAGTTGTGGGGAGAGAGTAACAGAAGGAATAAAAATCTCTTGGTTCACAGACTGAAATCCATAATGCTATAGGATCTTTACAATAATTTCAGTGATCTGTTATACCGCTCAGTGGATATGTTGCTTAGTGAATATTGGTCTTGTTGCAAGGATAATGTCCTATTTGAGTCCAGAATAGCTCACACATCTCTCTTGTGTTTAGTAATAAATTGCCACCAACCATCAGGTAAAAGTTCATTTTGCAAGATTCCAGATGGTACATTTAACACCATTTTTAAGGCTTCCTGTAACTAGCTAACGCATATAGTTAATGCAGATATAGCTGAATTCCAGTATACTTTAATTCTTATATGTAGGGTCTCCCTTTCCTATATCCACAGGTTTTTCCCCTTCTGGCATGTTTTTCTATTTTTCTGAACCCAGAAGTTACCACTGGCAGAATTTCAGTCTCAGAACTTTGTCAAACATTAAAGATGTAGCATTGTGCCTTTTGAATAAGTCAAAATAAGTTTAAAGTAAGTTTAAACTGTTCATGAAAGCAGTGTTTTGCTTTGTTCTCAGGTACTCCCTGAATTCCTGCATTGTTTTTTTCTTGTTGAAGTTCATAAGGAAAAACTTGTACTTGTTTTGTTTCTTTAGGAAATGCCTCTAGAATTTTATTTACCTTTGAGATTTCTTGGTTAAATGAAAGGTTGTTATGGCCTCTTTAGTCTTAGCAAATTAAATATCGCACAGAGCGCATGATAAGGGGTCATCAAATCACGGGTAGACACAGATGATAAGCATCATGTCAGAGGAGACACATTTTTTGCCACTAGAAGTAAGCCTTTTTTTGATGCAGAACTTCGGATCACTTAGTTGGCATAGTAGGAAAGAATGACATTCATTAGGGATAAATTCGTTTTATATTTCTGAAATTAATTTATTAAATGAATTCACATTCATAAGCCAGTTGGGAAGGCATATCAGGAAATCAAAAGTGCTGCCACATAAACTGTCTAGTGTTTGTTTATTTTGAATTTATATAGCCTGTTTTCTCTGGAGATTTGAAGATGCTGTGCAGAAAATTTTAAATCTGTTAAACAATAGGCAATAAGTTGTAAAATGTGAACCCCTGCCTGGATAGGTTATAATCTCTAAGGCCTTTTAATATACCCAGATATAAGCACTGGCAATTAAAAAGGAAAAAAGAAAAACCATAAAATATGAGATTCTTACCTGACTGGATATCAAGAATGAGAGATAGTTTGTAAACACCTTCATTCTTTCAGACTTGGGTCTGTTTTTTCCCGTTTATTCTGACGTTTAACATCAAATAGATAACCTGTGGTAAATTGCTGAATACTCTCTCACATTTTAGGGGAATTTAGAGTCAAAGCTACTCAGGCCAATCATTGAAATGAAATTTTCCTCAGGACTAGTGGTCAGTCTTGGAGATAATGTGAGAAGATAAAGACCCACCCAGAAACGCAAGAGTTAACATCAGTAACTCTTTGTATAGGTAATAAAATCTCTGAATTCAAGTGTTTCACCCTGCACAGTAGAGAAAAGACGACTCAACATCTATAGCTATGAATTATCCTGGAATGTGGATAGCTGCTGTATTCTCACACATAGACCCAATACTCGTAAACTTTCACTGTGAAATAACAGCTCAATACCCTTTCCTGGCCATCTTTTTCTAATAATATGAAAACTCTTTATGATATTTTACATACTGAAAACTAGGGATATACGTGGTTAACTTTCCCACTCCTGACTATTTACATACTTAAAAAAATTAACCTTCCAAAAATACATTCACAATCCGGTTTAAAATAATGCAGTTTTTTTGCCTCTGGTTAGTTATTTTCCTTTTGGTCCTTTTTTTAAAAATTTTTTTAAATATTTTTTTTAAGAGTAAGGACCCTGGAATCAGAATTAGAATTATGGTTTTGCACCTTCCTACCTGTGTGACCTTCAGCAAGTAGATAAATGCAAGTTCATCTCTCATAGTATTTTTCTGAGATTTAAATGAAAAAAATATATGTAAAATACTAGAGCTAATAGGTAACTTATAGAAACTGTTCTGTTAGTACATAGTAACACCGTTGCTGCTGGTGCTACTACATAATATGGTATTTGAATATAACATTTCTACATAACTAATGACTGGCGCTATTACTCATCTCCGTTGAATAAAATATAATGAAACAACTTTTAAAAATATTATGAATACATACCCATTTTAATACACTTGGAATTGGAAGAGAAGTTTAATAATGTTTTGTCAGATCCATTAAAAAATTCAGTTTCTTTAATTTAAAATTGCCACTGTTGGCTGGGCGTGGTGGCTCACACCTATAATCCCAGCACTTTGGGAGACCAAGGTAGGTGGATCACTTGAGTCCAGGAGTTTGAGACCAGCGTGAGCAACATGGCAAAACCTTTCTCTACAGAAAACACAAAAACTAGCTGGACATGGTGGTGGCGCATGCTTGTGGTCCCAGCTACTGGGGAGGCCGAGGTGGGAAGATCGCTTGAACCCAGGAGGTTGCTATGAGCCAAAACTATGCCACTACACTCCAGCCTGGGTGACAGAGTGAAACCCTGTCTCAAAAATAAAATAAAATGAACAAAACTGCTGCTTTTGGGGATTAAGAACATCATGTAATTTTTGAAGAAGGAGAAATTGTCACTTTGAAAAAAAGGAGGAATGTTTGTTTGCAGGGAGAGTGATTAATAACTTTTCAGTAATAGTTAACCTACATATATATTCAGTAACTGTCATCTAATATTCATATGGAAGTGCTAAGTTTAAGGAAATAAGGAGTAGAAAAGGGTGAGAGCATTGATGTTGGATGCTGGCTCCCAGGATAAGCACCATTACTCCTGCTCAGCAGACAATGCTAGCTATGAGCTGGCAGCTGGTACAGTATGCCCTTGCACAATTCTTTTCCTTCGGAGAATGTACTGAGCAGTCAGTCACTCACAGTTCCAGACCCATAGATGCTGCGTTTCCATAGTGCAATAGTTCCTGAAGTTCTTGACCTGACCTGCAGCACTGGGAATGCAGTGAGAATACAAAAGACAATCTTAAAAGACATCAGACCTTCTCTGCTTGTTGAGTCATTTGCCGGCTACGGAGGATCTGTTCATTATTTGAAGCGATGCTGCTTTAGCAATATTTAAGGAAGAGAGTGGGGATTTCACCTGTTTTGGTTAATTAACTTAGCTTGTGGACCACTTGTGGTAGTTAATGAAATTCCATTTCCTTATACCCATGCTGCAGAATTGGGCTGCTTTTTAGCCCGTGCTGTGTAGAGAAAGAAGAGAACAGTTTGTTTTATTGGAAAGAAAGAAAAAATCTGACAATGGGAATACTGTTGAAGATGAAGTTCAGCACTGATTGTTTTGAACAGAAAGAATCAGTGATTTGAAACCCATAAGTTCTGTGCTCTATAATGTACATTATGTTAGATAAGCCTCCTGGGCAATGAGTATTAGTCACTTTCAAAATTTTCACCGAATTACAGGTTGGATCCACAGTTTTAACTACAAGGAAGAAATTTAAGCAGATGAATAAGAAAGAACCTAAACTCTATTTTAGTTTCCTCTAAGTTAAAACTGTAAATGACTTAGCATAACTACCTTCATGTCTCTAACTGTCAAATATAAAAAAAAATTAATTCAATTAACTGTCTGACAGTTTGGGGTAATGAGTAGATTAGGGATTAGCTACAGGACCGTGGGTGTGTGTGTGTGTCTATCTGTCTATGTAGGGCCATGTGGGGTCTGCAAGTATCCAGGTGGCAGAGACTATACTAAGAAATAAAAGAGCGTAGCATTTTTTTCAAACTACTTTTTTTCTTAAGCACAACGTATCTGGCGATTACAGATTTGCTTTCTAGATAACTGTGAAGTGATAATGCCTTAGTTAGGACAAGAAATCTACAGAACATATTGGCTGCGTAGGAGAGTGATTCCATATTACTTTCACTGCCCTGACATTTGACATGATTGCTACTGTCAGAAAGTTGAATTATCAGAATTCTCAGCGAGAAAGACACAACCATTGCTTTTCACTTCTTCAAAAGGTATTTTCCTCACTTATTCATGAGTTTTACATTATAAATATCTACATATGCTTGTAACTGACAACTGTGTCAAAGAAGAAGGGAGAAACAAGCTCAAGAGGTGCTGGTCTTAGGACCTGATTTTTGTGAACCATAGCTAGATCTATTCAGAATTCTCACTTCTTCACCAAGGACATAGAGTTTTAGAGAAAGACACTGCAGAAGGTGCACTGTGGCTTCACTGTCAAATAGTCTTAAATGTCTGTGACTTCTCTCATTTATCAGCGAGGAAGTCTCACAATAATGTGGAAATAGTTTCCTTTTTCTGTTGTGTTATTTTGCAGTGTTCCTACTGAAACATTCATGAGAAATGATGAGGCAGATGAATTTTGATGATGATCTCTTAATGAAATAAAACCAGCTTATAAAGATAGGTTTCTGCTAATTCAGAAGCTAAGTGCCCTATGATGGAGTCTCACATAAACCTTGGCTTGGTGTTCAAGTGAAAGGTTATGAAGTTTTTCAGCACCGTTTTAGGATATTTTATTTCTCAGATTTAATTTTTTGTTCTTGCTGTGAGTGCTTGAGATTTTAAGGATGATACATATTCTAAAATAATGCACTGGGTAAAATGAGGTTTTTACTTAATGTTCATTAACAAAGACCGTTGGCTTTATACTGCACACGAATCCTGATTCATATAGTCTATAGGCAGGATATTAGATATACCAAATAAAAGGTATCCCATAAAAAACAGTATTCAAAGCCAGGTGCGGTGGCTTACACCTGTAATCCCAGTATTTTGAGAGGCCAAGGTGGGCAGATCACTTGAGGTCAGAAGTTCAAAACCGGCCTGGCCAACATGGTAAAATCTCATCTCTACCAAAAAATACAAAAGTTAACCAAGTGTGGTTGTGTGCGCCTGTAATCCCAGCTACTCAGGAGGGGCTGAGGCAGGAGAAAGCTTGAACCCAGCAGGTAGAAGTTGCAGTACCACTGAACTCCAGCCTGGGTGACAGAGCGAGACTCCATTAAAGAAAAAAAAACTCAGAAAAACAGTTTTAGTTTCACTGAACAAAATATCCTTTAGTGAGCACAAATAATTCACAGCAAGAAATTTATTAGTCTTTACATATTTGCACTTCTGTCCACAGTGCATGCAGTTTTAAATGTCAGGATTACAGTGTTTTGGGGGTGTCTTAAATAACCAGTACATATATTGTTTCTTCGATTAATTTTCTGTGTTGCAGCAAAGACTTTGAATAGATACATGTGCTTAAACAAGAGGGTATTGAAGGAGAAGTGTGACTTTGTTGTACAGGAGAGTATGAAGATCCTGTAGCACTAGAAAGTATTAGTAAGGAAAAAATGTGCTCTCAATAAAAGAAACCATTGGTATGCTGCTCTTTCTCGTATATACTTACATGTAAAATTTCTTTATTTGTAAGTTCATATATATATATCTTATACATAATAGATACATTCTGTATAAGTCTGTGCTAAACTTTCGGTGTATATTTCTTTTTTTTTTTTTTTTGAGACGGAGTCTCGCTCTGTCGCCCGGGCTGGAGTGCAGTGGCCGGATCTCAGCTCACTGCTAGCTCCGCCTCCCGGGTTCACGCGATTCTCCTGCCTCAGCCTCCCGAGTAGCTGGGACTACAGGCGCCCGCCACCTCGCCCGGCTAGTTTTTTATATTTTTTAGTAGAGACGGGGTTTCACAGTGTTAGCCAGGATGGTCTCGATCTCCTGACCTCGTGATCCGCCCGTCTCGGCCTCCCAAAGTGCTGGGATTACAGGCCTGAGCCACCGCACCCGGCCTATCGGTGTATATTTCTTACCGCGAATGTATAAACTGCAGACTTGGGAAAGGTGGGCTGTTTCCTATACTTCATTGTGTCAATGGAATTCCATATTTTACCTTTTGTGGATGTTAAGACCTGATGTGCTTTCTCAAAGAGGAAAGGTTTCAGAAAATGCAGCATTAGACCAATTGCAGAACCAAGAGAGATGAATTGTGCAATTTTTGTAGATTAGGTTTTCCTAACTTGGCCACTGTCGGCTTCATCCCTGTGGGGTCAGAGCTACTTTGTGTGCAGCAAATAAAACTTTATTTTCAGGAAAACATGTTTGCCTTCAGTAAAATGCAGCCACCGTAACAATCTAGTCCATCCAGAGATGAAGGTTGTAGTGTTGCTTCCCTCTTAGATATATTGTTAGCGGTGTCAACAGTGTAGAACTGTTTAAACCTGCTGGACCCTGTGCATTTTGATGACTCCATTCCGTGTACCACATATAAGAGGTAGAAAGTGTGGAAGGGGCAGTGCTTCTCAGAGTGTGGGCATTTGCATGGAGGTATTCACCTTTGCTTATGAAATAGCCCCCTCTGAGTTCCAGAAGTGGAAATGAGAAACTACAGTGCTTGTTTGAAGTGTTTCCATGCATCCATGAAGAGTGTATTACATTTGAGATTAATATTAGTTACTGAGACTGAAATCAGGTAGAGAGAAGAGAAATAAAGTAATCGCTCTTTTCCTGGTGCTATTTCCTTGGGATGCTGTTCTGAGTGTTTAGGGAAAAAAAACCCATGAGTTACTGATGAGGCAGCTGTAAACAGGGTAAGTGACAGATGTAATGAAAGTCTCAAGGCCTGTCCTAGAAGAGGTCCCAGCACTGGTCATGTGAGCATCATTTACATGAAGGCGAACAGATGGATACATTTGATCTGATTCTGTATGGTCCCTACATCAGAATTCTGTTGGGTGTTTTGAATCTGCACTTACGGACACATGTATTTCTGATGCTTTTGCAGCAGCAACTTTCAGATCTTATTTTTTTTTTTTTTGCAGTACTTAGGCTGTCAGAATAATGTTATAAACGGTGCTTTACTATTTAATGTAGCTGTTTCCGTTCTGTTGCTATTTACTTTTGTGACAAGGTGATTTATTTATTTCACTAGACACACCATCGAACAATCAAAAGAGATAAACTAGGCTTGATACTTTATGCCAGTTGAGAAGGAGAAGGGCTAAAGAACTTAGCATAAGCAACCCTTTTCTGATAGTTTAGAAAAGCATAATTTTCAGAAATTGGTATCAGTATGCCACGTCAGCAAGATGGTGAGATTGGGCCCATTGACTTAAAAAGGTGATGATAAAAATGGAAAATCAGCAAATCTTTACAATTCTGTCAATATTGATATTGATATATAAATGCCTACCTTCTGGAATATTAATGTCTGTCTCTATACAATCTGTGAAGATTCTTTCCTGCCTTTTTTTTTTTTATAAACTGCATAACCAGTCCTTAATACGTTGATATTCTTCTATCTCTCACAGTGTTTTCAGAAGTATTCATATATTATGTTGAAGATTCCTTTTGTAGATACAGCTATACCCATGTAAATTTTAAAAGAATTGTTGTAATAGGGGGACAGAATGTAATAGTTTATTTAACTGACTTAACTGGTGACCATGTAACTACCTCATGTTAAAGATGATAAAAGTTAAAAAGCCTTGGTGAAAACCACAGGCAGGTTTGTCTTGGAGTGATTGAAGCTTAAGTCCATTCTCTGGTAATTGTTGAGAACTAGCAGTGTGATCATGTGGGCATATGTTTTGTTGGAGTTGCAAATTGGTTATTCTCACTATTTGTATTCCAGCTCTCCTTCCATCACATATCACCTTATAGCTATAGTGTGGAGGTGATGTGGCCATTGGAGGAATCATGTAAAGGAAAATAGATATCTTGTTGGATTGAGTGGGATATATTCACATCACCTGCAGTCCCTTGTTATTATAGTATAGTGACTACATATGATGTCAGCATATCTCACTCAACCCAGCGAGATCTATTGGGTCTACATTATAGTCACTATGCATATGTTATTAGTAGCTGTTCCATCATGGAAATTTCTCCTAGGAATAATCCTACAGCTGACTCACTTGACAGTATAACACCAGGTTTTAGGGCCAGAGGTCACGGACCTCTTATGTCATGAGACACTTGAAGTATACAGGTAGTGGAAGAGGAACTGTGTTTCAAATATATGAAGCCAGAAGCTAGTCTGTGGAAATTTCTTCGAAATGTTACAGCTCACAAGAAACTTGATTACAAGTTTTCTCAAACTTAATGCAGCCTGAGAATATGACATGGCCTTACCAAAATCCAGTTGTAAAGATGGAAGAAACTTTTCTAAACTAAGAAGAACAAAATTATATCAACTGTGTCAGACTATAGATTATCTTCTTTATCTCTGCAAAATTCTCATTGTGAAATTGTGGTCTATGTGAAAAGGTCAAAATTTTGCCTTTCTTTAAATAGGGTACCCCAAATCATCTAAGTTTCAAGTCTTACAAAACTTCTGTCTTCCCCTAATGAGTTCTCAATTTGTAGCAGGTACATAAGTGCAATGTGTCTATGATTCTTACATTGGTTTACAACTGGGATGAATAAACCACATTTTAGATATTCTTTAAATATTGAAAAGCATTTCAAAAAATTTATTTATGCAACTTTTAAATAGATTTTCGAGTAATTTAACCTTTTTAGTGAAATTCTATTAAACACTATCCAGTTTTCTTCACTGCAAAAGAATCCCTCAATTTGATGAGACTGGGTAATAGTGACCATATTGATGTCAGTGATTCTGACCTGGGGCTGCCATTGATCTTGGCACCCTGCCACTACTGATCATTTCCAGTTCAGGTAAGAACTAGAAACAACTGTGTTTGAAGTGCAAGTCACTGTTAGCATTTTTTCTTCTCCTTAGTTCCAGTCCTTACTTCCCTCTCTTTCTTGGATTCCTTTGTCAAGCCTGTCATAGTGCCTTGCTTACAACAAGTGCTCTGTATGAGTTTGTTGGGTGAATTACAGTACTTATTTTATTTAACTATGTTATTGTTACCTCCACCTCCACCCATCCATAAGTGCAGCTACAGGGCAGAGACCACAGCACATTCATCTCTGGCAACCACAGTGGTTCCTTTTATATAGGCAACACTCAATACATGTCGTGATGGTAGTGATGGTGGTGGTGATACTGTCCTACAAAAACAAAGTCTGGTCAACCAGGAATATTGTGGTAATTTTTTGCTCATTTAGTCAATATGCTTGTCACCTCACTTTTTAATTCCAGGTATTAACTATCAAACAATACTGAGCCATACTCTTTTAGAACCTATATGAACATACTATATTAATAACTTAGAAAGTGTTGTGGCTGGACTCAAATCTTTATTGAGCATGCTTTCCTTGAATTTCTTGCTTCTGTTTTCTGTTTCTGTATGCACATTTTATGTGAATAAGCTGAACATTAGCAGATTTATCTGCATCTCTTCATTTCTATTCTACAGCAATAGCTCCTTAGAGTAATATCTGAAGTTATAGTAATTTTCTTCATATCAGAGAGTTTCTAACTATGTTAATGGAAGTTAGGCTGGTTGCAGAGACATTCGTGAGAACTACCTATGCTGTACCATTTAAACAATTTATTTGATCTCTCTTTAGCTTACCTGCTCATGCCTTTGGAACATTGATGTTGACCTTGTTGGAACTTTGTCTATAATCATGATAAGTCCCTCAATAAAATCTAACAGAAAATAACATTTAAATTTCAAAGTGATTTATTAACACTTTGGATACTTTGTGATGTGCTGTGTGCCCTTCTTAGCAAAGAGACTCTCTTATGACACTATATTCACATATTATTTTCTTGACTGCCCAGTGCCTAATGATGTCATATTTTTAAAATAATAATAAAAGGAGAATAATGACAGCATAAACAGTAGATAATGCCTATTGCCTGATGCAAAGTGAGGAATAATCTTTGTAAGCAGCAAGAAATATTAAAAATTCATCAGCCATCAAACTGCAACCCTGTTTTTAAAAGTAGCTATGTGAACTTAGCCCTGTGTCTGGGCTTCTGTTTCCTCGTGTGTAAAATCAAGACCCCTGCTTCTTCACCTGACCTACTTCTAATCATCCTTTAAGACTCGCCTTCATTATCCTTTTGTCTGGGAAGCTATTGGTGACTCCTGGAGAAGGCTGGGCCCTTCCTTTGCTCAAGGAACTTCCTGTGCATACTCCACCAAAGCCCTTAGGACATTCTTTTGAAACTCTTTTCATATCTCTTCCTCTTTATAGCATGAGTCCATCAGGAGCAGGGTCCATGCCTTTATACCACCAGTGTGGCTGGGGGAAGGGGTTGAGGAGGCAGAAAAGGAAACTAGGAGGACACAAGATGAGCTCACCTTCCACCTCTGAACCTAAATCCTGGCTCCAACGCTGACCCTTGGCAAAATAACTTTGCCAAGTTATTTAATTTCCCTAGGTCTTATTTTCCCCATAGTGGAATAAGGATAATGATGGCTGCCTCATCAGTGCTATTGTCAGAATAAATTTCAATAATATTTGCTCGGCTCCTGACAAAGTGCCTGGCATATAGAAAGCACTCAATAAATGCTGACTATTATTACTATCATTAGCCAAATACATTTTTGTTGGAATAAACCTAACATTGTAGGATTTTTAAGGTACTTTTCAGATATTAGAGTCTACGGTCATTCCACTCTGTTTACTGACTAAGATATCCAAATAAATACTTTTAGCCTTCTGGATTTGGATATGGGATAAAATGGCCATCTGTTAAAAACAGTATGCTTATGTCTTCTGGGTACATTGTTAAGAACTGTGAAGGGTCTGAGATTTTTACCCTATTTGTAAGCTAATATAGCAGCCTGCATAATTCCATGAATACTGGCAGAAGACACATTGGATCACAGACAAAGGAAAGTGTAGTACTCACAAGGAGAGTAGTAGACAAGGTATTAGTATTAGTACCGGTTTTCTGAGCCCTGATTCCCACATGGTGATTGAAAGAGAGTCTGGTGATGTTTACACTTCAGGGGGAGAAAACTTGAGCTTAGGGAACCCCAGGCTTTTATAACGCACAGGAAGCACGCCTGACCTTTGGCCCTAAGTGAGACATTATCCTTGTGATAATGGATAGTAAACAAACCTGCCTTTTGCTCTACAGGAAGATAGTATCTCTATCTTCTAACACTTTCAAGATACAAATGTCCTTAAGACTGTCACGAAGAAAGGCCTTCAGTGCCTTTACTCATAACAAGTACAGAAACACAAGAGATGCAGAAAGAATGGTCTGTCAATATGGAAATTTGTATTTTTATGGATTAGGTTTGTAACTTTCATCAGATTTGTTTTTGTTTTTCTGAGACATGTTCTCACTGTGTCACCCAGGCTGGAGTGCAGTGACGTGATCATGGCTCACTGCAGCCTCTGCCTCCTGGGCTCAAGTGAGCCTCCTACCTCAGACTCCCCAATATGGACCACAGATGCAAGCTGCCATGCCTGGCTACTTTTTGTATTTTTGGTAGAGAGGAGGTTTCACCGTGTTACCCAGGCTGGTCTCCAACTCTTGAGCTCAAGCTATCCGCCCACCTTGGCCTCCCTCTTCAGATTCTTAAAGGGACATGTGAAAGAAAAAGTTTAAGTTTTGAAGATCAAAGTCATTATTTAGGTGGTTACATATCTAAGGACTAAGCAAGAAAGATGCCTCGCAGAAGACATCATGAGACAGAGAATGAACGGTGGCAAAGAATAAAAGGTTTCTCTGAGAAGAAGAGATTATTAATTATTATAACGTCTATTGAAAAACCTCGCACCTAAAAAGAGACCCAAATTCAAATTCACTTTTAAAGATTGGTGTGCAGGTGGTGGGGAGGGGCCGCACACTCCTTGCTCACCATGTCTTTTTTTTTTTTTTTTTTTAAATATTGGACATGCATTGTTGCAAGGTTTTTGATGTGTGCTGTACATAACAGAAAAATCAAAGGTTCCTCCTTTATTCACAATTGAATTTCCATTTCCAATTCATATTATTGAAATGTATGATTCTGACTTTCTCCATTTGCATCGCTTTATTTTTAACACTCATAAGCAAACTGTTATAAATACCATGACAAATTATTTTATGAACGATTTATCTCAGTAACAGTGACCTCCGTCACTTGAACCACTGTTCAATGTATCGTCAAACAGCAAAGATTAAGGCATAGGGCATTTTGTGGAATTAGTGACCGTCTAAGAGCTGATAGTCTTATGCCAAATCAGTCATTAGCACTCGGAAAATGTTGTACTCTGAAAGCATTATCATGTTTATGTAACAAAAGTAAGAGACAAAAACAGATGGCTTAAGTAAAAATACTGCTAATCCAGGGTTTCTCAATCTTAGCACCACTTCCATTCTGGATCAGATAATTCTTTGTTGTGGGAAGCTGTCCTGGGCACTGTAGGATGTTTAGAACGTCCCTGGCCTCTACCCACTAGATGCAAGTAGCATTCCCCAAGTCATCACAATAAAAATATTTCCAGACACTCCCAAATGTCCCCCAGCGACAAAGTCACCCTCAGTTGTGAAGCACTGTGCTCGTCCCACTTTAAAAGTGAAAACAATATTCTGTCAATGAATAAGAAGGCACATAGAGAGTGTTGCATGATCCTGATAAACATTCATGGCCCTGGAAAGAAATTAAAGCTTCTATAGTTTGAGGGTTTCCAAAATTAACTCTTTGCCAGTTCTTACTCCTGGGTGTGATCTGTTATAGAGTATGGAGGGCAGTACAGAGGACTGGACTTGGGTTCTTGCCTTTTTCTTGCTGCATTGTAGTTCTGTGATTTGGGGTCTAGTCAGAATTTTTCTGAGTTTTTTCTTTGTAAGAGAGGGATCAACCCTGTCATACCTACCATAAAGCATTGCTGAAACTCAAATCAGATCGCTTAAGTAAAATGACTTGAAAAGCCCAGAGAGATCTATAATTTTTAGGACAAGAAAAAATGATTTTAAGAATTTCTTGAAATTTTAGAGCATTCCTTGAAATAACTAGAAGAACCCTGGGGCATTGCAAAAAAAAAAAAAAAAAGATTTGAGAATCACTGTTTTTGAAGATGCCCTTTAGCCCCACTGAGCTCGTGCTTCTGTGTTCTTCTGGGTTGCCATGTGCTGAGTAGCCATGACAGAAGGCACAGTTGAAGGAGTGGTGGAAAGGCTTGGCTGACAGCGGCAAGGAAGCAGCACTCAGTGTTCAAAAAGCACAAGTACTTTGTTCATGTTTCCTCTGTATCCAAGAAGTATCTATAAATTGAGTAGAGATTTTAAAAAGGGGAAAAAGTTAATAGTGTAAATTTTTCAAAAATGAATATTGCTGCTTTAAATAATCATATCTGACTTATCTTCTGATGTTATATGTCTTTTATTAACTAAAAATACCTTGTAAGTTTTATTTAGCTTTCTTTTGGGTCAAATATGAATTTCTTTTCTCTATCTGATGCTATAACTGCTTTAAAAATGCAGAATTGCAACAAACTTTTCCCGCTTTTAAGTATTTAGAGCCAACCTTTCCTGCCTGAAATGAACATATCCACCAGAACTTCGAGGACTAGAATAATTTAGTCTCACTTAGGATGGGTCTTAAAGCTACATGATCCAATATCTAGTTTAGTTGAAAAATCCTATTCCCAGACCTCTGACAGATGGTTCTGTAGTCAGTCTCTGTTTGATCTTTTACCTTTCCTTGGTATGGTGTATGTCGAAATAAATTTACCAATGAGAAAGCTGAGGCATAAATAGGTTAATTGACTGTGTCCAAGATCACTTGGATAAGTAACAAAGCCAGAGTGACCCATTCTTTCTGTATCTGCAGCCCTGCTTGTACCCTAAAACATTTGGCTGCCTTCAGTTTATTTCATTGCTGGATAGCTTATTTTAAAAAGTTATTTTTCATGATGTACTGACATGTGTGTCCCCATAATCCTGCTGTTAAAAACAAAAACAGGGCCAGACGCAGTGGCTCCCACCTGTAATCCCAGCACTTTGGGAGGCTGAGGCAGGAACATCACTTGAGCCCAGGAGCTACGATGGTGTCACTGCCCTCCAGCCTGGATGACAGAGTGAGACGTTGTCTCTAAAAAAATAAAAATTATATATTAAAAAAACTCTTGTTCTTTTATCTGGAGCATGAGACAATATAGCTAGTCTTACTCTTCCAAATGACAACCCTTCAAATCGCTGATTGTACTTTATGACTGGCCCTCCCACGCTCTTAAATTTGATCTTTTTCAAACTGAATGTATCTTCTCCTCCTGATAGCACCTGATTTAGCACAATTGTCATGCACACTATGCTCCGGGTTGATCTTTTCTGACTGTTGAATACCTGCCCAGTTCCCTACATACAGGATTGAAACCAGTTCTGGAACTTGTGTTTGAAATATTGTCTTACCAGTGTTGTTAGTTTTATCTGCATTTGATTGGACACTACAATTATTAACTGTATCCCCTTTTTTCTCTTTTTTTTTTTACTGCCATGTCTCATTTTTTGCTTGTATTGTGATTGTTAAAAATTACAAAGTCTTGTGAATTATGCTTAAAGCAAATGTTTTCTTCTGTATTTTTTATTTATATAGTAAGACTTGATGTTAAAGCAGGTTAAAGTTTCAGCTTGTGGATTAAGTCCATCATATCTATTTGAGTTGTTTTCATATTTTAAAATTTCCTTACAGATTCTAGTTCAAATTTGATAAGTATGTCTTCATCTAGCTATATGATTACATAATTATTCAAGTGTTTTGGGTAAGACAAAACTGTAAATATTATTTTTATCTTTTCCCATTAATTATTAAGCACATGTCTATTTCACGGAAATGTAATCTATATGTTTGATTCATCATCCCATAATTTTTCAAAATGTAATTTTATAAGAGCCATTGAACATCAGTCATTTTTATGGTGTGTGTGTGTTCATTCCTAACACTGGAAGATCATGTTTTGTTATAAATAAACAAATGACTGCACGTTAAACATGTTTTGTCTTAGATATAAACTTGGTTAACTAGTCGCTGCCACCTACTACTGGAAAAATGTATTTTCATGCCAGATTGAGCTACCTCCTTTAAATAGACTAGGCAGATTTCCGTGATGTTAGACACTAACGTAGATTTCCAGAGCCAGTACAGTGTTGTTCTTCCTTCACTGGCCCATAGATTATGACAAATCAAGTTTGAAAAGAATATCATTAAGCATTCAATAAAAGGTATAGAATATGAATAGATTGTTTATTGTCATATAAAATAGATTGTACATGAAAACATGAATACTATATATGAGGAACCATACTTAAGGCATTGCAAATGTTGGACCAGCATACTGGGCTTTATGCTGTTGAAACGGTTCCATACTTTACGAAGTCTTGACCTGTTAATACTTCAAGGGAGCTCAGAATAAGGGATAAATGGTAGTTCTACCAACAGATAATAAAAAATAAAATAAAAATAGGAATCTATATGGTCAGGGTCCAAGCAGGAAGTCAGAACCACTCTGATTATTTTCTTTCTTTTTTTTTTTTTGAGACGGAATCTCACTCACCCTGTCACCCAGCTGGAGTGCAATGGCTTGATCTCCGCTCACTGCAACTTCCACCTCCCGGGTTCGAGGGTTCAAGCAATTCTCCTGCCTCAGCCTCTCAAGTAGCTGGGATTATAGGTGCCTGCCACCATGCCCAGCTAATTTTTGTATTTTCAGAAGAGACGGGGTTTCACCGTGTTGGTCAGGCTGGTCTCGAACTCCTGACCTCAGGTGATCCACCCAACTGAGCCTCCCAAACTGCTGGGATTACAGGCGTGAGCCACCTGATAATTTTCAAAAGGTGGTATATAATATTGGAAAAGTGTTACACATTGACAGTAAAAATTGTAAAAGAGCAACTAGGCTTCAGGAACAGCAAAAAATTGCTACCACCTTTATACTGTGGAGACAAATGGAGGAGGTGGGCTTACCAAGGTCACTGGACTGCAGCTGGAACCATGTGAGCCTGCCTGGCAGGAGGTAGACCCAGGAGAGTCTGCTGCCTGAGACACCTGGCAAAGCCGGGAAAGACGAGGGAGAAACTCAAATAGAAGAAGGTTCATAGATGTTGAAATTTGGATGTGGTTGATGAGGGTTTACTAGTATCTCTATTTTTTTAAGTATCTTTATAATTATCTATAACAAATGTTTAAAAGGTTAAATACACACACACACACACACACAAACAAACAATGCATGCCTCCCGCATTCTCCTTACACCCCCATCAGCTCTCCTCCCAGCAGGTGACTGCTAGAGAAGCCTGAGAAATGACCTCCGGTGATCAGCCTACACCAGGGATTAGCAGAGCAGGGGATGGGCAAAGAAAGAACACATCTAAAGCAGAGTGGCTGGCAAGAACCCCACCCAGGGCAAACGAGGCAGTGGTTTCCCTCCTGCTGTTCACACAGAATCTTCACTAGAATTTCCTGTTGTTCTCTAGGACTTTCTGAATCCCCCAAAGGTACCCTCTATTTAAATCTAATTTTGTGGGATTGCCGGCAAACAATGTGACTATTTGACATAGCCCCTGGCTGTGAAACCCATGGTAAGCCTTTGGACATTGCAATGTCCATTTAACACAACCGTACTTTTTACATACTTCCTGTTCACTTCCATTTACATCACTTCTGCATAGCACGGTCTATGAGTACTTAGAAATTTCAGACAAACTCTACTTTAGTTGGAATATTCATGGTTTTAGTTTGAATTACTTACCTTGCATAGAGAGTGAGCATTTGGACAAGGAATGATTATAACTAAAACTTTACCTGTTATAAATTAATGGCTTTTGGCACATATTGGTTGCATTTAGTTAATAATAAGAAAAAACATACCCAAGCTTTTATATGCACAGCCATAAAGATTGAAAACTGAAACAAAATAGAATGAAATAGGAGTACCCTAGCTACGTAGTTATCTGAATTAACATGTAAGATATGCTGTCGTGTTGGAATGCATCTTTATACTGATTTTGTATTAAAGAGTAGGTACTTGGTTCTTAAAAAGAGAGTTTAGCCGGGCGCGGTGGCTCAAACCTGTAATCCCAGCACTTTGGGAGGCCGAGACGGGCGGATCACGAGGTCAGGAGATCGAGACCATCCTGGCTAACACGGTGAAACCCCGTCTCTACTAAAAAATACAAAAAAAAACTAGCCGGGCGAGGGGGTGGGCGCCTGTAGTCCCAGCTACTCGGGAGGCTGAGGCAGGAGAATGGCATGAACCAGGGAGGCGGAGCTTGCAGTGAGCTGAGATCCGGCCACTGCACTCCAGCCTGGGTGACAGAGCAAGACTCCGTCTCAAAAAAAAGAGAGAGTTTAATATTAGCAATAACACTTTTCCAAATCAGGAAACACAAAAGTCTTTTCAAGGGCTACCAGGTATGGTTTTGCATGTGGCATTTTTTTTTTTTTTTTTTTTTTTT
>NC_045443.1:24536653-24557515 GCF_002776525.5 Piliocolobus tephrosceles | reverse complement strand
CCCAGGCTGGAGTGCAATGGCCGGATCTCAGCTCACTGCAAGCCCCGCCTCCCGGGTTTACGCCATTCTCCTGCGTCAGCCTCCCGAGTAGCTGGGACTACAGGCGCCCGCCACGTCGCCTGGCTAGTTTTTTGTATTTTTTAGTAGAGACGGGGTTTCACCGTGTTAGCCAGGATGGTCTGGATCTCCTGACCTCGTGATCCGCCCGTCTCGGCCTCCCAAAGTGCTGGGATTACAGGCTTGAGCCACCGCGCCCGGCCCGGTGGCATATTTTTTGAATCCCCTCCCTCAAGGGGCCGTCTTTTTCTTACTCAGACAAAGGCACCCTGTGTTCAAGCAACAGTCCTGGCCTTCCAACACTGATATTACCAGGAGGAAAATATTGCTGGGAGAAGTTTTGTGACCTTCTCTAAAGAAGTTTGACTTTTAGGATCAATATCAGGATTCTAACAGATACCTGTGAAGACTTTCTTGGCTCTGAGCAAGACAGAAACACTTGCTGGTTTTAGATTTCAGGTTTGCCTATTTTCATTTAGCCAAGAATACTTTATATATTTATTTTTACAACATTGTGGGTAAATCTTGTTAATCCTTTGTGGAATAGTAAAACCTTTAATTACATTAAGATCAAGATGGGATCACGAAGTGTTTTTCTGTTCTCCAGTGATTAAGACTATGGCATGTTCTTAGTGCACATGCACTGATGTACTAAGGTACATCTGTACTAACACACAAGTTAATATTTACGTATTTTACAGAAGCTAAAGTATTTTAATCACTTGGCCAAAGACACTCACATAAGCCCTGAATGTAGATGTTTAAAACGCAGTGTGATTTATTTATGCAAAGGTAAAGCTGTCTACACAGGTCAGAAGAAATTTTTCAACCGGGTCGACATGGATGGCTTTTAAAGAATGGATGGCAAGTATTAGCAGTAGTGATGCTTGCAGGTGCTGGCTTCAGATGGGGTCAAGACCCAGATACAGCACTGCCCTAATTAACTTAACCTCCCTGCGCCTCAGCTCTAGGAAATGGGAGCAGCGCTAATAGTACCATCCTTCGAGGTTTTTGTGAAGATGAAGTGTAATGGATCTAAGTGTCAAGCACTTAGAATAGTGCTTGGTAAATAACACTAAAAAATCTCTTAAGGCTCATTTTTGATTTAAAAAAAAATCAACTTTTTTGAGTTATCTATTGTTTTCCTGTTCAAATTGAGCAACACTTTTTTTTTTTCTTCTAGTTTTTCTTATGCTTCTTGTGCCTGACATTATTCTCGTGTTGTTTTGAGATTAGGGTTTTTATTTTAAATATTTTGTAGATTGCTTTTTATTTCTTATATAGTCCTCATTTACCCCTTTTCTTTGTGTTGCTAAAGATATCCCATTTATGGAACATGTATATTCCTTTTTTCTGTGGGAGGTGACATTAGGAAACAACAGCATAGCAAAATACTATGGAATTGAGATTTGGTTATGAGTCTCTGTAGCTCCTCCTAGTTATAAAATTCTTTAAATCTCTGAAATTGAATATTCTTATAAATCTCTGAAACTGACAATCTGAAATTTGAGTAGGTGATGCCCCAATCCCATCGAGGAACACAGTTTTCCTCTTACCCGCTTTTTGGGATGTATGTGTTTATTCAACATGTGTATATTTTCTCCTTTCCCCATCTGGCATCTGCTTTAGTACCAGCCTAGCTAGCTGTTCTGTGTCAAGAGTACTTTAGCCTTTTCATTATCAAAGAGAAAGAAATGAAATAATATAAAAAAGAAAATCCTTCCCCATCCCCCTCCTGCTTCACTTTTGTTGTTTCTGAGCAAGTTTCTTGCCATTTACCTTTGCATTTGCATTGCTTATTGATTGGCAATTTTAAAATTGTTTATTGTGCTCTTTTGTTTCACTGTTCAAGAGCTAAAACAAAAGCTACCAGGCCCTGCGAGGTACACATTTGCATGCGGTGAGCGTTGCCCAAGGAAAAAGTAATTGCTAATGCATATTTATGTGGCACAAATTTGCCATTTGTTTATGCATAAAATTATCAATAGTGCAGGGCGGCCCAGCCGTAGAAAATGGTGACCTTTTTAGCTTAATAAATAGAAATCAGCTGTTATTGTGAAGAGATCAGCCATTTATTCTGTGTTGAGGGACATTGCCGGGAAAATGCAGATTGGGGCTGGCAATATCATTAAATGGAAGGCCAATGACCCCTTCCGTAGAGTCTATTATACTTTATCTAATAGGGGATAAATGACTCTGGTTCGCAAATGGAATAAAGAACAACAGTTTTTTTTTTTTTTTTTCTTTTGGTAATTTTTAACCGTATAGATTTTAAGCCAGTAAAACTGAACAGGAAATCTCATGCTGACTTGTTGCTAGAATTCTCTCAAAAACTATCTGTTTTAAAGTTTTTCCTTATTCATTATTCTCTATTTCTATTTGTACCCATGGAAACAAAAAGTAAGTCAGGTGATATTTTTCTAGGAGAAAAGTTCTTTCCTTAATTTTTAGGGTTTTTTTTTTTTTTTTCTCTTTCCTCTCTCTCTCCCCCTCTTATTTTAATCTTTGCAATGAAAATGAAGGTATCTTTGCATTTGTACAGGGTTGCCCTATATTTGATATCATAAAAATACTAAATGTAGAAGAAGATATTCTCGAAATTTAAAAAAAGTTACCAATGTATTATGCTTTTTAGAAAAACTAAGCTTAATGCTTTCTGAGTGATAAGAATGGCTTTGGATGTGGGCCCTTTGGTTTGGAGAATATTCTGTTAATATAAAACCCTCTCATAAGCATACTTTCTCAATATGTAAAACACCAAGCAGTAGTGATTGTGTCCTTTTGTGATTGTGTCCCTGCTATATCTGGTAAATGAAATACCCTTTGTCTCTCTGGGGCTTGTCTCTGTCCACTTTAATGTGGCTTCATTGCACACTATGTCTATTTGGCTAATAGTGCTGTGGTATGTTAGTGAGCATTTCTGCCTCTTAGGAATTTTTATCCAGTTTTTGCAATCATGATAGAATTCACTATCAAGTGAAAGCTGCGTTTGTTTTTAAAATGGTATTATGTAATATTTGATCCATTTAAAATTTTATATAATAGACGTTAAGTTATAAAACAAGGTGATGAAACAGAGACCCATAAAAGCACCTCAGAACATGGCTAACGTCTTTGAAGCTACCTGCATGCTCCTCCCTGACTGTGTTTCTTAACACAATTTCACGGTACCGTGTTGAAAGTTTCCACAGTAGTGGTTTTGCAGCCACCAATCTTTCCCTCGTGCTGCCCTTTAGTATGACAGTGCATTCTGCAGCATGTCACTGAAGTGACTGAGTAAGCTTTTACTGGCAGAAATGGGTCTGTCGTTCCTTTTTAAAGTAGAGGGTGTAAATAGGATTCAGACACTAGGGTACATTAGTCCATAAAATGAATATATTTTTTATGTCATTTGTAAGGTATTGATTTTAGGTCCATTAGATTCACAGTCCCTAGTGGGAGAAAAAAACAGTGATTTAATGGGTAGGTTGGAAATTCCAGAAGGAAGAGCAGCAGTGATTAACCCCTTCTTTCTCAACTCCCTGCCTGTGTAATATAGTATCTTCTAGAAGTTGAGACAAGAACCCTGGGAGAAAGGGACAGAACGCTTATCATCTGTCTCCCCTGCAGTTTACAGAGGGTCAGAAAACAAATTTCAGCTCAGTTATTTCTGTGTCTCTGAATGTGGTAGAACAGATTACTCGGGGTTAATAAAAGTTGCCAAAATTATTTTTTTAGATGTGAGTTTTTAAGTTGATGAATTCGTTTTATTTTTACAAAGTTCAGAGTGTATTTTTTTATTTTGAGAGTCTTAACAACTTAAGATATTATTTAGGGCCCTTGCAGGATATGAAGGAATTGAGCTTACCTTTTTTTTTAACAAATTTTTTTTTCTTTCAACTCTAACAAAGGAAAGTTCCTTGTGGTATCATGCCAGTTATAATGTTTCTTAAGCGAGTTTTAAGTGATATTAGCAATATTGGCGATCTTAGTAATTTTTAAAGTAGGTTGTTTCCTGTTCTATAAATACATAGAAAATTATTGGTTTATGCAACCTCTTTTCTGATAAAAGAATGACGGAACTATCATTTCACTGCTATGTAATTAAATTTGGGTGCAGAGTACTTATAATAATTCTAGTCAATTTCATACACCTAATGTTACTACCACCTAAAAAGAATTATCTCTCAGGCTGCTTTGCCAGCTACATCTTCACTCTTGTATCTAAAAAATCCTAATTATAATATAGGTAGGAAATGTTTTTAAAATTCCAGTTATATTTCCAATCTTTTGCCGTAGTGATATGTTGTCATTGAAGAAAAATATGCCAACTGCAATCTGGTTACCTCAAAACTTGACCTGACATAAAGATGATGGTATCAACAGACATTTTTAGAACTTCATATTTTAATTCAAGTTTTTCACATTCTATAATAAACATATAAAAATACAAGCTCCCTCTTGTGGGTAAAATTACCACCTGTGAATTTCTGTGTCACCCAAATATATGATATGACAAAATTTCACTGTTTCACTTAGTAAACACAATTGTGGTAGTCTCTTTACATTTGGGCAGATGAGACAATTCAATTAACTGAAAAAAAAAAAAGTGGAGTTTGTGGTATTTTTTCTAAGTAAAATTTTTTATGGAAATACATTTTTAAAACTCCACTGACTATATATAGACAGTCTTTATTTTACTTCAGCAGCATACTTTCCCATGTTGAAAGTTCTTTTGTTATTGTTTTGGTTGGCTTTTGTTTGTTTGCTTTTTTGAGACGGGGTCTCATTTTGGTGCCCAGGCTGAAGTGCTGGTGATGCAACCACAGCTTACTGCAGTCTCAACCTCCTGGGCTCAAGCAATCCTCTCACTCCTCTCACCTCAGTCTCTCAAGTAGCTGGGACTACAGATGCACGCCACCATACTTAGCTAATTTTTAAATTTTTTGTAGAGCTGGAGTCTTGGTGTTGCCCATGCTAGTCTTGAACTCCTGGGTTCAAGTACTACTTTTGCTCCAGCCTCCCAGAGTGCTGGGATTACAGGCGTGAGTCATCATACCCAGCCTGATGTTCAGAGTTTTTAATGATAATTTTTTCTCATTGTGGAATATTCTTCAATGAAGTAATGAGTAAGCTAATAAAGTAATGTGGATTCTTCTCTTTGTCAACATTGTGGCATTTGAATTTCTGTGCTTCTTAACAGAAGTTCTGATTTTGGAATGGAGTAAAATGCCTCGATACCAGGCATGCTCCAGGAAGGTATAGTAGGTAATAAAACTATTCAAAGACAGTAAACCTTGTGATCAAAACTGAATAATCAGTGATGATATAAAAATGAACACCAAAACATTACTCAATTTCCCTTGAATTGGACTGATAGTAGAGCAACTGAGCCAGAACCAACGCTGTGGCTCCTCCCTAGTACAGGTTCCTTGCTTTCATAAGTCTGATTCTTGTGACTCTCAACAGATTGTCAGGGCCAATTTTTGTCCAGCCTAGGAAAATTGGTAACATAGCCAGAATTTTATTCACTCATGACAGTGGCAAGAGCACTTTCTGAAGTTGAGCTGAGCAGGGCAATCAGAGAAATACATAGCAGGGATGGAATGAAATGAAAAATAGCTGAACATTTAACAAATACTGTGTTGACTATTGCTATTATATGTTTGAATGGGCTCAAAGAAGAGACCTAAGAGGACACCTGGCGATGCCTCATGAATCATTTCAAACAACAAGAATCTACCTTAGTGTAGTCTGTCCTAAAGCATCTGCAGGATATTTACATTAAAATTGGACCACAACAACTTCTGAGTTTTTAGATTAATTGTGGTGGTTTTATAATGCCAAGATAATGCCCCTTCTTCCATGAACCATAATTTTATTATATTTATAAATGTAAATTTACATTTACATATATATTTAATGGTTTATGATCAATTTACATATATAAATATAAGTTTCTTTTGAAAACCTTACACATCTACTTTCAAGTCATATGTTGATATTTACTAAATAAAACAATGCACTGTTAATGGTCTACTTTTATTTTTCCAGCTTTCCTCTTGCTGATGACATGATTCCTGTTTGAATCTGTTGACAAGATTCTGAAAGCCGAACAGAGAATTCTGGCACTGCATTGGGTAGGAAAAAGGTATATTCATAAAACACATAATATACACTTTTGAAAAATTGATAACTATGCTATTTCACAAAAATGGAAGTTTATATGCTTTCTCTTATTTTTAATTTATAGGTAAAAATATACAAAACATATGCATAAAAAAGTAGAGTACATAGTCTTTTATATTCAGATGACAACTGGCTTTTTAATTATAATTTTGAGACTCATTATGATGGTAATGCCTCTAAACTGGCAGATGATAGCAACATTTCTTTTCTTTTCATTTTCTTAATGAGATACACTTTTTCTGAAGTTGTGAAAGCTTTTTTCTCCACTGAAAAATGTTTTTTGGAACATTTGTTGCTACTTTTTTTTGTTGCTTCAAAATAAATATTTGGGATTACAATGGATAGGTCACATATTTTAGAAAATTTCTATAGGCTATTAAGTATTCCAGGGTATGATTCTGTTAATACATACAAAAATGTAATGTTGCTGAAGCCAGACAAATATTTTCTAATTTACTGGCAGAAACATTCCATGGGCATCTATCTGTGTGTGCATGAAATCCCTGTTTGTCTTTTCAAAAGTGTTACACTCTTGGGAACAGGCACTGAAAGTTTGACCACAGATCTAGAGCTGAAAATCGTTTTCTAATTTATCGATTGACTAGTCATTATGGGGGCAACTGCAGATAAAAGGATGAAGGGAAGGAATTCTGTTGTTCGGGAGAAGTTTGTCACCAGTAAGATTGAAAGGGAAATCTCCTTTTGTTCATACCTAAAAAGAATAATGAAATAGTGTTCGTCTTGCATAATGACTTAAAGTTCATTTGTTCGGAAATCTGCTCTTACAGTGTTATGACTTATGTTCCCACCATTTCAAGATGCAAGTACATGTGTGAAAACCCTTAGAATTAATGGTAGTGGTTACCTCTTTTACAAACAAAATTGTTAAAATCCCAAATAATATTATTACAATATAACTCAGGCTTCACATATTCACAAATGAAACAATATAATATAGAAGAAAACATAGTGAATAATGGATTTTTATGCTAACAAAAGTGGAATAAATCACAACAAAATTATTCCAGGCAAAAATACCAATATAAATAAAATTAAAAGGCAAGTGACAAACTGAGACTACTACTTCTAATAAGTATGACAAACATCAAATGTAAAGAGCAGTTATAAGAAAGACACTAATATCTTAATTTAAAATATAATGAGATATAAGAACAAGTAGTTAACAAGGAATATAACTGTAATACAAAAGCTAATAAAGGAATGCAAAGTTATGCCTCACTTATCTAACTACGGGAAAGTAATTTGGAATATTATAACAAGAGTGTAAAGAGACGGACATTTTCAATAATTCTGGGAAAACCTTGTATTTGTTCAACTTTCCAGGAAGGAGTTTGACCACTTCTGTTAACAGCCTTAAATGCTTTCAAAGCATTCTATGCAAGATTCCCATGCTATTAGTTTGGAAGATATTTAGTTGCAAGTGAACCAGATCCAACATAACCATTTAAACAAGATAAAATTTTATATTTCTTTTAAGTCAATTTTCATATATTTGTAAGTGGAATAATTTGAGATAGATTTAACCGTTCAGCAGTAGAGCAGTGGCTAGATAAATTTGAACACATTTATATGATGGGATATTATGCAACCAGAATGAAATGAGTATTTCATTTGATATTTGATATTTAAAATTCTATAATTGATATTTAAAATTCTTTTCTAAAGAATTTTAAAGGATATAAAATTATGCATAATGCAATGTTAAATTAAAAAATCAGAGTCTACACTAAAGATATAATGTGTTTCCAAGTTTGTGGGTACATACGTACATACATGTATGCATGTATATATCTCCACATGTGCCCATATATTACAAACACAGAAAAATTAATAGAAAAAATAATAAACACATCAAATATAATTAACTCTGGATATGGACTCATGAGAAGTTTTAATTTTCTTCATAGTTTACAGGGTTTTTAAATAGTAAGTATAATTTAATATAAAATTTGAGAAATATAAAAGGTATGGATTTTCAGAAGGTATACATAAGTTGCTAAGTGCCTCTGTTTGTTACGATACTATATATATATATATATATCTGTGTTCAAGGAGAGTTGAAACAGCCCAGCACCCAGCCCTTTGGTTATTTTTTCCCAAAGTCGGGTTGAAATGAGGATTCCTGCTCAGTAGATCCATACAACCACTTAGACATCTTGATCATATTGCAGCCTGACTGCCTCTTTTAGTTTAGGGCAGTTCAAGGTACCGTGCTGCAGTTCAGTGGCATTAGATAAACACATGAAGGCTTCTGGTATGCATGCCTATTTCAAAGGCACAAAGCAAAACTTGTGTGTAAGTGGAAGAGGTTGAATACTGCAGTTCTGGATTCAGATTTTTTTTTAAAGTATTATGTTACCTTAGAATATTAGAAGAGTGAGAATTTAACTCTAAGATGAGTGAAAAATCACAATTTGATAGCAGTGTGAGAAAATATTTGTGGAAATGACAGTGAGAGCCTTTTTTTTTTTCCCCCTTTCAAAACCTAAACTGACTTAACTCTTTGAACTTGTAAGAGAAGCATGATGTTTAGGAGCATAGACCTTGGAGACAGATTGTTTGGATCTGTCTCCTAATTATACCACTTATACCTGTTTACTGTTGGTTTGTTCCTTAACTGCTATCGGTCAGACTTCTCATGTGTCAAAGATAAATAATAATGGAAAACATACCATGCAAATAGTTACTATGCGGACACTGGTGTGACTAGTGTTTAAAGTTCATTAAGCAAAGTAGACTTTAAAGCCGAAACCATTACTAGAGAGAGAGTCACTTTATAAATGATTCAAGTTTCAATTCAGTAGGAAGACAGAATGATTTTAAATCTCAATGCCCCTAATAACATCATCTTGAAGTGTATTAAGGAATAATTGATAGAACAACAAGAGAAATAAACAACTGTATAATAGCAGTGATATTAATTCACTTGTCTTAGTAATTGATACAATAAAATAGAAAAATTGGTGAGGATTTAGTTGAATGGCAAGATTAAGAAACATGACCTTATAGATATGTGTGGAACCTTGCATACAACTGTAAAATTTACATTATTTTCAAGCACATAAGAGACAATGATAAACATTGACCATATTCTGAGTCACTGAATATCTCATTAAATTAAGCCCCAACCATTTTCCAAGAATTAAAATTATACCACAATGAAATTAAGCTGCAAACAAAAATAGAGCTAGGAATATAGTTTCACAATTAAAAAGATATCACGGGTGGGCGCGATGGCTCAAGCCTGTAATCCCAGCACTTTGGGAGGCTGAGGCAGGCGGATCACGAGGTTAGGAGATCGAGACCATCCTGGCTAACACGGTGAAACCCTGTCTCTACTAAAAATAAAAGAAAGTTAGCCGGGCGTGGTGGCAGGCGCCTGTAATCCCAGCTACTCGGGAGGCTGAGGCAGGAGAATGGCGTGAATCCGGGAGGCGGAGCTTGCAGTGAGCCGAGATTGCGCCACTGCACTGCAGCCTGGGCGACAGAGCAAGACTCCGTCTCAAAAAAAAAAAAAAAAAAAAAGATATCACAAGGGAAATTAGAAAGTTTTTAGACTAAACAATAATAGATATCCTACATACAACAATTGTAGGATGCCTATAAGAAGTGTTTACTGGGAAATTTATAACCTAAATGAATATATTATAAAAACAAAGGGCAAAAAGTAATAGGCCAATAATTCCTCTCAAGAAGTTATAAAACAACAAAATAAACTCAGTGTAGTAGAAGGAAGGAATTAATTAAAGTAAGAACAAAATTAACAAGGTGGAAAACAGTCATGTAACAAAGAGGACTAAGAAAGCCAAAAAACTGATTGTTGGAAAAGGTGAATAAATGTTTCAAACCTCTGATGAGACTGAGCTGCAATGCGAGAAAAATGGGCAGATTACCAATATCAGTATTGAAAAAGGAGACACCACAACAGATGTGTATAATGCCAAAATTTGCTGAAACGAAATAGAGAACTTGAATAGTTCTATAACTGTAAAGGAAATTTAATTCAGCAATCAAAAATCATCCGATAAAGCAAAAGCAAAAATCTTGACCAAGATGACTTTGCAGGCAAATTCAAGGAAGAAACAAGTCTAACCTTTTTTTTTTTTTTTTTTGGAGACTGAGTCTCGCTGGGTGGCCCAGGGTAGAGTACAGTGGTCTGATCTTGACTCACTGCAACCTCTGCGTCACAGGTTCAAGTGATTCTTGTGCCTCAGCCTCCCAAGTAGCTGGTATTACAGGCTCATGTCACCATGCTTGGCTAATTTCTTTTATACTTTTAGTAGAGGTGGGATTTTACTATGTTGGCCAGGCTGGTCTCAAATTCCTGACCTCAAGTGATTTACCTGCCTTGGCCTCCCAAAGTCTGGGATTACAGGCATGAGCCGCTGCACCCAGCCGAAGTCTAATCTTACATAATTTTTTGTTTTCAAAAGAGATAGAAGAGGTAACAATCCGAATTCATTTAATAATTATCATATACTTTCCATACCAAAGCTGATGAGAATAGTATGAAAAAGGACTTACAGGCCAATTCCTCTTGTGATTATAAGTGGAAATATCCTCAACAGAATATTAGCAATTCAAATTTGGCAATATACAAAAATAATCATTTAGTAAAAAATTATGGCCAAGTTGGTTTATTCCAGAAATACAAGGTTTGATAATATGTAAAAAAATAAACAATTTAATACAGATTAAAACAAAGTATCATATGATCATTTCAATAAATGCAGGACAAGCATTTAATGAAATTCAACATCTAGCCGGGCGAGGTGGCGGGCGCCTGTAGTCCCAGCTACTCGGGAGGCTGAGGCAGGAGAATGGCATAAACCCGGGAGGCGGAGCTTGCAGTGAGCTGAGATCCGGCCACAGCACTCCAGCCTGGGCGGCAGAGAGAGACTCCGTCTCAAAAAAAAAAAAAAAAAAAGAAAAAAGAAATTCAACATCTATTTCTTGTATTTAAAATTTTTTGGAAAACTAAAAGCAGGGAGGAACTTCCTTAATGTGATATAAAATACATACAGCAAAGATAAATTGTAATAGTAAAATGTTAAAGGCTTTCCTTCTGTGTTCAAGAACAAGACAAGGATATTTGCTATCACCCCTGCTATTTAGTATTTTTCTAGAAATGCTAGTCAATGCAGTAAAGAAAGATAAGGAAATAAAGTTACTAGGATTGAAAAAGAAACAACCATTGTTATTGGCACACAATATAAGTTAATAAGACAATTTTGCAAGACTGATACATATAATGTACAGTGTTTCTATGTATCAGCATCGGTTTTTTCTAGTTTCTTGTAATAAGAGATGCGCAATATTTCTATGGGGAAAATTGTGAAACATTATTAGGTAATATTTTCTAAGGCTGATATGAATGATGAGATATACCACATTCAGGCATTGAAAAGATCCAGTATTGTAAAGATGTCTGTTTCTCCCTTGTTGATTTATAAGTACCATGCCATCACAATAAATATGCTGTTTTTGTCTTTGTTTCTTGTTATCTGTACTGTGTGTGTGTGTGTGTGTGAGAGAGAGAGGGAGAAATGTCACAAGTTAATTCTAAAATGCCAAAGACAAAAGATAGTCAAGGTACTCTTTATAAAGGACTAATGTGTAGGAAGACTTGCCCTACAGATATTATTAAGCTCTGTTAATTCAGAAAGTGTGACATTCCTGCATGGATAGACAAGTAGGCAAATGAGAGACAATAGAGAACTCAGACTCTTGCAAATATGGATACTTTATTTCTAATAAGGGCAGTCCTTTAAAGTAGTAGAGAAATAAATTTTCAATACGTGGATACTGAGAAAATTGATTTTCTATGTAAAAAATAATATTGGATCTCTACTTCACATCACACAGAAAAATCAATTTTAGTTGGCCCAAACCTAAGTGTTAAGGGACAGAACAATATTGAGAGACTCTAAGAATATAACCTGGGAATATGACTTAGGAGTAGAGAAGGGTTCTTTAAGCCATAAAAGCACACAACACATTTTCTTGTTGTTTATCAGAAAACACCATAAAAAGAGTGAAAAACGGGACCTAGAGTAATAGAATAAATTTCCAAAACATCATTGATGAGGTTGGTATTCAGAACTGATTTTTAAAAAACTGCAAGTCATTGATAAAGTTCACAGAATCCAGTAGAAAAAGGCAAAAGAAGAAATCCAAATGGACAATAATTTGATAATGTTCAATATATGAAATAATGTCCAAGACATGAAAAAATCCTTAATCTCAGTAGTAGCCAGGAGATACAACATAAACTCATAATGAGATTCCACTACCCATGCCTCAGAATAGAGAAAAGTAAAATGTCTAGTAGTTCAAAGCATTGACAAGGTTGGAGAGCAACAGCAACACTCATCTAGGGCTTGTTGGGATATAAGTTGGAACAAATACTCTTACATACAGTACCCAGTAAAGTTGAAATTTGTAGCCCTTGCTTAAGCAATAGCAACTCTATTATTCCTAGAGATAAATATCCTAGAGAAATATGTGCATGTATGTGTCAGAAGACATCTACAAGATGGGTTACAGGAGAAATATTTGTATTTGCCAAAAATCTGGAAATAACTCAGCTGTAATCAGCAAGTTGGAAAATTATAGAACAATCGTACAATGACATGTGAAGTATTGAAAATGGAAGAATCTTAGTGCTGTAATTAATAGTAGCTGGAAAAATCAAGACACATCAGAAAACACATAGGATGATTCCAGGCAAACTAAATTATATCACTTAGGAATGCACTGTAGATAGAAAGACTAAAGAAAAGCAAGAAATACTAGTGTAGAGTGCTGATATCTAGGAATGAGGAAAGAGGTTGAGGTCAGGGTGGAGAATTTGTGTCCAGGAACACTTCTAACTCAAGAGAGTGCCGGTGATGACCTGTGTGGTGCTTCCATGGGCATGTGCTTTATTACTATGTGTTAAACTGAACATATTTTCTATATATATCTCATGATAGATAAATGTTAAAATAATAGAGCAAATAATTGATAGATTTTACCAATTTTTAAGTGGTGTTTTATGCTTTAAGTGGGAGAAATATCCTGGCAAATAGTGTAAATTAAATGGAGACATCTTTCAAAATTAAGTAAAATAATTGAAGGTCTTATAAAGAGTTCCCCACATTAGGCTGGGCATGGTGGCTTACACCTGTAATCCCAGCACTTTGGGAGGCTGATGCAGGTGGATCACAAGTTCAGGAGTTCAACACCAGCCTGGCCAAGATGGTGAAACCCCGTCTCTACTAAAAATATACAAAAATTAGCCAGGCATGGTAGTGGGTGCCTGTAATCCCAGCCACTTGGGAGGCTGAGGCAGAGAATTGCTTGAACCCGGGAGGTGGAGGTTGCAGTGAGCCGAGATCTCGCCACTGCACTCCAGCCTGGACGACAAAGTGAGACTCCATCTCAGAAAAAGAAAAAGAGTTTCCAACGTTAGAAACGAAGAAAAATAGCATAGTAAAATAAGCATTTATTCTGTCCAGTATTCTGGAAAAGAATGCCAGGCTGGGCATGGTGGCTCATGCCAGTAATTCCAGCATTTTGGGAGAGCGAGGTGGGAAGATGCCTTGAGCTCGGGAGTTCGAGATCAGCCTGGGTGACATGACATAGGAAGCCCTTGTCTCTTAAAAAAAAAAAAAAAAAAAAAAATTGTGTGGTGGAAGATGCCTGTATTCCCAGCTACGCTGGAGGCTGAGTCAGTAGAATACCTTTAGCCCAGGAGTTCAAGGCTGCAGTGAGTTGTCTTCATGCCAGCTGGGCCACAAAGCAAGACCCAGTCTCAAAAACAAAGAAACAAACAAAAACATAAGAATAAAAATAAAGAAATGTGATAAAGGATAGTAAGCATAGAAGGGTATTAGACTGAATGGAATAAAAGTGTTTTGAGAACTCTAAAGTTACGGATGTTTACATATATTTTGAGTACTTCTCTGTGTTAAAAATCCTTTCCAACAAATCAATAGTAGTCACAAAAACGCTTTGGTGATCACCAGATTATGTCCTGAATTGACCAAAACCAACACAACAAAATAAGAAACTTCACATAGGTATTATAAATCCAAGATTTTATGAAGTTAAATTGAGGATAATGATTAGTTATACCATTGGTGTCAGTATATTTTTGTTTTGCTTATCTCTTTCTGTGTTAACATTCTTTTAAAATGTCACTGCATTTATAGTTATTTGCTTTAACCATTTAGCCACTTAATAATTTGTGATCCTAAGTGGTTGTCATTTGTACACGCCTTTTGGTCACCTTTCTCTTTTACTTGCAAATAAGCAAGCTCTTTGCTTTAACTATTTATCAAATCCAATCACTTTTTTTCCTCAGTCACTCTAATCTACAAAGTAAAACACTTTATTGCTTGAAAAAGGAAAATAATCCCAATATACTGTAAATGGTCAAGTGAGTTCTATATAATTAAAGATTACCCTGCAATATACAATTTTTAAGGCATTTATCCCGACAGGGTTCACTGGCCTTTGAGAATGAGCCACTTTGTTGACAAATCTATCATCTAAATTGTGCAACATTAATGAGAACTCTGAACAGCATACTCTTACATTTTAATGGGGATAGCAGTTAAAAAATATGCACACACCAAAACAAAATACTGAATATGACTGAAATTGATTTTTAAAAGGTCTGCCACCTGTAGATAAAAATGTGCATTACTCTGAACACATAATAATTAACAAGAATGAAAGACCTTGGCCAAATCTGATGACCCTCTGAAATAAAAATCCTGGTTATTACTTTAATAAAGAAGGCACATATTTTAGGTTGCACAAATAAAGGCTCCTGAGGCTACATACCTGTGCACCTACTTGTTCCTGCTTTACAATTTCATCCCCATTTCTCTTGTAACGTATGGTAGAATTGATTCCTGAAAGTAGTCTTTGGATGTACATCCTTTGTTTCTTAATAATTCATTATATGATCATATATCTTCTGAAAGGTATAACATTTCTGTTGTAGTCTATTTCTATTTCTCATTGTCTTTCAGAACCTTTATAAATCATTGTAAATTGTCTCTTATTGTACACCTAAATATCTTGAGTAAGACTCCTTTTTCTAATATACTTTCAGCTTAGTCTTACCAAGATAATGAAACATTTTCGGTAAAACACCATGCAAAGCAGGCTAAAGGAATACTTAAATCTAATGCTACCGTACCCTTATAATTTTTTTCTTAACACAACATTATTTGTTTAAATGCCTGATTTACTTGATTGTCTTCATGCACTACATACAAATATTTTATCTGCATAAGTTAGCATAAAATTATTAGACGTATTTTCTGGGTGTTTCAAGTGTATGTACATAGAATTCACTGGGAGAGTTTTACTAGCACACTTTTAAATTACAGAGTTAATTTCAAAAGGTACATCAATTTAAGTAACATAATGCCATCTCAGTAGAAATGCTCCATTTTTCTGATCTTGGAACTAGATATTGCTACTTGAGTAGCCAATACTGATCCAGTTGAAGCAGCCCTCAAACTGTAGCCTGGCAGAATATAATGGTCTTACGTACAGTTTTTTTGGCTATGGCTTTTCAGTTTCCTCTTTGATTAAAAATATGTGCGAATCTCTCAGAAGTTATGGGACAATTTGAGTTTTATTACTTTTTAAAAGTCAGATGACAAAATCTGCTCCTTAGTAATATAACAATAATTGCTTAGGCATCATTCTGTTGTCCAGCAATTATTTGTAATGAAGAGGATTTTTACTTACAAATAAAATAATACATGAACTTTTGACTAAAAGCCTTTAACATAATATATGTGAGCAAGCAATTGCTTATTGTTTGTGTTTCTTTAGAAAGACAAAGAAGTTGTCCTAACAAGAATAATTTAAGTAAAGACCATGAACCCAAATCTAGATTACAGAAATTCTAGATTATACATCGTCTCAGTGGAAGTGTTACCCCACAGTCACATTCTGTAAATGCAAATATATTTTGCATACATAAGTGAGGTTGAAGTGCTGAGATTAATTGTCAAATGAATATAAAAATATTCCCTAATTCATAATTACAAATTGTTTTGTATTTTCTTACATAATGCTCATATCTATGCATCTTTTAGATAATTTGTGAAGAGTAACTTACATTTTATGAGTCATTGGTGTTTTATGATATTCTACGATATAACAAAATATAAACATGATGTTTGGACTGTAATTGGGGAATATAACTCCCCTCATAACATGGTAAGGTTTTTGTTTGTTTGCTTTCTTTTCTTTTGTTTTCTTTTTGAGACGGGGTCTTGCTCCGTTGCCCAGGCTGGAGTGCAGTGATGTCATCTTGGCTTACTGCAACCTTGACCTCCTGGGCTCAAGTGTTCTCCCACCTCAGCCTCCTGAGTAGCACAAGTGTTATCCTAGGCATTTCAAATCTTTGTGACAGATACGATTTCAAGGCATATGTGTATTTAGAAAAAAGTTACAATTTTATACCATTACCAATATGAATTCTAGAAGAATTAGAGATTTAAATTCTTATCAAAGGAAACAATAAAAATACTAAGAGACAGTGTTGGTGAATAGAAGTAGGAGGAGGATTGAAAGTCCTTTTAAAGCATTACACTGAAGGCAATAATCACCAAAGAAAAATTGTGATAGGTTTGATCACATAAATAAAAAAGCTTCTTTGCGTCTTAAATGATAAGACTGACAGACAAATGGAAATCTAAGATATGTATTTGCAGTACCATAGGTGGAACAACATAAATTGCCATTTTTGTTAAAACTGGTCAACTATTGGCATTTTCCTATGTTCAGCAGATGCAATTAGGATATCATTTAAACTGCTTACAAATTAATAGAAACAGAAATAATAGAAATAATTAATAAGAGAAGGAAGTCAAATGAAGAATAAACATAAAATGTTCAATTTTTATAAATCATTAAGTAATTCAACTTAAATTGAGATCATAGTTCATTTAGCAAATTGGTGAAGATTAAAAATGCCACAGTAACCAATGCTGAAGAAATTGCGGTGAGAATGAAACCTTTCACTTTCTGTGTCCAGTTGCGTCAATTTTGTTAGTGCACCCTAACCATTTCACACAGTGCACATTAAAAGTCTGTTAATGTTGATGCTTATGCTTCTAGCAATTTGCCATATATATATATAATATATATGTGTGTATGTAGTTATATATTTATATTTAGTTATACATATATGCGTAATTATAGCTAAAAGGATGTAGTGTTAATAGTAACACAAAACCGAAAACAACCTGTTTATTAAAAATGGGCCCTGGGCCAGGCATGGTAGCTCAGCCTGTAATTCTAGCACTTTGAGAGACTGAGGCAGATGGATCGTTTGAGTCCAGGAGTTCATGACCAGTCTGGGCAACATGGTGAAACCCCATCTCCACCAAGCAAACAAACAAACAAAAAACCACACACAAAATTCAGCCAGGATGATGGCGTGCACCTGTAGTCCCAGCTCCTCAGGAGGTCAAGACTGCAGTGAGCCATGGTCATGCCACTGCACTCCAGCCTGGGTGACAGAATGCAACCCTGTCTCAAGAAAAATAAGACTCTGGTTAGGTAAATTGTGGTGGTTGTGTATGATGCAGTATTAATTTTATTGAAAAATAATTTTATAATGACATGAGAAAACACATCAGGATCATAGTAAATATTCAAGAAATATTGGTTGAATGAGTACATATGTGCACATGCATGCATAGAACAAGAGTGTATAGATAACACTAAAATGCTTTACCTACACTATAGGATTATAGCTGATTTCAAAATTTATTCTTCTCGATTTATGTTTCAGCTACTTTTCTTTAATGAACATATATTACTTTCATTTTAAGAAAAATGCACATCACTTTTAAACCATAAATATCAATGTAGTAGTCTTTATATATTATTTTCCTTTTTTTTTTTTTTTGAGATGGAATCTCGCTCTTTTGCCCAGTCTGGAGTACAGTGGCATGATCTCAGCTCACTACGATCTCCACTTCCTGGACTGAAGCGATTTTCCCACCTCGGCCTCGAAAATAGCTAAGACTGAAGGTGCATACCACCACTCTCAGCTAACTTTTTTGTATTTTACTGAGTTTTGCCATGTTGCCTAGGCTGGTCTCGAATTCCTGTGCTCAGGGGCCCGGCTCAACTTCCCAAAATGTTAAGATTACAGTTGTGAGCCCCACGCCCGGCCATATTATTTCTAATGAGAGCATTTTCTATATACATGGATTACTATTTCAACTTAGAATCTAAGCCTTTTTTTTTTTTTTTTTTTTTTTTTTTTTTTGAGATGTAGTCTCGTACTGTCGCCCAGGCTGGAGTGCAGTGGCACAATCTTGGCTCACTGCAAGCTCCGCCTCCCGGGTTCATGCCATTCTCCTGCCTCAGCCTCCTGAGTAGCTGGGACTACAGGCGCCCCCGCCACCATGCCTGGCTAATTTTTTGTATTTTTAGTAGAGACGGAGTTTCACCGTGTTAACCAGGATGGTCTCCATCTCCTGACCACGTGATCTGCCCGCCTCGGCCTCTCAAAGTGCTGGGATTACAGAGTGAGCCACTGTGCCCGTCCCTAATTTTTTAATTAGAAAAAATCTAGAGGAACAAAATGTTTTTTGAAAATTTCAGTATATTGAAACTCAAGTCTACATGGCAGAATAATATGCTATAACAGTGACAACAAGTTTACCCAATATTTGCTCAGAAAATCCCCATGGTAAGTTGGGGGACATACTGCTTCCGGAGACAGCGAGCTTTTGGGTTGATCTGCCTCCCCTAGTTGGGTAGTTCTTCCTGTCCTATCAACTTTTGCCTTAATTTGAATTCACTGGGTTCCCCTGTCGCTGAGAACAATACTCCAGATTTGGGATTTTTAGAATACTTTGAAAATAAATTCAGGATCCTTTATAATAGACATCATCCCTTATTGTGATATTCACCTTTTGAAAACTCAAATCCTTCTACCACTCTTCTAGTGTTTTTGTAGTCACTTTTTCCTTTACTAATGAAGCAGTTATCTCGTGAGCATGATTCATATCCATGAATTTACAGATATATTTACAGTGGGATTTTTTTAAGGCTCTGCATTTCCACCTTTTCCCCATACTTTTATAACCGAATGCCTTAATTTGAAGATGTGATTATTGTAATGAAAGGATGCAGAGGATGAAGCAAATTATTAAAATAAAGATAAATACATTTGATAGCTTATTCAAAGGAACTCACCTATTTGACTCTAAAGGAACTCCCTTTACAAAACGAATTCTGTGTTCTCCCATTGTTCAACACACCTCAGATGGTGAGGTTTCAATAAGTGAGTTTTAGTACCTGAACAGTTTTCTATTTTTAAACTTTGTACTGATATCAAAATTCATAGACAAATATTTAAAGTTTAGGAAAAATATAACTTTTCAACAGCAAGAAAAATGTGTGTGTTTTTTAAAGAAAATGTATACATTGACTAGCTATTTTAGAAAGGAATGACAGAAATTTAATAGAACTCAATGTGTTGATTGACTCTTAAATAGCAAATACCAAGATATCTATCTAATGCCATTGGAATACAGAAGAATAGGCTAAACTGGACAGAAACGGAAGCTCAAAGCAAAGGTTAACCTTTTAAAAACCCTTGTCATATCTTTATCCCCTCATCTCTCCCTTATATTTTAAGAGTATTGTTATTTAAAAGTGAAAAAAAAAAAGTCATGTCAGTGTACTTAAATTACATTAAAAATCAAGCCCGAAGACTATTTATGAGGCAGAAATAATCCAACTATTATTTCTGGTGTAAAAAGTTGTTGGAATAACATCATTTGCCCAGAAGCTGTTTTCCAACCTAATAACTCTTGGAATTATGATCTAAATTTATAGAAGATTAAGACTGCATAACTACTAGAAAGTACAAGTGTGCAGGAATGCCAGCAGAGGATAAATCTGATTTGAAATTTCTTTGAGGAACTTCTCGTTTGAAACAGCAGCCCTGTGAAAGTAGAAATGCTAAGTAGGCAAATATTGCTCAGCAAATTTATTTTAGTTACATATATACTGAGTACTTGCATAGCAATCTCCAAGATGTTCATTACCTAAGATTTTATTCTATTTTCTTGATTTTAACGATATGCTTAGGTTATCTTTGAACAAAATACTCGAAATGTACAGAAACAAAGATTAATATATTCTGTATTGTTTCATCTTCCTTTTAGTAATTTCTTGTTATTTATTTATTATTTATTTATTTATTTTTGAGACGGAGTCTCACTCTGTCACCCAGGCTGGGGTGCAATGGTGTGATCTCACCTCACTGCAAGCTCCGCCTCCTGCGTTCGCGCCATTCTCCTGCCTCAGCCTCCCCAGCAGCTGGGACTACAGGCGCCCGCCACCATGCCTGGCTAATTTTTTGTGTTTTTAGTACAGATGGGGTTTCACCATGTTAGCCAGGATGGTATCGATCTCCTGATCTCATGATCCACCCACCTGGGCCTCCCAAAGTGCTGGGATTACAGGCATGAGCCACCACACCTGACCTAGTAATTTCTTTCTTTCTTTCTTTCTTTCTTTCTTTCTTTCTTTCTTTCTTTCTTTCTTTCTTTCTTTCTTTCTTTCTTTCTTTCT
>NC_045443.1:24419595-24536553 GCF_002776525.5 Piliocolobus tephrosceles | reverse complement strand
TTTTTTAAGATGGAGTCTTGCTCTGTCGCCCAGGCTGGAGTGCAGTGGTGCAATCTTGGCTCACTGCAACCTCTGCCTTCTGGTTCAAGCCGTTCTTCTGCCTCAGCCTCTTGAGTAGCTGGGATTACAGGCACATGCCATCATGCCCGGCTAATTTTTGTACTTTTTTTTTTTTTGTAGAGATGAGGTTTCATCATGTCGGCCAGTCTGGGCTTGAACTCCTGACCTCAGGTAATCTGCCTACCTCAGCCTCCCAAAGTGCTAGGATTACAGGCATGAGCCACCGCGCCCAACCCAGTAATTTCTTTATGAGACATTTGGAGGCAATGTATGTTGCACTCCCGGTCTACTGATGGTAATCCCATTTCAGATATGCCTACTACCTATCCTCTCTAGTCTTTTGTCAGAAGTTGTGTCAAGAGTTGGATGGAAAAGGAGGCAGAAAACGGGTTGTTGCAGAGGACACAAGAATAAGGAAAATGGGACCTTTGTCTTCAAAAATGTTAGAGTCCTGAGGTGGAGATGGAGGTGAGAGAGGAGAAAATGCATCAGTCCCTCCAGTGAAAGGAAGAATGCAAAGGTTAGGAGCTCACTTCTGAGCTCTTTGCATCCAGAAGCTGTCCATATTAGGAATGCCATTTGTCTCGAGATGGGGTCACCTTGCTATGAGTTTAATGGTGGGCATTTGATTTAATGTTTGCCCATGTAGATTATCTGAATCCCACTTCTTTTAGAGCCAACAATCTCAAATTTGTTGCCCCACAACATCTGGGAGAAACCATTGTTTGTCAATGGTGACAAACAATATTTAGGAAAAGTGGTTTGAGGGATATGTGGTTTTTTTGGAGGTATTTTGAAATCTACCTCTAACCTAAGGCAGAGATGCAAGGAGATGTGTCTTTGAATGCCTTCTAATGACCTCAAGTAAGTGGTTTCTAAGACCTATGCTTTAGTATGGTGTCACTGTCATTGATTGAGGGCTACTGTAAGAACGAGTCCCATAAAACTCATTATGCCCATTGAGAATTGCATTGCAGAAATGTTTCATTGCAACCTACAGTTTGTGGTCTCTGAGACTCCTTGGGAGAAATTTCTGACTCCACTTACATGTTATGTTGCCCCTGAACAGTAGTCTATTTTGATCTAATGATGAGTGTGAATTGAATACCTAATCAGTACTCTTTTTTGCCATTCACTACTAAAATGGTGCCAAATTTGAAGTCTCCGTAGCCAAAGATATAAACATTTATGGAATGTATTTACCTCAATACAACCTCTCATTTTTATTTTCACAATCTCATGCTTTTAAAATTGATATGTTTTGGTATATTTCATATATCAGAAATAGAAGAGGTTTCGCAGGCTTGGGATGGAGGAAGAAGAGGCTATGGAGTAGAAGTGGGAATCCAAAAAGGCAAAGCTAAGACAATGGTATTTGAGTGGGGCCTTGAATGGTGGAAGTCAGCAGAGAACTGAGACAGGATGCGCAAAGGTGCAGAGACAGAAAAAACTGTGTAGTTCAGTATGGCTCAGAAATATTAAGGCAGTAGTGACACATAAGTCTGTCAATTTCAGGTCATTAAATTCAACCTGCTAATCTTGTCTAATTTGGTGAATAGCGAGATGCCATTGATTTTGTTTTTCCTATAGGGGAAATGTCAATATTCAGCATATGCTGTGTTTATGTCCTCAAAGATTTTTCTGGTATGTGGTGTGGTGTGGCTTTGGGGTGAGTATGTGGGAATGGATTTTGGAATTCAAGAAACCAAAAGTAAAATGTTACATAGGTTCCCCAGTAGAAACTGTGTAAATGCCTTAACGAGAGTGGGTGTTGGGAGCAATGGTAAATCCAAGTAAGGGAAATTCAATGGAATGATCCTTTGCTACAAAGTCCTTAATGGCTCATAGACTCCAAAACTGTTCAGGATGAGTCCATCAGCTACCTTTTCTGCCAAAATGTTTAGTCACATTGATTGAAGTACTACAAAGGATAAATAATGAAAGTATGAAAAGAGAGTTTTAAAATGTGCTCTTGCTGTAGATATACAGCTTTCTTCCTCTAAAATTTAGCATTTCCTATTATTTCACATTCTGCATGTAAAATCTCAATGACAAGGGTATAGTTAGCATATATTAAACACTCATAAGCATTTTATAAATATTTTACATGTTTGAACTCATTGAGCCCTCAAAACAAACCTGTAAGAATTAGTATTATTATCATCATCTTGGTTTTAATTTGGGAATCCGAGGCATGCACAAATTAAAGTGCCCTTGTCCAAGCTTACACAAGTAGAATTAAATGAACCAACCAGGATGTGAGTCTAGATAATCTTACTGCAAAGCTCACACTCTTAATAGTATAGTGCTTCATCAACCCAACTTTGAGAAATTATTACCTAAATTTCATTTTTTTTCCAATGACTAAAAATATGGATTTCTTATTAACTGGTAAGATTGATTGTTAATCACTTAGAATTTCAGCACTTTAGAATAAGAAGAGAGCTAAGAGACATGTGATCCAACTTCTCATTCCTTGCAGAAAACCTCTTCACAACATTATGATAGATGACTTGTCTTCATCATAAGTACTTTAAGAAAAAAAAAATCACTACTTAAGGAAGTCCATTCCACTTTGCAGGAGCTCTGTTAGAAAAGTAACCACCCTAAATCATCTCTCTTCCCCTGTACTATACTCATTAAACATCAATTAAAATGTATTGGTTAGCAATAGGTATATTGTAATAATAATGATGGCTAACATTTATTACATGCTCGCTGTGTGCTGGGCACTTTTCTAAATGTTTTTCTATGGATTAACTCTTTTATTCATCGTAACAATCCTATGATACTGCTACTAAGTTAGAGGAAGATCGAGTAATTTACCTAAGGTCACTTTGTTGGTAGTGGAAACGAGATCTCTATTCCCATATAACTCAGTCCTAAACTCCAGTGTCTCCTGATTAACAGAACAGCCATCATACTCCTTCTCAGTGAATCCGTGAAAACAATGCTTCATCATGCTCTTCTCCAGTGTGTCTCTTTTCCACAGATACAGCTTTTACTCTGTTACTTCTTCCTCTGTCCCTCTCATACCATCGCCGCCCACTCCTCTCATACCATTCCCATCTTACCCTTTGAGTTAGTGAGGAAGGCCTTTTAAGCTTATCTTTCCAAGAAATGTTTATTTCTGCATCTCTGTCTTTGTGCTTGTAATTCTATTTGGAATTTTTTTCTTTACTCTTATTACCACTTCTTAATATCCAATTCGTCTTTCAAAGTCAAATCCAACACCAAACTTCTTCAAGATGACTTCTCTGTAAATAACGAAATAAAGTTCCTCTCCCTTACTAAAGTATTTTACATGTTTGAACTCATTTTTTGGAATTATGGAATCTAAAATATACACGATGACACTAATAGTATTTAGGCTGTTTCAACGTCCCACCGACTATAGAAATTCTTTTATTTTGTTCTTTTATAGATCATCACCCAACTTGAATGTTTTAGTAATGGGTATTCATTACTTATCAAGCCAGCCTGATGTATTGTTGGACACATATAATACTTAGAAAAGTTTTCCTTTTAATAAGTCAAAATTTTCTTCCCTGTAACTGCTTGTTATTGATCTTAGCTGTTTCATTTAATCTATTTCATTGATCATATTCCATTTAGCATTTTGTAGTGTGTTAATTGTATGGTTCTCAAAATTTGGTCTTCAGTAACTTTGAAAATGCCTTGTACTTAGGAATCACAATTTATGTTTTTCTATTTCCCTCTGTACCTTACATACTTAGCACAGTCTACATATGCAATAAATACGCAGTAAACAATGCATTGAACTATGTTAATAGCTCAATATGCATGTATATGTAAATATATACACACAATGTATAAACATGTTTTTCTTAGTTTAGCTTAATATTTACACACAATAACAGTGCCTGAGAATAGCTAGTCTACAACATTTGCAAAACTCATGTGCGCACTCTCGCTCGCTTGCTCGCTCTCTCGCTCGCTCTCTTTCTGTCTCTCACTTGTGCTCCCCAAAACTGTTCCACATTGAATATATAGAATGCCAAGTTCCTAAGATGTTCAACACATTTTTAACATACTTTTATGACAAACATTACTTTTGCACCAACCTAAAGGTACATTAATCTAATTTGCTCTGTAGGAAACACCGCCAGAAATCTAGATACATTACCTATTGAATGGCAACCTAAAAAGATAGTGTCTTCCATCCTGGAGAGGTGGCCTAGAAGAGTGGTTAAGAATGGAGCCTTTGGGCTCACCAGAGCTTGACTGCCGTTGTCTAACGGTGCGATCATGGACAACTTCTGTAACTACTTGTTGCTTAGTTTTTCCATCTCTAAAATTGAGATAATAGTACCTATTTCACAGAGATTTGGACATTAAATGAACTAATGTATATAAAGTACATAGAGTACATATCTAGACTTCAGTATATGTTATTATTGCTAAAAAGCACTCACCTAGTATCTGAAAAAATCTTGTAGCTAAGATAATACAGGAAATAGCTCTAATGATTCCTAGTGATCAAGTTTACTTTAGTTTATTTTCCACAACTCCACAGACCTTAATATTCTTCAAGAGAAATTCTTATGATTTTTGCTTTTTACTGGAACAGCTAGATCAAGAAGCTTTTCTACAGGAGGGCTTTCTAACAAATAACAGGTAACTTTCTAACAAATAACAGGTAACTTTTTAATATTATTAAGAGGGTTGTTATTAGAAAATGGCTAACAGAATTTAGTTTTATTAGCTAATGGTGATAAATAACAATGACATTTTATATTACTTAATAGTTTTCAAGTGCTTTCTTTATGCATGATGTCATTTAAAATGATAACAGTAATTCCCATTTTTAATTACTGCTCAAAGGTAAAACCATGTAGCTCACTTTTTGTTTGTTTGTTTGTTTGTTTGTTTTGTTTTGTTTTAAACGGGGGAGACTGGCTAAATTCAGGGAATGTTTAAGGGCCAAGGGTCCAAAGCCAAATATGGCTTAGTTCTCAAGTTCTCAGAATAGGTGTTTTTGTGTTTTTTGTTTGTTTGTTTTTGACAGAGTCTTGCTCTGTTACCAGGCTGGAGTACAGTGGCATGATCTCAGCTCACTGCGGCCTCCGCCTCCCAGGTTCAAGCGATTCTCCTGCCTCAGCTTCCCGAGTAGCTGGGACTGCAGGTGTCCGCCACCATACCTGGCTGATTTTTTGTATTTTAGTAGAGATGGGATTTTACCATGTTAGCCAGGATGGTCTCGATCTCTTGACCTCGTGAACCACCTGCCTCAGCCTCCCAAAGTGCTGGGATTACAGGTGTGAGCCATGGTGCCCAACCAGAGTAGGGGTTTTAAAAGAAAATAAAACCATGTTGTCAGAGGTGCTAGTTGTACAATTAAAAGCACCATCAACTGGATTCTTCTGTGGGAGGCTGGAAAAAGATTTAAATAAAAACTGGAGCTTTGGTCAGATGTGGTGGCTCATGCCGGTAATCCCAGCATTTTGGGAGGCCAGGGTGGGCAGATCACGAGGTCAAGAGTTCGAGGTCATCCTGACCAATATGGTGAAACCCCAACTCTACTAAAAATACAAAAATTAGCCAGTCGTGGTGGCGTGTGCCTGTAATCCCAGCTACTTAGAAGGCCACGGTAGGAGAATTGCTTGAACCTGGGAGGCAGAGGATGAAGTGAGCCAAGACTACACCACTGCACCCCAGCCTGGGCAACAGAGCGAGATTCTGTCTTCAGAAAAAAACAAAACAAAACAAACAAAAAACTAGAGCTTCAATCTTGTTCTTCTAAAATTTTTATGACTTACAGAAATCAGAAAGGAACAATTTTGTGCATAATATATGCATATTTGGTATGCATCTATATGTTATACATGTAAATGTGTATAACAAATGTAGGATGATATTATTTCTGAAAATTTTGTTTCTTCCAAAATAGAAAACATACAATCAAATGAGAAAATCATTAAAAATTGAGTGGTGTTAATTAGGAAATTATGCTTTTCCTAAGGTCCCTCTCTGACTTTTCATTCAACTTAAATACCCTTCTTTACAGGAAAGAAACATTTAAAACATGGTTCCATTTATTAGGTGTCTGGCCATGACTTTCTGCACCCAGTAACCAAAGCGGGCCACCCAAACCTGTGAAAGCACTTTCCCTTCTATTCACACTTCCAAAGGGTTAACTCAGAAGTGCTCTATTGTATTCCTGATGGTTTTCTCCACAGAAAGCCCAGTGGGCTCTTTCAAGAGGCTCTAAACAATGGGCTCAGTGAGGCTGTTCTGTCTAATTACTCAAAGACAGGGATGCTAAAGAGGAATTAATGACAGTTGACAAGTGCAATTAATAATTATAGCAAAGCCGGGAGTCATGCAGCAGGCAGATGACAATAACGGGGTAACTGTACATGGCAGTTTTCATCGGTTTATGCTCTGTGTGTGTGTTTAAAGTGAGAGGCTTTGTGCAGGGTGGGCCATACTTCATGCTGACAGGGGAGAAACTATAATTCTGCAACTCTAATGGATAGTCAGTCAGTCATTCCCCACCCACCCTGCCCCTCTTCTCTCTCTTTCCCTCTCTCTCTGTCCCCCTCCCTCATTTTCAGCTCTTCCAATCTGGTGAAAGAAAGGTAGTGTAACTTAAAACAAAACTTAATAGAAAAGAGCTACAGTTAGCTTTCCCTATCAGCTGGTGACAAAGCTGCTTAAAATTCCTGTTGGGCAACTGGAAGGAGAAGGGCCCCGGAAAAGGCGGTCGCAGAAGTGGGATTTCCATATCAAAGGGCAAGCCTTTGGCTCTGAATGGTAATTAAAGTACCCCAATTTCATCTTCGTGGTCAAGCCATGAAAGGGGAAAAAATTAGAGAATGAATTTTTCAGTCCCTTCAGCCTACAGAATGGAAAGCCATAAATTAAATGAAAGTTGAGCTAAAAGGTGTCTAACACTTCAATCTTTGCATCTAATGGAATCTATGATATTTCTCAAGCATTTATTCTGTTCACATTTTTCTTCTGCACTGATTATGAAAGATACAATGTCTGCTTACATTTATCGGCCACACATCTCGGGCTTCCCAAGTTTGCATAGCTTATCAGTTTTCATTACACTGCTTTGGCAGCTCAGTCATTGGGGAAGGTTTGCACACTTTGAGCAAACTAACCTGTTTTAAAAATTCCTTCGTTAGGTAACTAAGAAAACATTAACCAACTTGTTCAGTTTTTGATATATGTTGGTATGACTTAACAACTTGTGGTTTAAAATGCCACAGATTTCACTTTTATTTGCTATTAATTGAGCCTCTTTTATTGATTGCTGGAGCCATTTTACTGTCTTTTCTCCAACACTCCCCATTTCAGAAGTCATGGCTTTATGAAATAATGATTTTAAATTGAAGTATGGAACTTATAAGCAGTTTCAAATTCGTTAAAGAAGAATGCCACTTATGTTCCGGGAAAGAAGGACTTAGAAATCTTATTTCATTTTTTGGATGAGATGTTAAACTTGGACCTACCTCTCTATTCATTAAAGATCACAGAGCATTTTCTTCCGAGTCGAGAAGCCTGGCCAAACTCCAATGCAGATAATTACATTCCACCTACCTAATTCCCTAGCTGCTTTAATTGGAAACAATTCCACTTTACTCTCCATTCCCGTTATTTCTTATCCTTAAACTGCTTTGTAGTTTGTCAAGCGTCTTTCACAAACTGTCATATCTCTTACACCCTCAAAGTACTGTTTTGGAATTGGGGTAAGATAAATTATACAGCTATAGAGTAGTGCTTAAAGGTTTGCTAAAAACATGCAAACCATGCAACTACAACAGTGAATTTCAGCCTACCTTCTCAATGATGTTGGACCCAATATTTCTAATAAGGGGAAGGCTGTTTTCCTAAGAATTAATCCATATATTGTCAAAAGGCAATATTGCCACTTAGGGAGCAACAATTGCTTCTTGGAGACAGCAAAAGCTTACTCTTTTTGTGTAGACAGCAAAGATACGTATACATACACAGTATACCTAGTGCATTAACATTTCATATTTGGGTGATTAGGCAAAACTATTTAAAATGGCTTATTGGGGAAGATGATAGTGAAAAACTGGAGAAATACTGATTTAGGCTTTTACCTACCCTTGATTTATCGATGGTTCAGGAGAGAAAGAGGTCAGTACCATTCTTTTTGCATTGCTTTCTTTTCTTGTTTGTCTTCATTTATTATTGAAGTCTGTGGTATATTAATAGTTGAAGTGCCACTATGATCTCCTCTTCTGTTTCTTACCTCTTCTTTAGGAATAAAGTGGGTGGACCAACACAGTACAGTTATGAATGATGGAGACACTAGAAGCTGACACTAATCCAAGTTCTTAAAAGACTTCTAGAAAGAAGAATATCAAATTAAAGACCAAATGAGAAAGATCATAAGTAACATTACAATATATTAAATACTGTCTTTGAATTATCATTGAAAAAGTCATAGGAAATATATATATATTTTACTAACCCAAAGAAAAAAGAATATGGACAGTCCCCAACTTATAATAATTCAGCTTAAAATTTTTCTACTTGATAACCCAAGTGATACATATTCAATAGAAACTGTACTTCAAGTACCCATACAACCTTCTGTTCTTCACTTTCAGTACAATTTTCAATAAATTACAATAAACATTCAGCACTTGATTATAAAAGACTTTGTATTAGACGATTTTTTTTCCCAACTGTAGGCTAATATAGGTGTTCGGAGAATGGTTAAGGAAGGTGAGGCTAAGCTATGGTGTTTGGTAGATTAGGTGTATTAGATGTATTTTTGACTATTTTTTACAACTTACGATGGGTTTGTGAGGACATAACCCCCTCACAAATCAAGGAGCATCTATACTAATGGATTGTACTAGTGATACATTTTCTAACTTGCCCTTCCTGTGACCACCAAGAGAGTATATTGACTCTGGGATATCACAGAACAGTTCAGAATATTTTAAAATTATGTCCTGATGAGACCCATAATCCATCTAGTTCAGTATTGTGCAGTAGTACTAAGAATGTATTCTGTGAATGCATTGTTACCTTGTAGATCAAACAAAATTTTGACAACACCCAAACTGTAGCTTTGGAAGCAATGGATGATGATGAGATGATGATGATGATGGTCATTACTTATGTGGCACTCACTAGGAGTCAGGAACTGTTCTAAGCACTTATAATAATTCATTTAATTCTTCCCAAAACAGAGAGGTACTTACTATTACCATCATCTCCATTTTTATAGATGAGGAAATTCAGACACAGATAGTTAAGTAACTTGCCCAAGAATTATTTTGAAACTGAAGGATTACAAGAGCATATTGTCTATAAAGCCTTATTAAGACTTTAGAATTCTCTCATTTTCACTTCCATTGCCTTAAGAAGAGTTACATGCCATAGTAAATAACAGGAAACCTAACGCCATCCTTTCACAGGAAATTTGGGGTTTTCAAGGTTTTATGAGATGGTCTTTTCCATTTTGTCTTCAAAAGACAGAATGTCTTAAAATTTTCACTTTACAATGTGCGCCACATTCCTTCTGCATGATAACCCATTCAATTATATTGAGACTTAGACAATTAGTATCTTAAAATGTATTTATATGGGGGTTTCCCACATCTCTTACAAATAGTAACTGTGCTCTTGCTTTTCTTTCGTTTGCCCTTTCCATCTTTGCTTTAAAGGCAGTGAAAAATATAAATGACTTGAGGGTACTTCCAAAGATGAATAAAGATCAATGGTGTCTTTTCTACTATTTCTAGTGTCGGATTTTCTAGATTAGTTTTTATTTTCTAGATAAGATCCTATGTTGTATCTATGTTGGTATCAATGATTAATCAATAAAAGTTGAATCTTAGATCCCTTTCAAATTATCTGGAAACTTACAGGAAAAAGAAGTAAAAAAAAAAAAAAAAAAAAAAAAAAAAAAAAAAAAAAAAAAAAAAAATGTGCACGTGCTTCTCTGATGATTTTCATCAGGAGCTGAACAAGAATTCTAGTATTAATGTTTCTCTCAAACACAAGTTTATGTCTGAGCTGCTTGGCAGGAATACGCTTGCCTCCTTTCTCTTGGCTTTCTCTTTGTTCCCACTTTTTCCCTCTTTTCTTTTTTGTCTTTCTTTTCTTATCTCAGTGTCTCTGTATCTCTTGTTTCCTAACTCAAGTGCATCATTTTCTGCTATTGTGCTTAAAAAACTTGGCTGCAGGGGCTCTGAAATGAATAAAAACGTAATCCTCACTGTGCCCATTGTACGCTCTCATTTGTTTTTGCTGTATCGATTTATCAGCAGAGGGAAATTACTTGCTGGAAGAGAGGATGCCAGTCAGAATGACATTTATTTCATAGTACAAGAAGGCTCTCCAGCGTGTTTCCATGTAACCTAGATATTGGAGCTGTAAAAGGGCTTGTAACAAGGTTTAGTGCTATGATTAGATCGTGTGGAGCACCTTGCTTTCATAACAACAGGCACTCTGCAGGAGCTGGGGCCTCGGGTTATGGTCAACCCTCTTTTTTTTCTTTCTTTCTTTTTTTTTTTTTTTAAGCATAGAGACAGAATTCAACAATTTCCTCCCCACCTAAACAGTTTCTATTCCAAAAGCCAAATCTTGCAGACTTACAAGAATAAAAGAGGCGTATTTTTAGATGCCTGAAGCTTTCATGACATCAAATTAAATGCAAAAATAGATGAAACACTTTCCTATTAATCTCCTTAACTTTTTTTTTTTTGGCCTTTCCCCCTTTATTTTGGAGAAATTGTTCCATTTTAATTCACCAAAGCGAATCTTTTCATTCAGTGATTGTAAGTTACATGTGCTCAAGGCTACCAATTACCTGTGAAACCAAACACATTCTCTATGTAAAAACGAAGGCAAGTGAGGCAAATTGTGACAGCAATTGCTTTTGCTTAAATACTAGAGTAAAATTTCATAGGTCTTTGCTATGATTCTTATATGTCTGACATTTAGGAAATTAACTTGTTTCATTATGTTCCTAATTTTCCATAGAACTGATACAGCTGGGATGTATGTAAAAGACATTTTTTTCCTCTAAAGAGTGAGGGGAAATGAGTGTTTTCTAAGGAATGTGCTCATTTGTGTGAGAGTACATAGGAGATGTCTTTCTTTTCCCACCATTTCTTCACTGTTGAGATTTGTTCATTTGGTAATGTTGGCAAAAGCAAAAATGATTAAGATTTGCAGAAAGAAAAATATTAAACTTAGCAAATTTAACAAAAATCTTCTCTTCTGTTGTTAGCAGGATTTTTTTTTTTTTTTTTTTTTTAATAGCTGGGTTTGTGATGTTGAGGTGTATTGGGCTGTGTGATTAAATATACTGCCTTATTAATATATTTTTAAAAAATCTGGCCGGGCACGGTAGCTCATGCATGTAATCCCAGCACTGTGGGAGGCTGAGGCAGGCAGATCGCCTGAGGTCAGGAGTTCAAGACCAGCCTGGCCAACATGGTGAAACTTCGTCTCTACTGAAAATACAAAAATTAGCTGGGCGTGGTGGCAGGCACCTGTAATCCCAGCTACTTGGGAGGCTGAGGCAGGAGAATCGCTTGAACCAAGGAGGTGGAGGTTGCAGTGAGCCAAGATCATGCCATTGCATTCCAGCCTAGGCTACAAAAGCGAGACTTCATCTGATAAAAACACACACACACATACAAAACCTGACCATCCTAGTCCAATAGAAGAAGGATGTCTCCTCAAAAGGGTCTGGAACTTTCATTCATATTTAGAGCTAGAGTATAATATAGACTGTCAGACCCTAAGAAATAAGGCAAATGGGACCTGTTTTATTAAATGTAAAACGTATTTCATTTTGGGAATTCCTGAAGATCATCAAAACATTAATGGAGGGAATGAAGGAACTTACTGCCATGCTAAATCTTACCACTAAAATGTATTTTGAGACTATAGTTGTTCAATCTTAACATAGTTTTGGCAGTTAGTTAGACAAATCCTAAAGTTGAATCAAGTCTATAAATGATTAGGATAAGAATGAACCAAGTTAAATTCCTAAATACCAGGTTTGTGAGAAAAATAATGAAGATCTGTTATTTATATAGAAGAATTACAATAATTATATAAATCTTAGTAGAAGTAAGTTTTTTTGTTAGTCTCAGCTGTCTCACTCGGCCTGTTGCTGCTACCCAAACACTTCCCATATAGAATAACATAGTTGCCAACTCCGGGAAATTTGGTCTTGGATATTGGTCTTTACTGTACAACTCAGATTTTAAGTTTAACTGAAAAAGATTATAGGAATTAAAGGGCAAGGGACCTAGAATCTGACTTTTCACATTCTGTATGGGAGGAAGCTTCAGTATGAGAGCCGGTATACAATATATAGAATTGTGGGCCTGCCTCTGTTAAGTGCCTTTCAGTTAGAGTTGTTGGGAAAGTCCATGGGGAAGGTAGGGCGTTTAATTTTAACTTATTAGACCTTGGCATCTGTCTTCTGAATTGGAGGTCTATTTGGGTACCTTCAGTGATCTCTCTTAATGAACTTACTTTGTACCTTTGATTGAGTTGACACCATAAATTACTAGGCAAAATGTTTTAAAAGTTATATAAAAATAGAGTTTTGAAAAACTCAATTGTCCCTGTTACTCTTTGTTGAGCTTTTTGATTTCCAAGATGTTTCAGAACTTCAAAGCGAAATGCTGTTGCCTGTAGATTTTTAACAAAATCCTACAATGGCTGAACCTTTCAGCAAATCTGTCAGCTTCTCTGTTCCAAGGACAACTGCAGTGTCATTTTCTCCTCCTGCTGGTATTAATGGAACACCAACCTTTTGACTTGTTTAGGCTGCGTCTCAAAAAGTGTCTGTCTCTTGCTGGGGTAATAAGGTTAGAATTCACTAGCTGCAAAGGGATTTGTGTACTGACTAAAACCCCTTCCATAAGACCTGCTTGGAATAGGTTGGCACAAATACAGCAATGATATAAAATGTGCTAGGTGAATAAATTATATTGAGGATGATTATGCTTCTTGAATTTATATTCCTTTTTAAAAATTTAAACAGAACAAAAACTTTACCTTCATAAACTTTTGGTTCATTGTAGTAGTAGCAACTCTTTTCTACTGTGTTTCAAACCAGAGGTGATTTTGGGAATATGCAGTTTAGATGGATTTCTAGAATCTTACATCTTTGTGATATAACTATTGTTTCCTAACTATTATGATTTCTCTCATTCACTTAATATAATGGCAGTGCTTGGTGAGGCTCAATGTGAAAATATGCCTGCTTCACTGTCTTTAAAAGCAGGACTTTCTTGTGGTTTAAATATCATGATACTATTTCCCTTCCTTCTGCAGGAAATAAACTTGTATAGGAAAGGGAAAAAAAAGCACTAGTGCCAGAAGTAAGTACCAGAAGAAAAGTGATCTAAAAGTATTGAGTGAAATATAAAAGACCATTTAATTTGAATGGGTTGATACCATTTTAATGGCAGCATGCCTAGGTTATATGTACTGTCTGTGGGATGATCTGTTTTATTTCAGTGAGGTGGTTTCCAGCTGCAGTGGTTCATTACCGACTGATCAATGGCATGTTGGCCTGGGATCTCACACTCTTTGTGATGCCATGTGATTGTGAAGCAACGTATGTGAACTTGCCTGGGTGACAGCTGTCAACTGTAAATGGCCATATGTAATGATGAGTAAAGTTGTTGTCAACTGTCAATAGGCCATATGTAACGATGAGTAAAATTACAGGCTGCTGTCTATTAGATGTAAGATTAGAAAAAAGATACACCACGAAAACCTGCCCTGAAAGGTCTAGAGCAGGTATGATTTTTTTAAAGGGCTTGTGCTGTGTATCACTTATGCACCCATATTTCTGTTTTGAACCCATTCCTCTGTAGATAGATAAATCCTGCATGCCAATGCTGTCTCTCAATTGAATGGGAAAAGTCTTAGCAACCTTACAAATTAAAGACTAGAACCAGTGATTGTACAGGGGAACCTTCAAATGGAAAGGGGTTAGGTTAGGAGGGCAAGTGCAAGCCTACGAAAGGCCTCTTCACATTTACTCTCCCTCCCCAGTACTAGGAATACATTTCTTTCAACACTGATCATTTACACAGCACTACTCTATGCCAGGTAATGTGATGGGCAAGTGTGAAATGACTGCTTCAGGATAAATATTATTGTCAGTTCAGAGAGCTGATCAATGGTGTGGGCATGATGGATCGATACATCCGTGCAAGTCATTCTTTGGCACTTTTTCTACTAAAAGGACGTGTTTTTAATCAGTGACTTGACTAATGGTTGCCATTGTATGATTAGCCTTTCTCTATATACTATCTTCTTTCAGTCATTTGAACAGCAAGATCTTCTCCTGTTTATCATTTCTTTTGTGACTATACAACATTCACCTAGGACAAAATGTCCTTAAAACATAAACAAGTAACCTTACCAAAGTTAGAAAGACAGGCTCTATACAGAAAGGGAGAACAACAAAGAAACTACAGTCCAAGGATGAACACGAAGGAGAAAGAGTGAGAATGTGGACCTAACAAAGCTTTAAAAAAGGAAAAGAAGGGCCAAGAGTGGTGGCTCACACCTGTAATCTCAGCACTTTGGGAGGCCAAGTCGGGCAGATCACTTGAGGGTCAGGATTTAGAGACCAGTCTGGTGAACATGGTAAAACCCCATCTCTGCTAAAAATACAAAAATTAGCCGGCCGTGGTGGTGCTCGCCTGTAATCCAAGCTATTTGGGAGGCTGAGGCAAGAGAATTGCTTGAACCCAGGAGCTGAGATTGCGCCACTGCACTCCAGCCTTGGGCAGTAGAGCTAGTCTCAAAGAAGAAGAAGAAAAGAAAGGCACGTTTTGTTTCTTTCTTCAAATGCATTAAAGTAGTGATTTCCAATTTTTGGTAGACCAGCTTCCTGAAGACTATAATCTGCTTCCTTCAGGAATATTGGCTCTCTGAGTGTGTTGGTCTTGGGAAGCTACCCTATGAATTCTCCCTCCAAAGGCAAATTACCACATGTCCAAATCAGGCTCCCTTCTGCAAGCTTCCCATTCAATTCCCCAACAGTGTATTTCCAGAAAATCCTGTTCTTGCCGTTTCTCTCTCCCTGAAGAGAGATGCTAAACCCAGAACCGTCTCAATCATTTTCTGACAAGCTCAGTAAAATTTCATCTTGAATGATAAGCTCCAGAAAGGCTCCACCCAGACCCTAAACTTTGAGACGGTATAAGAAGTAGCTTACAAGAAAATGTCTCTGGCATTTTTAAAAAGTAACCATCAAGAGACCATTGCTGGTTGGGTGCAATGGCTCACGCCTATAATCCCAGGACTTTGGGAGGCTGAGGCAGGAGGATCACTTGAGGTCAGGAGTTCAAGATCAGCCTGGGCAACATGGTGAAACCCTGTCTCTACTAAAAATACAAAAAAAAAAAAAAAAAAAAAAATATTAGCCAGGTGTAGTGGCGGGCACATGTAGTCCCAGCTACTCCAGAGGCTGAGGCATGAGAATTGCTTGAACCCGGGAGGCAGAGGTTTCAGTGAGCTGAGACATTTTTTGTTCTCTTAGTTTTTTTGTATGACTGTTTCATAAATCCCCTCTCCCTTTATCATTCACCTCTTGTCTTTTTATTTTGTATTTCTTTTTTTTTTTTTTTTTGAGACAGAGTCTGGCTCTGTCGCCCAGGCTGGAGTGCAGTGGCCGGATCTCAGCTCACTGCAAGCTTCGCCTCCCGGGTTTACGCCATTCTCCTGCCTCAGCCTTCCTGGTAGCTGGGACTACAGGCGCCCACCACCTCGCCCGGCTAGTTTGTTGTATTTTTTAGTAGAGACGGGGTTTCACCATGTCAGCCAGGATGGTCTCGATCTCCTGACCTTGTGATCCGCCCGTCTCGGCCTCCCAAAGTGCTGGGATTACAGGCTTGAGCCACCGCGCCCGGCTATTTTGTATTTCATTATCTAGCCTGGGTGACAGAGCAAGACTCCATCTCAAAAATAAATAAATAAATACATAATCATTGTATTGCTTTGGAGTAAAGTTGTAATGCTCCCACAAGACTCTGCTTATCCAACCCCTGTACAGCTCCCCCAGCCTTAACCACACCAGGCTCTGTTCTTCGCCACTTGGGCCTTTCCTTTTAGTCCTCAAAGGCCCCAAGTTCTCTCCTGTTCCTGAGCCTTAGCACAAACTCTTCTCTCTCTCTAACCAATCCCATCCTGTGCTGCCAGAACTCTTAGCCCTCGAACTGATTTCATTTTAAGCCATACTTCTTCGAGGAAACCTTCACTCACTCTGCAGTCTAGATAGGGTTCTTTATTATCCAACCTCCTACTGTGTTCCTTTCTTCCAGAAGTGTCTCAGTCTAGAATCACATAGTCATTTTTTTTTTTTTTCCACTAGTTGATTAATGTTTATCTCCCTTCTAAGCTAACAGCTCCTAGCAAGGATCAGGCCTTTTTTTCCCCTGCTGATGTCCCTACCCGCAGCACAGTATTTGGCACTGTATCGGAGGCATTCAGGAAATATATGTCGTGTGAATGAATGCCCCTTCTGTGACATCTCCAAAAATAAATCACTCTTGTCGTTGAGGACTGGTACATTTTTCTTCTCTTAAGAAACAGGCTTGCTTTTGTTTCTTTTTTTTAAATGTGATTTTTACACGCCATCATCTTTTTCCTTTGAAAGTGATGGGTAGAAACCTTGCATTTTTTGTTCTCTTAGTTTTTTTGTATGACTGTTTCATAAATCCTCTCTCCCTTTATCATTCACCTCTTGTCTTTTTATTTTGTATTTCATTATAAGCCGTCTCAATGCTTTCTGGAAGCACTGGGGTATCCAATAATAAATAAGTGAGAGCAGTGTCAACCCCAGGAAAGCCTATTTCCCTACAATTATAGTGGTGTTGAAAATACTTTATCTTTGTGTAAACATGGCCCAAAAAGAATGTGATGATTATTTTTTCTCAATTTGTGGGAAACATTTTTAAAAATTCTTTTACTTTGCACCTGTACACTACTTCTCTTCCAAGAATATTTAAGCTTTAAGCACTTTCCAGTCATTACTTGATTTGCTGCCAACGTGCCAGTGTTTATAATATGAAGGAACTGAGGCAAAAAGAGCCAAAATTTCAGAATTAAAAAAAAAAAAAAGTTGATAACATGAGAATGTATTCCTGGCTCTTAGTCTCTTACAGTTTCTCTCAGGTGGTATGATTCTAGGTTGATAATCATTGGTGTTGAATTATTATTTTAATTTTCTTGAATTTTTTTTTTTTTTTTAGTTTGAAACATTAGGTTTAATATGGCGGACAATGACTGATATAACCATCATAAAATCTTTTACTTCCAACACTCTTTAAAAAAAAAGTATGCCTATAATTTGAGAACATCAACAGGAAAAAAAATTAGGCAAAAAATTGAAGTAAGCAATTTGTAAAATAGTCAATGTGATGTGACAACTAAGACATTTTATAAGAAAATATTTTAAAAAAATTTCAACAAGACTAAAACCAAAATTTTAAATAAATAAATACACACACACACACACACACACACACACACACATAGACACACACGCGCCAGTGGTGTAATGTCAAAGGTATAGATTTTATGGCCGAAGACTGAACTTTGTCCATGTCTGAAATGAACACTTGATATTAGCCAGTGCTATTTGTGTTTGGCAGAACACAGAAACACTTAATAAACATACAATCCGACATTAAAGCCATTTTCTGCCTTGGATAAGTAAAAACTTTCACAAGTTAAGACACAAATGCCTAAAATGGCTATTTTCTTCTCTTTTTCACTAACAAGTTTTTTTTCTTCACTGTTTCTGTTTACTATTTCTTTACTCCTTATTTATTAAATTTGAGTTCTGCATTCACATAGATCTTTTCCTTACCTTCTCTATATTCTCTATGTGATATATCTCTTTCTTTTATGTTATTACTTTGCCAAATGTTGTTATTGTTGCTGGTTGGGTTTTAAACCTCGTTAAAAATTAGCTAATTTTCACGTAAACCAATTCTAGACATGGGCCATATAGTATACACATATGTGCATGTACATATTCACAGTTCTTCTCCCCTACCCCCAAGCTGGCAAAGACCCCAACTCAGATGTTAATCCACCAAGTGTGTCACCCCGTCTGCCTATTTGTGTTAAGGTGCCCAGGATTTAGGACAAATTTAAGATCAAGTTATAGGCAGATCAAATTAGTTTGCCAGCTTAATTTCAGGCAAGTCAGGTTGTCCAGTTTATAAGTAGTTTAACATGTGTTGCCTTAGTTTCTTTATTTTTTTAAAGAATTGTTTCCTATTTTTAGTTCATTCATTAATTTATTAACTCATTCAGAAGTATTTCTCTAAGTCCTATTCTTTGCCAGGCACTATCCTAGTTGTTGGGATTACTATAGTAAGTAGAAAGCACACACACACAAACACAAATCTCCCCAAACACAAATGATGCCCTTAGCCATCATGAAGCTCACAGTCTAGTGATAAGAAAAATTAATGTTAATTAAATAATTACACAAAGACATGTAAAATTGTGACTATGATGAATGCTACAAAGAAAGAGTAAACACTGTGATGAGCCCTCTCATGGGAGAATTTCACCTAATCAGGATGTTTAGGGAAGGCTTCCCTGAAACATGAGTCAGATATAACTAGGTGAATAATAAAAGTGATAGTACTGGCCAGGTGCAGTGGCCCACGCCTGTAATCCCAGCACTTTGGGAGGCAAGGTCAAGGCAGTTGGATCACCTAAGGTCAGGAATTTGAGACTAGCCTAACAGAGTGAAACGCCATCACTACTAAAAATACAAAATTAGCCAGGTGTGGTTGTGCGTGCCTGTAATCCCAGCTACTTGGGAGGCCCAAGATCACGCTATTGCACTCTAGCCTGGGCGACAAGAGCAAAACTCCGTCTCAAATAAATAAATAAATACATATATATATATATATATGTATAACTGAGAATAATAATAGTTAACCTTTATTGATCTCTTACACTGCCCCAGGCACTGTGATGAGTGTTTTACTTGTGTCAATGTATCTAATCTCCCCAAATTTCCAGGGAGGATGGCACAATAGTGCCTCACCGCAGTTGGCAGAGGGAGACCAGAAATTGAGAGTATTCCTACCTAGGGGCCTGTGCTAGCACCCAAGTGTTTAACCATTCACCTTTTTCCTGCCTATGTGAGGAGGGGGAAAAGAATTTTCCAGGGACTGCAGCTGGTGCATAGGCCCTAGGGGGAAATATGCAGCACAGTCAGTAGGAGGGGCTGAAGGAAGACCAGTGGGAGTATAAAGGGTAGAGGAAGCCACCGGGGTACATAACTGCCTGCATTCGCTTTACATGCATCTCCAGACCCCCTTGCTTCCCAAATGTCTTAGTTCAACTCGAAGCCATCTTTATTCAAGGTGTAGCAAATTGCCCGTGGGTGTTGTTTCAGTGGATCTACTCTAAATTATATGGAAAACCACATAGGCTCAAGGTTAGAGAAGTTCAGCACAATAAGCAAAGTGGTAAAGCTTTCTTCTTCCCAGCCTTATCTTTCTGCCCTTGAATAGGGAAATTATGATTGGTGTAAAACGACCAACTTTTTATTTATTTATTTTTATCAGCATGCCTACATTCAAAATTTAAATCTTCCTAACAGGATCAGTGGTTATCTTGTTCCACTTGCAAATTGGTAAGTTAGATAGCTCGAATTCAGAATAACTGCAGAACTGTAATGTAAGAGTTACATTAGATTATGTCCGGGAAGAATCATTGCTATTTTTGGCTATTTGAAAATTAAGAATATTTCTACTCAGGTGGAAGTTCCACGTGTAGTTAGGTGGAGAAACTTTATTGAATTAGTATTGGGACTTGATTCATTGGGATTGGGCTAAGGGTCTTTCAGTCTGTATCATTATAATAATAATTACAGAAAAAATTTAAAAGTGCATAATAACTCCATGTATACTTAATGAATGAAAATCTTGTTTTTCTTTTGATAAGTGATTAGTTAAATCATTCTATAATACTGCTATTCTATGAGGCAATGTAGGGTTTTAGAATGACTTTCTATCTAAACAATACATTAAAAGTAATGCTTATATGGACTGATGATATGAAAAGAAGGACCATTTATAGAAGATTAAAAATTAATTAGAACAATATAGGACAAGGTTAAAATATAGTTTATATTTGGAATAGCATCTTCCGTGTTAATTCTTTTTCTCTTTGAATTACTAAAAAGCTGTTATTGAGCTTTCTACTTTTAATGACTTTGTTGCAGTTAAGACAAATATAAGACAGAAAATACTGTTATTACCCTAATTGGAATGTTATTTATACATTCATAATGTACAGAAAAATACACTTTAAACACTATACACACTATGAAACAAGGGAAACTACAGATTATAAACTGGAAATAGAGAAATAGTTGTTAAGACTGTTATAACACATCTCTGGTAAATCATGTATTTATCTAAATAATATGTGTTTTAGGATCAGGTAAATGAGATAGGGTTCCAGGTTCATGGGGTTCTTTTTTAATTCTTGTTACGTTCTTCTGATTGTAAAATGTAAATCTATTTTTTAAAATATTCAGAGTAATTCAAGCAAAAACCTTCATACTCCCATTTTTCCCAGAGATAAACACTTTTACAGTTGGTTTAATATCCTCTTGCTATGTATAAAGTCACTCCTTCACACACTTAAAATTGTTGTTATATACCCTTAATTCCCCCGATGGACATGAGGCTTGTGTTCTGTTATTTGCTTTGGAAAATGATACTTCAAATGAGTATTTTTGTGCATATACACTTAAGTGTTACTTATATAAGATAAATTATTGGAAGTGGAATTGCTGGGCTAAAAATCTTGCACAGTTAAAATATTCACCCAGTTTGCCAAATTGCCCTCAGAAAGTGTACAAGTTTACACTCTCGCTAACTATACATGAGGATCTGCTTTCCCCCTGCACCACCCCCCACCCTGCCAGTTATTAGCACTCAGAATGATCTTGTTTTAAAATTGTATCAATTGGGTAGTTGAAAAGTGATATCTTATTGCAGTTTTCATTTGCATTTCTTTGATTATTAGTGAATATACGTGTTTGGAATAGGATACGATGGTTTAAGAAGAGAAAAACTCGTTGGGAATAAAGATCATGTTGATTTAGAAAGTTGGAAATGAATCTTTTATATTAGTCTATTTCTTCCAGGGTTTTCAGAATGTCCTCATTTTTTGGTTTACATGTCATGACACATACATTGAAACATTTATTTTAGAGCAGAACTGTAGCAAAACTTTCTTTATAATGAAATTATTTTAATACCTTTCAGGCAAGAAATTAGTTTCATCAAGAAAATTGATTTAATTTAGAAGAGATGCAGTATTTATAGCCATAACCAGGTTAAACATTTTTCTCCACTTCTATATCAAAACATAGCTTCTAACCAGTATATAGCTGCAAATCAATTAGTTCAGTTTAAGGTTTTCAAATTTTATTAATACTCCTCCCATCTTTATGACATTTATTATTCTGTGCAAATCTTTGAGATTCTTCACATAACTTTATAAAACAGACAAAAAATAACTTTCGATGGCCAGCTGAATAGCTCAAAGAAAAAGTTGCAAGCTTAACAACATGAATTATTTCATTTCATAGAGTTGGATAGTTAAAAATGATTAAAACAGATCCTTCTGGTATTTTTAATTTTTATTTTTAGTTTCTAAGTGTCTAAATTCACTTAAAAATTAAAACTATAGACAGTAAGAAAACTTATTTTATTCCCAATACCTTTAATTAGAATCACAAATTTTAGTGGCTGATTAATTTTCATGAACCAACCAATACTTATTGTATTTTAAAAACATAAATGGAAGGGAAATCCAGAATATTGATATTCTACAAATGGCAACTTTGCTTGTTTGCCAGAGCTGCATGCTGGGGATCTTAACTATACCATTTTTGAATAGCAGCCTAATGAGCTTGAATATTCTGTTGAGGGGGAAAGTGAAGTACGTTTTTCAGTGTCTTCTCCAGAGGTAGCTTTGGTCATCTGAACGCTGCAAACTAGGAATGGAGTTTTGATTTGCAGAGCATACCTTGTACAGCAATAGTAAACACAGAGTATGGTTTTTGTCTTTCATGGAAATTCATTTGATATATTCTCTGGGTGTGAACTTTAGTTCTGATTGAAGGAACCCTCTTGACATACTCCTGGCCAGGAAGAGTGAGAGACTGTTTTAAATTGTCTCAAATTTTGTTCTTATTTAGAGAAAGTATTCTGTTTTAAATTCTCACTGAAAGATCATAGAATAGAAACAAAGAGGCTTTTGTAATGAAATCAGGCAGAGCCACTCATGTATTTAAAATCTCATTATCTATATCAAAACTATTTTAAGTTGTGCCCAAATCTAGATTCATCTTAACTAGTAAGAAAAAATCTTACTTGTGGTTTTGGATGTATTGATATATCCTGGTATCACACTTTCTTTTTAAATGCAAAACAATATGACTTACTTATAAATTACAGAAATTTTGACTGTGAACCTCAAATTCTTGAGAAGAATGTCCACACAAGCTTAGGCCTTCTCTACTCTTCTAGATTTATAAAAACTGAGAGAGGGAATTCATGGTACATCAAACCAATCTTTCTATTTCATGGCACCACATATGAACCATCACACTTAAACAAAACTCTTGTCATCAAAAAAAGATTTAGGAACCTGTTCTCAGTGAATACTTGAGTTACACATTGTTTTAAAATGATGTCATTAAGAAAAATCTGTACACTAATAAGTATCTCAAGTTGAAATTTTACCCTGCGTATTAATTGGTATGGAAAAATAGAATGGCTGTATGGAAAGCAATACGTTCACCATAGATATTGTTCGATAGTTAACAGCCACTTGATAGAATCATGTAATTTTGCAGTGAATTTTGCCTATTTGCCACTAAGGGTAAGTGTTCTGGAGTAAATTTCAACTGTCAATCTTGCCAGTCTTGTGACAGTATTAAAAATTAGTTTGGGATAGAAAATGAAGTGTTTTGTTATTTCTTTCTTACTGATTTAATTGAGGAGGGAAAGGGGTACCTAAATTCTTGCCCAAATAGGAATTTGGCCAATAAAACAATAATGTATGAGATAAAGAATTTTAAAACTTGTACATGTTTAAGAATTTAATTTTGTTTTCTGGAAATCTTGATATTTGACTTCAAGATATAAGATGGCCAAATTGCCATAAATTGCATCTTTGTACAGAAAAGTAGTTGTTCTTTTGGGAAATGTGGTTTTATAGAATATATTGCAACCTGACACAATGAATTTTCAGTATCAGTATTGACAAATGAGGAACAGGAACCAGAGGCAAGTGTGGCGTTACAACAGACAGAGTGGTGAGGTCCTAATTTGGAGCCTAAGATTGGCTGTTTTGATCTGCTGTTAAATAATTGTAATCTGGTACTAAAATCTGGGTTTTAATTTTGAGTGTATGAGTTGGCTCTATTTTACAAGTCAAAGAACTAAAATGAATTTTGGAGATAGTTTAATATTAATACAAACACTACTTGTAGTTTTTATTTTTTAAAAGGAATAGTCAGGCAGTAAATAGGACTTCAGTGTATGTCACATTTAAGGATCTCTTTATATAGTGCCATAACTTTATGTATATAAAAAGATACATACATTTTGCTAAAATTAGCATAAAGCCTTGTATCTAGAGCTGTGTATTCCCTCTGTGGCAATGCAGTTTTATTCCTTATGTCTTCTGTACCCTCATCAAACATATGTACTTGGGACATCGGCTTGAAAGAGAATGGTCAGGTTAAATCTCCTTTTTAAATAAAAGTGAAAGAATGGCATAAAAATAAATTGCAGAAATGTCTTCAGACCCTATACTGGTTCTAAGGTGAGACTCTTCCTAGCAGAAAACTTTGTTTTCTTGTCCTTAACAACTGAATTCCACTTTCACTTCTGAGTGTAAACTGGCAGATTAGACATTTCCAAGGCTTGTTCAGTGTGAAGTTTTTCAGGTGATTTTAGTTTAATGCGACCAGATAATTGTAGCTCCAGGGCTTAGTTAGGCTGTAAAGCTGCTAATCCAGACAATATTACCTGGTCACATGTTGTGCTTATAAGAGACACCTCTGCCTTTAATGTTCTCTCCCCACGCTGGTGATTTCTAGTTTCAGAAGTCCTATAAAAATGAGGCACACCAGGCCAAGATTAAGTCTTACGTCTTTTGCCAAAGATAAAATTTGATATTTTCGTGGCATGCAGTTCTACTTTATTCCTTGTCATCTCTAAGGAAATGTAGTGAGTTTGAAGACTGTATCTTCTTTTTTTGATTCAGTGAGCTACTACTCAAGCATCTATACTCTAAGCATTCGTAAATAGTTATATTAATCACTGCAGTTATTATTTGGTAGGAATGCTTCCTTTGAGTAGAGTGCAGTAATCCACTTCTCATATTTATTCCACTCAGAACCTCTTCTGAACAGCAATTGTAATGCAATATTGAATGATGATATGTTGGGATTCTGAAGGTTGTTGCCTTTTTGTCTCATCCTGACCAAAATGTGGTATTTCTATTGTAGTTAATATATCAACAGATGCTTATAAATAAAAGGCAGTTCTATTCATTTGTCAAACCTTTGTTAGCTCTTGTGGCCTACACGGTAATGAACAATTGGGAAATAAAACAACGTTGGGAGAGGCAGTTTATATGTGATTAAGCCTTTCTATTGTGACATTGAATGTGAGAGATGGGCAGAAGTCCTGCTTTGGAGTACACTTTAATATGCCATGTGCAAAATGGGAATTAGTTTGCTATTGTGTTGAAAGCGAGGTGCATTATATGGATTGTGTAAGTTATGTAGGATCTAAGAGGACAGAAAAGAAGGTAGAAATTGAGAGCTCAGGCAGTGGGGTTCAAGCAGCATAACAAGTCAACTAATGGCAGTAAGACTACTCTGTGGCTGGGCACTGTGGCTCACTCCTGTAATCTCAGCACTTTGGAAGGCTGAGGAGGACTGATGACTTGAGCTCAGGAGTTTAAGACCAACCTGGGCAACATGGCAAAACCCCATCTCTGAAAAAAATGCAACAGAAAATAAGCTGGACATTGTGGCATGTGCTTTTAGTCCCAGCTACTCTAGAGGCTGAGGTGGGAGGATCACCTGAGCCTGGGAGGCTGAGGCTACAGTGACCTGAGGTCATGCCACTGTATTTCAGCCTGGGCAATGAAAAACAAACCAAACAAAAACAAAAAGAAAAACAAAACTCAAAAAACTACTCTCGTGAAGTGCCTAGTGCAGAGCATGGCTCCCTATAGATGAGTCTGATTTCTGCCTCCTCTTCCTTTTTGCTTCCTTCCCTCTTGCTTCTTTCCCTCTCTTTCGCTCTGCCTCTCTGCTATCCACCATGGAGAGAAAAGATGTTCTATTTTACTCTTAATGGGCCCTCATCTGTAATCCCTTCTTCCAGTGACTTTATGTTTTCTTGGAAATTTATGTAGTTGTGTCATGGCCCTTTATTATATAAAATTCTTTCTTTGTTATCCTAGCAGGAATCTAAAAGTAAGAAAATAAATAATTTGCACTTGCTCTTTATTCTTGGTAACTTGATTATAGAGAGAGTTGTTCCTCTTCAGCTGAGGTTGCCAGCGTAGGGACCACTGTATCTGCTTCTTGGTTTCTCAGTTACCATGACCCACGGGGGCCTGTCTGGGTTCTGAAGAGCACCAGAGATTCCTGGAGATGGAATAATTCTTTCCCTGGTCACTTTCCTGTGCGTTCTCAGAAGCCGCCACTGGCCTAGGCGATCATTTGTGCTTGATGCTATGGAGAATTCATTGGAAATATCAGGCAAGGTTAATCCATAATGACTTCTGTAGGCTATATATGTAAATAAGATAGTACATATGAAACAAGTCATTAAATAAAATAGTATATTATCAAGAGCAAACAAAATAGGTTCATTATGTATGTTTAGAAAAATACAACTTGACTAGTTCAAATATTTCGTAATCATTACTTTTTTCCTTATCAGGTTGCTTATGAAAAAAAAAAAAGTCTTATGACTTCCAGGCCTGGAGTTTATTCAAATTTTAGGTTAGATTGAATGAAATTACAAATTAAAGATTTGAAGAAAATTACAAATTAAACTTTAATAACTTCTGGTTTTTAGAATGTTTATTATTAGTATCCAATAATCTACATACATGCATAAAGCTTACATTATTAATGACTTTCATACTGACCAATTAAAGTTCAATTAATCAACTAAGGTTCATTTGGTTCCATATGACAGTGAACTAGCCAGGTGTTTTTCAAAAAGTTGTAGGATATTGGAGTATCCTATTGCCCCAAACCTTAGAAGAGCAGGACTCAGGACATCTCTGGGGAACTCTGTCTCAGGAAGTATTAAGGGATCTTTCTTTGGGATGTTACCAATCGAATGGTTCAGCTTTCCTGACTTCTAGTAGATGCCTGAAATTTATTTATGCCCAATAACCTTTATTCATACCCACTAACATGGTAAATTCAGAATATACATAAGCTGCTGGGAGTTGTATTCTGGAGTTGTTACATCAAAAATTATCAATTTCTTGGCAGCTTCTCATTTTCTAGTAGACATGTACACTTTTAATGATCAAAAGACTGTGGCAGAGTTTCTTGATCTTTTCCCAACTGATGCCCTGTCTTAGGCTTCTAGAAGATTCACTGAGCATTCCAGATCTACATTTTTTTTTTTTTTTTGAGTTGTAGATACTGACCTATTTTTGAGGGGCTGGGACTGACCTTTCACTCAACACCCCCATGTGTTTATTACTTTCACCTGCATTCATGCCCTCAAGCCCCTCTACCGTAAATCAATACAGAAATATAGGCTAGAGTCCCTATGGTTAAAGGCTGAAAAACTCGAAACAAGAATTGAATTCAATTCAACAAAGAATTGGTATCTTACTGGCAACCAAGTGCTTCCCAAATTTAAATTCAACTGTGTTTTTTGCTTATAATCTTTCCCGGGTTTCCACAACTGCATTTCAGAGTACTTAATTAGAAGATAAGGAAGCTGTAACCAAATAGTCCTGTGTACATCAGTCAGCCCAAGACTGGCCTTTGTGATGGCAGTTGCAGTGAATCAGAATTTAGCTGTTTGTGCTTCCTGGACCAATTTTTTCTCTGTTAGCTTGCAACAATCTGGAATTGAAAACTTTTTCCTATGGAAATTCTAAATTTCATCTTCACAGTTTCTCAAATTTACAGTTGGTAACTCTATATCATTAAGTTAATGAATTTAATGTGTAGTCTGATTGATGAATGTGTTGGATTAGGACAGCAAGCAATGCCTCTCAGCACTAGGTACATAGACTAACAGATATGAGAAGAACGACCCAAGTTCTGTCACCTGATTCGTCACTGTTACTTCTTTATTTTATTTTAGTTTTTTTAAGACGGAGTCTCACTCGGTCGCCCAGGCTGGAGTGCAGTGGCGTGATCTCAGCTCACTGCAAACTCCGCCTGCTCGTTTCATGCCATTCTCCTGCCTCAGCCTCCAGAGTAGCTGGGACTGACTACAGGCACATGCCACCACACCCGGCTAATTTTTTTTTTTTTTTTTTTTTTTTTTTGAGTTTCGCTCTGCCGCTCAGGCTGGAGTGGCGCGATCTCCGCTCACTGCAAACGCTGCCTCCCAGGTTCACACCATTCTCCTGCCTCAGCCTCCCAAGTAGCTGGGACTACAGGCGCCCGCCACCACACCTGGCTAATTTTTTGCATTTTTAATAGAGACGGGGTTTTACTGTGTTAGCCAGGATGGTCTCAATCCCCTGATCTCGTGATCTACCCGCCTCGGCCTCCCAAAGTGCTGGGATTACAGGCGTGACTCCCAGAATGGATCATGCATGTCTGTTAGTCACAATTTCCCGACTTTTGATTAATTAAAAGGAAAGTCTTGAATATAAGTAGCCTTATTTAAAAAAAAAATTTAATTGTATTAGTCTCAAATGCATAAACTAGCTAAAGTTGACTATGGAAATTAGATATAGATGAGACTTAACAATCATTAACATATAAAATCACTAGTTATAATGAAATTCATAAAAAATTAAGTACATATAACAAATGGTACTTTCTTAAGAAGATAAATGTTGTGCCCTTCTTCTGGGTCTTATTTATCATATGAATTTGGCTATGATAATTACTCAGAGTAGAAGGCACATTTTAGCTCAACCTTTTTCAAGATATTATTAGTCCTGTATTAGTAGAGTACAGATTAATGTAGGGTTTCTGTTACTTTGTTTTATGAGTTTTCATTTGTTAGTTGGTTCTTTAGTTTTGAATAAATAAGACACTTTCCTTCACATATTTGAAGTCCGGTGACCTCTAGTAATTGGAACAGATATGAACCAAAAATAAGCTTAGAAAATATCAAATTATTTTATTTATGTCTACTAATTGAATAGATATGAACCCAAAAGAAGCTTAGAACATATTGAATTATTTTATTACTCTATGCCTCTGAGCTGCTAAGCTTTACTCATAGGATAGCTCTAAAGCCATCTTTCATAGGCTATATGATTGTCTGAAGCTTGAAAAAAATGTTTTCCAAGCCACAGCAGAATAAAGTAGCAAATCAGAAAGATGAAGGGCCATCCGGAAGTCTTTTTAGTATGAGACAGTGCAGAGGAGATTTTAAAAAGCAAAACAAACAAAACAAAAATCTCATGCAAATATTGCAGGCGTATAGACTGATCCAGTTTATTGTAGCACAGGGTTCTGTTATCCTCAGCACTGCTGACATTTGGGTTAGATAATTCTTATGGGGAAGAAGTTGACCTATGTGTTTTAGGATGTTTAGCAGCAATCTTGGCTTGTGCCTACTAGTTGCTACTAGCACCCCCTCTCACTCCCATCTCACTTGTGACAAACAAAATTGTCTCCAGACTTTGCTAAAGGTTCCCTGGGCAGGGGCAAAATCAACCCCTATTGAGAACCACCACTGTAGCATTTAACAACTCTATAAACCTTCAGGATCCTTCAAAATATAATTGTGATATTCCTTAACATAACTATAAGCCATCAAAAGGTGTTATCTTGGCTGGTGTGGTGGCTCACCAACACTTTGGTAATTTCAGCACTTTGGAAGGCCGAGGTGGATGGATCACCAGATGTCAGGAATTCGAGACCAGCCTGGGCAACATGGTGAAACCCTGTCTCTACTAAAAATACAAAAATTAGCAAGGCGTGGTGGCACACACCTGTAATCCCAGCTACTCAGGAGGCCGAGGCAGGAGAATTGCTTGAACCTGGGAGGTGGAGGTTGCTGTGAGCCGAGATTGTGCCATTGCACTCCAGGCTTGGTGACAAAGATTGCCAGCTTTAGCCTGCTCTCTCTAACATGATAGGTAAATAGGTGATGTATTTTTTAAGAAGCTACTGATTGAAATTTTTAAAAAATTGTGTTGTTTATATGGTAAATCTCAGTAATTTCAGAAATTCAAGTACATAGAATCCTTTAGATTCTTGTGACACTGAACAAATAAATGATCAAATATGATTTTGCAGAATATTTGCCTTCTCAATTATGCAATGAAATATTATGGGTCCTCTGGCATGACCCTTTCTACTGATACTAAAGTTATCTTTCTTTTCCCAAGCACACATTATAGAACAGTAGGCAGAAACTGCCCTAGCACAATAGGAAGTATGAGGAAGTTGGCCCCGGATTCATGTGTAGATTTGGACAGCCCAAATTGGATAGGAATCAAGAGTTCACGAAGCAAAGTTTCCCTAAAGATTGTTCTTGATCGTTTGGAATGCAAGTGGTGCCTTCTCTTTATTATTCTGAGTACATTTTCCTAGATAAAAGTCATGATACAAGTTCTGATCTTTGATCTGTTCATCCTTGAGCATGAAGAAAAATGATCCTATTATCCAGCTTGTTCTTTCCTGGGATCTATTTAAAAAACTGCCTGGTTACTTAACGCCAAATATGCACATAGGTCTTTCTTGTGCTGGCTGCATTATATCTCAAGAGGGACAAATAGCAACGTTGACAATTCCATTCACTGCAGTCTTATATTGAAAGTCCCAAATTCAGAGAACTCGCAAACCTTACCAACCAAGTGTTGCCTTCAAGAAAACGCTTATTACCCTCATTTGGAAAGACAACTGTATGGGTAGATTGTCCAAAGCTAACTTAGTTTAAAGTTTGCTTACACAAAGGTATGTGCAACTTTGGAGTCTGACTTATCACTTAAATTTAACTTTTTCCCTTTTCCACATTTTCACAATTATTCTTTGATCCCCAGTTTTGTAATTGTGCCTCTGTTTCCTTAACGTAATTGTAATTCTTTGTATTAAGTTATGGTTTCTGTGGCATACTTTTTGCTTATTAATTTTTCATCATATTTGTCTTCATAATCATCTACAGTTTTTAAATTTTCTAATTTGTATTGATTAGATTTTTTTGATGTGCTTTTTATATTTTCATTGTTATTCATATTATTGTATTGGTGAGGATGTTCTCTACAGTTTTTAACCCTTATCCTGTTTTTCTTGCATTTATTTAAACATCTATTTTCTCATTTCCTTTGCTTGACTATTATCTTGTATTTTTCTATTGGTTTTTACATTTTTGTCTTTCATCGTGAAGTTAGGCATAAGAGGGAACAGCTGTGAAATCTATGCTCTGAGAACAGTTTCTGAATATTTTACGACTTCAATCCCCCAAAGCCCTACTCAAAAACTTCAGGTGTCAACAACTCCACTTACACAGGAGCCAGACAGACTGGTGAGGACTGGGATGAACCCAAGGGCTATGTGTCTCTATCACATGGTGGCTTCCATTTAATACCAGTAGATTGCTGCCATGTGGAAGGATGGGCATAGCCTTGACAGATCATCCAAGTTTTTTTTTTTAAGTGACAAAAATATGGGTATTATATGGAATGTCTCAATTTCTAAATAGTGGAAAATACTTTTTTAAAAATGTGAACACTAAGGCCGAACAGAATACCAACACAGTGAGTGGTATGCAGGTACTTCTCAAAGCTATTATGGTGACCATGAAAGCCAGGCTATGTATGTTTTTCCCTTGCCAAGATATATAACCAATAGAATTATGAATTAAATCAGGAGGTTTTACTCACATCAAGTCATTCTTAGAGCCAGAAATCAGCAATATTTGGCCTGCCTTCCTGTCCTGGGGCATGTCTCTCTCTAGCAACTGTGATCTTAATGATCAGGATTATTCCCTTGAAGGAGTCTTCCTTCTTTCAGGAATAGACTTACTTTCTTATTGTTAGTTACTTGAATCCTGAATGTATTAAGTATTAGTATGCTTCTCTTTGTGTCAAGAAATCATTCTTACTTCTTTACAGCTGTAAGTGTGGCTCTGTCATTGTTCTTTGTTGTTTTGATTTTGCTGCAACCTATAGAACTCTTATTAAATGTAAAGGAAATTTCTGGAGTTATCCCCACATTTCAGAAGCTCTGAAAGGTTAACAAAACATATCAAGAATTTTAGAGAATATTGTATGAATAGAATGTTACATAAACAGGAAGATGAAAATTGATGAACGAAGTCAAAAATAGGTAAGCCGTTACTGTCTTTGGAGAAAATATTGTAAGCCTGCTCACAAGATACCATGGTAGGTGCACAGGGAGAAAAATGAAAAAACATAGGTAAATGAAAGCCAGGATGGAATGATCTGAAGTGGATTTTAGAAAGTGATTGTTCCTAGATTGAGTTGCGAATTTATTCAGAAAGTTTGAAGATAATTATAAAATCACAAAGAAATTGGTAACCCTAAAGTAGATTCCTAGTTCCTGAATACCTTTTGTTTTAGATCCGCACTGTTCTAGGAACAGTTGAGGACAAACTGAAAGTAAATGGATTTTTTTTTTTTTGAGTAGTTTCATTTACATATATCATTCAGTACTCGAAACAACCCTATGAAGTGATCAGGAGAATTATCATCCCCAAGGAAACTGAGACCAAGTAGAGTACATAATATTTTCTAAGACACACAGTTAGTTTTTAGATGGGAGGAATATAACTGTGGGCCCTTTCATTCCTACTCTTTTATGCCATCCTGCCATATCAGCATTGGTAACTGGCATAGTCATATCAATCACAAAACGTGGTGGGGAATCCCTTACTCGTTGTGAGTATATGTGTAGAGACATAAGATAAGTTTCTCAGTAACTGATGGTGTATCTTTCACTTCGTTGTGGAGTTAATCTTTAATACTGGTTAGAACGTACAAGCAGCTAATGGTAAACCTCTAGCCTATACTTCCTTTTGATTGTATAGTATTTTCAGTTGGTTGAACCATATGCTTAAGACCTTTTCTCCCTAGGGTTGAGTTTGTGGTTGAGCTTAGCAAAATTTAAACCCTTCATATTAGATAGGTGAGAAGTAAGAAAATCAGTCACAAAACAGTCCTGGGGGATTTGCTTGTTTCATCCATTTGCAGAGTTTCCACTGATTATTATAAACATGTGGCTTGAAAACAGGAGAGTCTTGTTACGGAAGTTTAAAAATAAAATAATTCAGATTTTCATCACTTTATATTGGTTACTTGAGAATACAGTTAAGTGCTTTTAGAACATATATTGTAAACATAAGAACACAGGAAAGTTAAAGGCAAAAAGATAAAAAGTGTATATACTTGGCAAATAGTTACCAAAAGAAAACTGGTATAGCTATATTTTTTCCACTTTGACCTGGGTATACAACCTTTATCAGTGTAAAGTTTTTTCTTAACAATCACCTCATATTTGTGGTTCAAATCAGTTATAGATTATTTGAGGCCATATTTCTTTATCATACGAACTATTATTGAGCCATGTTTTCACGATGTAGTACTTACAAATTTGACTTTTTAATTTTTATTGAGATATATTTTACATACAGTTAATTGCACACTACAGCCTAGGTTTTGATACATATACACACACTGGTGAAAACCATACCTCAGTCATGGTAGAGAATATTCCCATCACTTTTATGCCACTTTCCAGGAGGTCCTCCCCTCCTCCACCCCCAAAGCAAGCCACTGTTCTGCTTTCTATCATGCTAGTATTATCTGCTCTGGAACTTTCTATAAATGGTATTATATAGTATGTACTCTTTACACCTGACTTCTTTGATTTAAAATGATGTGTTTGAGAGTCTTCCATGCTGCTGCATGTATCCGTCGTAGTTCATTCCTTTTTATTGCTGAGTAGTACTCCACTGTATGATTACACCACAGTTTTAAAAATCTATTTATCTGTTGATAAACATTTGGGTTGCTTTTACTTTGGGGTAATTCTGATAAGCTTCTGCAAATTATGACCAATCATGAACAAGTGAAAAAAGAAAAAAATAAGTAATTCTAGTGTGGCCATTTTAACTGAAATTTGAAGAGCAAGAGCAGATCCTCTGAATAATGACTCTCTTCATCTACTGGTCCATCTGAAAGTAAGAGCTTCAACATGATGTAACAAAGGTCAAAGCTGCCTTTCTGTGCACCTTGTTGGTTCTCTTATTTCTCTTAATCCCATGGAAGCCTGTGATTTAGATATATGGAAAAGCTCCTGATTTCAATTCTGCAAAAACAGGGAATGCAAAATGAGGACCAAGTTTTTTACTAGTCAGGTTTTGTTATTCAGCTGTTCTCTCAATTTTCAGTGCCGTTTTTTAGATTTATCTTGTCAAGAAACAGGGAAGAATAAGAAGTCAATATCATGACTATGTGCTTTTGCTCTTGATGTGATATTTATTTATATTTATATGGAAGGAAATTTACATTACCAGGAAACCTCTGAAAATTGCAAAATTTGAGCTTTGTGTCAAGGCATGGTTCTTACCTTTTGCAGTGATCTAAGAGGATGTGTTACTCCTGGGACGGTGTTGGCTTTTTTTTTCTTTTGTTTTTATCATCTGCTAGTTTGAACCCTGATCTTAAGTGTGAAAGTTCAGCCTGACAGTTTGTCCATTTTCTTTCATTCCAGCCTCTTCTCTCTCTCCTTCCTCCGAGTCCCTCTCTCTCCAGCGGGTTGCACTTCTCCTGGGAGTAAACAGTAGATGTTACATATATTAACACTGAGCTGGGGTACAATGCGCCTGGGTGTACTCTCTGTGCAATTCCCTGGCAGTCATAAATTAATTAAAAGTAGACAGGAACCACAGAAAAAGAAAGTTCTCCCTTTTTCTCCCCCTCCCCCGCTCCTTTTTTTCTTTTTCTACCGGTAAATAGCTAGTTCCTTTGTTCCTGGCTGCACTATTTCATTTCTGCCATCATTGTCCTCATTGTTCTCAGAAACAGGAGGGGTCTGGGCCAGGAGCAGCAAGGTCTCAGCTAATGACGGGAAGTCTTTAAAGTTTGCGCTGCATTTCATCTTCTCTGTGGGAGTTTTAGGACGTATCCAGTGTTTGATCCCCACCGTGCAACTTTGCTTCTAGTTAATTAACAGATCCCCCATTACACACTCTCATCTAGAAGCACATGGGAGGCCTATTGGGAGGTAATTCAAGGCCAATCTGAGTGATGGCAGGAATTAGAGAAATCAGTTGTTTTAGGGCTAATGTTCAGGAAATAAAGATGTCCCATTTTAGGGATCTCATTTGAAATTTTTGATCATTTCTCTTTTCTATTAAAAAACAAGATAGGGGAACTGTTTTGTCCACATAACCTTATGATGACCATTGAGGGCAGTTTGAACTTAGAACTCTTTATAACTGCCTGGAATAAAAATAAAAAGGAAAAAGAAAGACAATATTATCAGATGTAGCAATATTAACAAGAATTTTGTTCTCCCTTTTATTGCTAGCGGTCTTTTTCCTGCCCAGCCTATTAGCCGGGTCACAACCATCCACAGCAACTTTTTCAGGGCACACAAGGCGGAATAGCTGGCAGGGACATGTCAGTAGTGGCTCATTTTACAGCCAAGGCTGAATTATATACTTTGTTCTTGTGTTGTTGCTTTTGTTCCAAGGGTGTCAAAGTGATTTACAAATAATAAATGACATGGCTCAATATTAGGATCCCTTCCTGTTCTAGTCTCTTTCCAGATGAACATTGCAAAACAAAACACATTTACCCAAAGTTAGAAGTTAGCATATGAGTGCCAAGAAAGCAGCCTCTGCTTTTCCTGACCATGGTTAGCCCAGGTTTTGATGGCCTTTGAAAAGGGAATGCCTTGTTTATTTTTTTTTCTTATGCTTCTACAGTTTCCCCAGCCCTATGAGCAATGACCCCCTTTATCTAATGAATTAGGAGCTACTCCTGCCTTGCAATTCTCAGTTCGACACTTGGCAATGAGAATCAAACCGGGGCTATTTAGTGCAGCAGTAAATGGCCCGCCACATTAGCCCCCTGGCATGCTAAGCTATTAGGTTGTTTTACTGTTGTTAAAGTTACATTTGTTAGGTGGAGTTGCTGCCCTTCCACACAAACTCAGCAGTGCCTGATGCTGGTGGAGGCAGCACGTGTACAAAACGTGTGCCATCCACAACCCAGGCAGTTAGGCGGTGTGGCTGCACTACAGATAAGGAGTGTTCTCCTGTCTGCAAAAGTGGGAATATGGATTGTTGTAATTTTTAAAACGGGAGATTGGGGTAGGGGGAGAACCACTGGATGATCATGGGTCTTGCACTTTGTTGTGACTAAACTAATTATAGGGGCTCGATTAACCATTCATTTATAGCTGTTCTTAAGTTAACCACTAATTGTCAGAATGCCATGGAGAAGGAAGGCCAGGGGTGAGGGGCACTAAATAAGCTGGTGTGGTCTTCTGCAGCAGGCCAGCAGCCAGTGCCGCACACACACTGGAAGCTGGGCAGAATCCCGAGGAGTTGAAAGATGAGCATGGAAATGAAGGAGAAATATTCAGGGTGCTTCAATGGTATGTATGTGGGGTGTGTGCATGCATGCATGTGTGAGAGAGACAGACACACACACGCACACACACAGAGAATATTTCTGCAAAGAAAGGAAGATGCCAGTACTATATAGCTCCATGCAGCCAGCTTGCAGGGTTGAGTTGGCATTTGGTAACTTGGTAGCGGCTGCCAGTGTGTGTGTGGTGGGAGAAGAGGGAATAGACAACAAGAAAAACACATAGAGCTTAAAAAAAGATGTAAAATGATTCACTTCATGCCATATGGACAAAAATGTTGTCACAAAAATAAGGCCAAAAAATAGTGCCAGGTTAGACTTTTAGTTCAAAAACATATGTATAATCATCCCCATGAACATGAATTTTAATTAGTATTTTGATAGAGAGAAACCAGATATTTTTTTAACCTGCTCTGTTCTTGTTTTCTGTTCCTCTCCCAGTTTTAGCCTCCATTAAACATTCATATACTGTATGTTTTGTGTCTGTATAAGGAAAATGCTTTATCCCTGGATTGGTGGGAATGCAAACATCTTGGTTTTCTGTGGCATACAAAATATCTTCCCAGTGGAGCTCGAAAGCAGAAGCTTATCACAGGGAAATCTGCAGCTCTCTCTGAGACCCGGGCACACCAGGGAGGAAGGAAGCCATATGCCTTTCTCTTTGTCAGTGGAGACATCTGCACCCATTCGGTTCCCCAGATCCACTCTTCACACCCATCCACATCTCATCTCTCTGGGATGCCTTTTAAACATGAAATAAGTTTTGTATGTATGCATATTATTATGTGACAGGGCAGTTTTGGGGAAAATGGATGATCGTGACTACAGAGACTTTAAAAAACGGAACATGTAACTTCTTAATAAACTTTATGCTTTCGTTTTACTTATTAGTTACACAATACCTACTTCTTAAAAAGGATTTGAAGTGACAGTACTCATCGAGAGGTGCCATGCTGAATCATCTGCCCTTAGCAAAGCTTTTCCCACTTTAAATGAGGTGCTTCGATTAGTGCACTGTATGTGATAATTAGATGATGAGACAGCAAAGTGCTGATATTAGCAATGATTTTGCTGCTTAGGAGGCCATTCACACCCAGGTTCCCTCACTGCCCCGCACCAAAAGAATGCAGGTGAATCAGGTATTTGTATTATAAATGATACAAGTGAATTTTAAAACATGGTATTAACAGTCAGTCAAATCCTGGTGCAGTAGCATTAACCTATTTCATATTCTTTATTAGAACCTCTGAGCTTTCGTCTGACCATTAGTGATATTTCAGTGCACTTCAAGGGTAAAGGGAAAATCAACAATGGTCTTAGAAAAGCTAAATTTCACCTCCCATGTAGAGTCTCTCAGAGATTTCTCAGACTTCTGTTTTTGGCAAACGTGAACACAGACATTCTTCATTTCTCCCCTCTTCCCTTCCTGGGAAAGCTCTGGTCCCTTCAGTTAGAATAATATGTCCCCCAGGCACTTGTTGAGGACATCCTCTTGGTGCTGGCAGATTTTTCTGGGCTTGCTGTCTGACCTCTACTGTTTGCTCAAAGCATTAGTCATCATTCCTGTAAGGTTTACAACAACAGAATGAATGTGTTACTTGGACACACAGCAGCCTCAAGCCACAAACCAGGATGCACCCCGTCCATTACATAGGAACTGCAGGAAAGGTGGTCTTCACCTCATCTCCAGGCTGCCTCATTTTCCGAAGAGTAGGAAAAAGCTATTACTAAACACATATGCCTGCCTTCAGAACTCTAAATCAGGCTTATATTTGCTGAAAGCCGTCCCCAAGCTCTTGTGTCAGACTGCTGTTGGATCCAGTATATTCATTCATTCATTCATTCATTCAATCACTATTTTGAAACCCCTAATATGAGTTCTAAATTTAAAGAAAGTTAAGAGTTGTTTCTTGCTATGAAAGTATTTGTACAGGCCGGCGTGGTGGCTCACGCCTGTAATCCCAGCACTTTGGGAGGCCAAGGCGGGTGAATCAGCTGAGGTCAGCAGTTCGAAAACAGCCTGGCCAACATGATGAAACCCCAACTCTACTAAAAGTACGAAAATTAGCTGGGCATGGTGGCAGGTGTCTGTAATCCCAGCTATTCCGGAGGTTGAGGCAGGAGAATTGCTTGAACCTGGGAGAAAGAGGTTGCGGTGAGCCGAAATCGCGCCATTGCACTCCAGCCGGGGGGATAGAGTGATACTCTATCTCAAAATAAGTAAATAAATAAATAAAATAAAATAACGAGGAAGATCTCTATGCACTATTATGGAGACATTTCCAAGAAAGATTGTTAGGTGGAAATTTTAAAGAAAACTTCAAAGAGTATATATGGAATGCTGTCTTTTGCATAAGAAAGAAGGGCACATAAGAATAAATACATACATTTGCTTATTTCTGCAAAAATACAGGAAGTTTAAGCCTTAATCAAGAAAATAATAATGTATAATGTGTGGGTGGGAATGAATAAAACGGATGGGGATGGAAGTGAGTCCAGAGTTATATAGTTTTTTGAACCATGCAAATATTACATATGTTTTAAAAGTAAATTTTGATCGAAGATGAGAACATATCTGAGATGTTAGATATTAACTTGGATGGAAAGCCAAATGGTAATCATTGTTGATGGTACTTCAGGCCAATACTCTCCTAAAGAACAAAGAGTAGTGAAGGGGGAAGCACTTAAGAGATTGATTCCTACTGACTTGTACATGTTACTGGTACTATCCCACTATATTTAATCCTAAAACTTTACATTTCTTTGATTCCTGCAACTAACAAGAATTCCTTCCCCCTTTCTCCTACCACCTCTTTTGACAAGAGAGGAGAATAAATGGAACTGTTAATCATTTTTTCTACTTTTCTACAATTATAATTTGAGTCAGTGATGTAATTTCTTATATGCTGGGAAGAAGGGATATAGAATCTGTGCAAATCATTTGCCAGTTTATAAGTCATTACAATCATTAAAAATATAACACCATTATAGGAAATATTACTTGCTTCTTAATGAACCATATTGTCTTTCCCCTTTAATTTTTATTTACAACATCAACAATGGCAGTGATGTACGTTTTCTACTAATGTGTAACCAACTCTCCTGAGTGTATAACATGTGCTTTTGGAGTTAACTATTTTGAGACAAGATATTAGCCATTGTTAAAATTATTTTAAGAAAATGAAATATAACTCTAAGTGGGGAAAAAAAACCTCTGATAATTGTTTATTTACTCAACTAATGGCTTTTCCTGCAGCCCAAAAGTTTTAAAGTTTCAAAGCTTTTTCCAATTTTCTGCCCTAAATGAGTTTATTTGTTGGGTTGTTATAGTGCTTTTATAAAACAAAGATGTGGCTGTGTGTACCACTGAAAAATTGGCTTGTATTGGACCTCCTTTAAGCAGTGAGCTTTTAAAAAAATTACGGGTAGGCAAGCTGATTTTGGTGATGGGTTAGGTATAACTAGAGATTCATGTTCTCAAATTTTGGTCCTGATGTTCTCTTCCACCTGAGTGAAGGAAAGAAAGCAGGGGGTATGTTCGCGTCACAATGAGGTTTATACTTTTTATCTGGGTAGAATTTGTGTTCAATATTACCAAAATGTATGGATACCTACTATGTATCCTGCACTTGAGTAATTTCTTTTATCCAATGACCTTATAATTAAATAAGCAAAATTTCACCCAGGGGAGGCAGTCTGAGAATTCAATACACTAAGTAGAAAAAAGCTAGAAGATGGGAGAATGCTGTGTAAAGAAAGAGTGAGCACCCTGTGTGTTTCTAAAGAGAATGGAAGGTATTTATTAGGCCTAAGTAGCCTCTGTGCGGGTAAGGTTTTAGTTATGAGATAAGTCAGTGATCACAATATTAAATAAGTCATACCATTGCACTTATCAGTGCTCATGCAGTGACATAGTGAAAAAAATAATGAAGTAGAAGCATCAGTTCCCTATATCAAAAGCTATGAGATACAAGTGCTCCCAGCCAAAGAAGGCAAGATCTGGAATTTTTAAAAAATGTGGATATATAGAATAAATATGCAACCCTCCTGATAATGTTGGCTGATGAAGTGAAATTCACCAACTGTAATTCTGGCACAGAGAGACACACATAGTGCCTGCATACACACACACACACACACACACACATACATCCTCAGAATATTCTTAATCATTTGCTATCTTATTTACATTTCCTTGCTAGAGTAAATTCTATCATTTGAACTTTTAAAGAATATATTTTGATATTACTTAAGCAAAAGTAAGGAATAATGTGACTGGCTTTCAAATAGCTTATTACCATTCAAATACTCTCTAGATAATTTATATTTAAAAAGGCAAAAAAAATAAAAAAAACCTGTGTCAGCTTCCGAAACATTCTAAATGGAGACTTAGCTCTAAGTAATCAAAATTGCTTTAGTTGTGCAGAACAGCATTAAAAACCTTGTCCACTAATTGAGTGAAGCGGCACAACTGAAGCAGCCTTGTCCCTCATTAGATGATCTTGCAGGCACTGTTTGTCATCCTGGGTTGCCGGGCTCAATCTAACAGTACTGCTGGCTCAAATTAATGGTAATTCGTTATGACACACTATGTCCTTCCAGTGAAACAACAATGCGAAGCCAGTGGGGCATCTGTCTACCACTGCTGCTTCTTGATCTCATTCCTTTCCACTTTAGTTCAAGCGACCACCTTTGCGTAACGCTTGTAAGTTCTTTAGCTAACTGGTGATTGGAGATGCCACCTGCCTGAAGAATTGCATCCAGTTCTCTTCCACTACTGTCACAGAAAAAGCATCTCTAATAATAGGTCGAGTCAGTCTGAAACGTGATGACATTTTCTAAAGGAAGCAAAACTCAGTCGTACGTATATGTTTTTTGTTTTTGTTGTTGTTGTTTTGAGATAGGGTCTCGCAGATAGGGTCTCGCTCTATTGCCTGGGCTAGAGTGTGGTGCGATCGTAGCTTACTGCAGCCTCGACCTCCTGGGCTCAAATGATCCTCCCACCTCAGCCTCCAGAGTAGCTGAGACTACAGGCACATGCCAACATGCCTGGCTAATTTTAAAATTTTTCAGTGTAAACGTGGCCTTGCTGCATTGCTCAGACTGATCTCAAAGTGCTGGCCTCAAGCAATCCTCCCACCTTGGCCTCATAAAGTGCTGGGATTACAGGTGTGAGCCACTGTGCCAGGCCTGGGACTTCTTTTGGAATGTAAATACCTCACTTGTATCTATGGGGGATATTAATAAGAAATCTTGAGACACAGTGTTCATGAATGTGATCTAAATCCAAAGATAATGAACGTTTTCTGACTCTTTGACTTTGTTTATTCAGTACCTTTTGGAGGAGACTTTATGTTTATATGATGAGCGTGGCTGTTCAAAATGCTGCTTTTCTAGTCTTAAGAGCAGGCAGAATGCTGGAAAATGTTCTAACAGTGATGCAATCAGCCACTTCCTCCTAGCAACTCTAAATAGTGTGTTTGTATCAATCAGTTTATTGTGTTCATTCAAATAATTTCATCTGTCTGGAAGGATGACTCAACTCCACACATGAAGAAGCATCTAAATAGTATCTGGACATAGCTTTTCGTTTGAAATCCTCAAATTACCCATGAATAGAGAAAAGGTCACATATATTGACCAGTTGACTCTGCAGTATTGAAAGTGGTGATGCTTAGTCAGTATGGGGTGCCAGGCAGTTGTATCACCCACTGCTTTCCCAGGGTTCAGCCTTAGTCTCACTGTAGGGTGTCTATTCCAAGCAATATGGGCACAGTGTGATTTTAACATTAAAAGCCTGCCTACCACCATACCATGTATTGTTTGAAATCCCACAATTAGATTCAGTCCTCTGGGCTATATTTTAAAAAAAATGTTTCTTATAGCATAATATAATTGCTTGGAAGAGCTAATATATTACAACTAGTTTTCAGTAATCATTTATTCACTCATTTATTTAATGTTTATTTCTGTTAATCCTATGCCCTCCCAAAACATGCTCTAACAAAATCCTTCAGTTCAGAGCTAGTTCCCATTTCCTCATTTTGCGAAATTCTTGGATGAAACCTAGATATATCTGCTTTTACATGGTAGTTTGTAACGTGCCTTGATGAACGTCTACTTTTTCCATTAAATCTGCTCCACCCACATTCAATCTTCACAATTTCAGCGAATAGTAATTCCATCTTTCTGTTTGCTCATTTTAAGCATGTGGGAGTCATCCTTGACTCCTAGCTTTCACTCATACCCTGTCCAGTCCATTGGCAAAACCTCTCTGCAGAAAAAAAAAAAATTCCACATTCACCACTGCTACTCTGGCCCAAGATAATATAAACCGTTGCCTGGAATATTGTTAAAATAGACTCTACCTACTTTAAGCCTATTCTTAACCTAGCCCTGGAAATAAATAGGGACATTTTTGGTGGTCAAAAGACTGGAGCAGTACTACCGGCATTTCATGGGTCCAGTTTAGAGACACTAAATGGACTGCCATGTGCCTAGTAGGGGGAACAAAGAGGAGCTGTCCACTCAAAATGCCATTAACAACCTCACTGAGAAATATTGAACCAATTAAAACCTAAGTCACCTGATTTTCCACTGATGCTCAAACCTCCATATTGGCTTTTAATTTTTCTAAGAACAAAAGCCAGTATCTTAACTATGGCCTTGTAGGCCTTACACAACCCTTGCCTTCTCCCTCACTTATCTGACGTCACTTCCTATTACTCTCTCATTCACTCACTCCATTGCAGCCATTCTGAAAATACAGTATGCCATCATGCTATTTACTCTGTGTGAAAAGTTATTTCCCCAGTTTACACATCCCTCACCTCCTTACTCATGTATCTTCCTTTCTAGTCACCCTGCTTAAAATTGCAGATCCTGCTCTCAGATTCTTACCTACAAATTGTTTTTGTCTCCAAAGCACTTATTGCTATTTAATACATTGTGTTGTATTCTTGTCTTTCTTTAATCACCAGACTGTAAGCTGCATGAGAGATTTTTGTCCGTTTTGTTCCCTGCTGTGATTACATTGCTTAGAATAGAATCTGGCATGTGGTAGGTACTCAGTGGGCAGTTTTTGAGTGAATAAATTTAAACTTATAACGGCCTTAGGTAGTATTGCATTAAGAAATGAAGATTTAAAAGCTGACAGAGGCTAGTAGATTTGTCAAGAGACACTTAACTACTAAAAAGAATGTACACATGTTCTCATGAATACATTTATTCATCTACTAAGTATTTTTTAAACTCTTATTTGAAGTCAGGCTCTGTTTTAAGTGTTGGAGGTAAACCAATGAACAAAATAGACATGGTTATAAAACAAATTAATTTTAGAGATGGCAAGTGCTATATAGGAAAGAAAGGAAAAGAAGAAGGAGGAGTGATGGATGGGGTGGAGGAGGCCTTCATGTGTTGTATTTTTTTCACTATAACTTGACTAGTTCATTTCCATATTAGTAACAATTACTTTATTTAATGCATTAGCAAACACTTGAAAATAAAATGGGGAATTGATACACAGGCATATTTTGAAGAGGTTATGTGATATATTGGGAAGAAAATGAATTTTGACATGAGGCCATCCTGAATTAAAATCTCAGCTCTGTCACACGTGATCATGGACAACTAAGTCCAACCCAATATCCTCATTTGTTAAGTGGAGTTGACCATGGGCACTTGATGGGATAGTTGTGAAATCAAAAACCAGTGTAGATAAGGTGTCTAACATGAAACACAGTAAGTCAATACATGTTTTCTTCAGACTTTTGGCTGCTACATAGGAAGTGGAGTAAAATGTGATATAAATACAAAGATAATGATAGTTTTCTGACTCTGTGAGTTTGGTTATTCAGTACTGTTTGGAGGAGACTTCATGTTTATATGATGAGCACTACTGTTCAAAATGTTGCTTTCCTATTCTTAAGAGCAGGCAAAATGCTAGAAAAAGTTGTAGCAGGGATGCAATTAGATGCTTCCAACTGGATGGGGTGCCCCAGTAGAGATCTGTGTGCTGTGGTGGAAGACTGGGTATGAGGGACTAGGTGCCAACTTAGAATCTTTGGAAACTTTTTTTTCTTTTACCTTATTAAAATAATAACATATAACCTATATATGTTTTGTCACTTTATTTAATAGCCCTTTTATTATTGAGAAAGTTATAAAATTTCTTGGAGAAATATTTAGAAAATATAGTTTAGTAAAAGAAAACAGTAAAAAATTCCTGTAATTCTGAATTAGCACTGTAATATTGTGCATTTATACTTTGAATCATTTTTATATTATGTATGAACGTGAGTGTATCATTGGTTATATAAAGTACAAATCCTCTGATTATTTCCCATAGTTAATACTTTGGAACATTAATGTTTTGGAAGAAAATTATTGTTACTTGATAATTACTTATCTCAGTGGCTAACAATATAAATGCTATATCTACTTGATGATAATGATGATGCTATATTCTGTATCTAGTATAAATCATCTCACTTATTTTATCACTGGGAATTTCTACCTTGTAATTTTTCACGTTATTTAATTATACACATTACAATATCTGCTGTTACCTCCTAAGACACAGAATTCTTGTCTGATTAACCTACTTAACTTTCAAATAGGCAGAAAAAAAGATATTAACATTAATTATCGAGTTTTGTAAGCACATTAGTTCAATTAATCATCACTTTAAAGATGAGGAAACTAAGGCTCAGAAAGATTTTACCACCTATAATAAGTTGAAACCTGAACTGTATGATCCCAAAGTACATGTTATTTTTCTCTCTCCATTCTGCCTTATCTTACATGCAATATCTTATAATAAGTGCTCAAGAACTTTTTGTTGAGTAAATGAACAGATGAATGGTTGGATGGTTTCTGTTCAACAAATCCCCAGTTTAACTCAAAGCAATGTGTATGCACACTTTAGAGAAGGGATTGGAGTCTTATTTAAATTTCAGTAGCAGAAAATATACTCGAATAGTAAAATACGTATTAACTAAACAGAGAGGTTAGACACTTAGGTGGTATAACTGGAATTGAGGCTGTTTAATCATATAACTCTTATGATCATGAAATTGGATAAATGTGAGTCCCTTAGGATATGTAGCCTCTGGAGTATTTCATTAAATGCATTCATATTAAAATTAAAGGTTACGTAGATAGAAGTGGGGAACTTCAATTTTATGTTACTGAAATGTGATGTTTTTAGAAGTTTTAATTATTATGGAGACAAAGTAGTTGCATATATTTTTAAGGTGCATGTGATATGTTTATTTGAGCACACAATGTGTAATAATCACGTCAGGGTCATTGGGATATCCATCATCTCAAGCAATTATCATTTCTTTGTATTAGGAACATTTCAATTCCACTTCTTTAGTTATCATGAAATATTTAATTAATTATTGTGAGCTGTAGTCACCCTATTGTGCTACCAAACACTAGATCTTATTCTAACTGTATTTTTGAACCCTGTTAATCATCCCCTTCTTATTCCCCCTTTCAAAATGTGATGTTTTTAAAGCAGACGTTTTCTCATGTATTTATCTATTTTGGATTAGCAGCTAAAATTTTCTTTTCTAGCAGTTATTCTCAAATACATAATTCTAAAATCTCTTTGGTTTTACAAAATTCTAAAATGTCCATGATTTCCAGCTATTAACAAATTGTATTCTAAATGTTGCCATATTTTATGTTTAAAATATTTTTACAGTCTAAGCCTTGATAAAGAGACAGTAATACTTGGATTGTATTACAACACTTGAGTACTGTTGAAAAACTAATCTCTGAAGACTAATTTAAAAGTAGAACATCTTCCTATTACACATTTTATTATTAGTTTTTAGCCATGGTATGCCATTAATGTTATGTATCAAGGAGTAATCTACATTTATTTTGTATTATCTTAACACTGTTAGATTTTTCAAGGTAGATGTGCATACTTTTTTAAAAAAGATAATGAGACTAAGTTAATGTGTTTTTGTTTTATGGTACATAATTTTTAAAAGAGTGGTTTGTTAGGTTATAATTTATGTACCATACAATTCATTCTTTCAAAGTGTTCATGTCAGTGTTTTTTAGAGACTTCATGGATTATTCAGTATCACCACTACCCAATTTTAGAATATTTCCGTGTGACAACAAGAGGCTTTGCACTTATTTTCACTCTGCATTACTCCTCAAGTGTTCCCCCATAACTCTGGGTAACCATTGATCTGCGCTCTGCCTCTATAGATTTGCCTATTCTGGATGTTTCTTATACTTAGAATTATACAATATATGGTCTTTCGTTACTGACTTCTTTCACTTGATAAAATGTTTTTAAGATTCATCCGTGCTGTAATAATTGCATTCCTTTTTAAGGCCAAATTGTATTTCATTTAATGGATGTACCAAATTTTGTTTATTCATTTGTCAGCTAGTTAAAAAACATTTAGATTATTGGTACCTTTTAACCATTATAAATAGCGCTGCTATGAACATATGTATACACATTTTTGTGTGGACATAGGTTTTTATTTATCTTGGGTATACACTTAGTAGTAGAATGACTAGGTCATTTTGGTAACTCTAGTTGTGAACTTCTAGGAACTGCAAACTACTTTTCATAGCAGCTGCAGCGTTTCATATTTCCACCAGCAATCTACTAGCGTTCCCACATCTCTATAGCCTCACCAGCACTTGTAATTATCTACCTTGTTTTTATAGCCATCCTAGTGGATATATAGTGGCATGTTATTGTGGCTTTGGTTTACATTTCTCTAATGACTAATGATATTGAGCATCTTCTTTTTATGTCTTCTCTAGTGAAATGTCTATCAGATCTTTTGCTCATTTTTTAATTAGTTATTTGACTTTTTATTATAGAGTTCTAAGAGTTCTTTATACATTCTGGATGTAAGTCAGTTCCTGGTCAAGTGTATCATTTGCAAATATTTTATCCCATTCTGTAGGTTGTCTTTTCACTTTCTCGAAGTGTCCTTAGAAGCACAAATGTTTTTAATTTTAATGTCCAATTTATCCGTTTATTTCTTTTGTTGCTTGGTATATCTATTGTTATTGTGTCTGACAACCCATTGCCAAACCCAAGGTCGTAAATATTTACATTTTCTTCTAAGAGTTTTATAGTTTAGTTTCTACATATAGGTATATGTCATCCATTTTGAGTTAATTCTTACTTATATATGAGATAAGGGTCCAGTTTAATTCTTTTGCATGTGGATATTTTGTTATCCCAGAATAATTTGTTGAAGACTGTATTACATTCTAACACTAATTCTCTTACATCAGCTGGGTGTCCTGTAGTTCAATTCAATCTGACGCTAACTATTCACAGTTAACATCTGATCCCACAAATTCAAGGACAAGGTCCTCAACAAGACTGTCCTTACTTCAAAGACCAACTGCAAGTGGGGTCCCCAAGCTACCCTTATTTCTGCTTGGAAGAATTGGCTACAAAATTGGGAGTTCCTAAGAACCCCTTTAAGGTTTGATAGTTCACTAGAACAACTTACCTATCTCACAAAAAGTGCTTTACTTACAATTGCCATTTTATTATAAAGGATTTAAATGAATAGCTGGATAAAGGGGTACACAGGATATGTCTGGAATAATCTGGAGCACAAGTTTCTGTCTTCATAGATTTGGTTGCAATACCCTCCTGGTACATCAATATGTTCACTATCCTGGAAGCAATTCAAGCCTCATGTTCGTAGTTTTTTTGTTTTTTAAGATGGAGTCTTGCTCTGTTGCCCAGGCTGGAGTGCAGTGGTGTGATCTCGGCTCACTGAAACCTCTGCTACCTAGGTTAGAGTGATTCTCCTGCCTCAGCCTCCCGAGTAGCTGGGATTATAGGCGTGCACCACCATGCCCAGCTAATTTTTGTATTTTTGGTAGAGGTGGAGTTTTGCCATGTTGGCCAGGCTGGTCTTAAACTCCTGAACATCAAGGCATCTGCCCTCCTTCTTGGTCTCCCAAAGTGCTGGGATTACAGGCATGAGCAAATGCACCCGACCTAGTGTTCATAGTTTTTATTCAAGGTATTTATTACATAAGCATGTCATTGGCCATGTGACTAAACTCAATCTTCAGATCTTCTTCTTTCCCCAGAGGTAGAAGAGGACTGGGAATGCCTCTAGTTACATGAGATTTGTTATTCTTCTGCCAGCCTTCCCCATCCTGTAGGCTATCTGTGGCAACAACCCTGTGCCACTTCATTAGCACAACAAAGGCACATCTATCACTCAGGGAATTTCAAGAATTTCTGAAACTCTGTGCCAGGAACCAGGGACAAAGACCAGATTTTAAAAAGTATATTAATACTTATATGACAACTATTCTTCCTTCCATTGACTTATCTGGGCAATGTTATCAAAAATCAACTGTTACAAATGTATGAGTTTATTTCTGTACTCTCAATTCTGTGCCATTAGATCTGTATGTGTATCCTTATACCAGGACCACAATGTCTTGATTACTGTAGCTGTCATACATTTTGAAGTTGGGAAGGATGCATCCCCTAACTTTTTCTTTTTTTTTTCAGGATCGATTTAGCTATTTTGGACTTTTTGTATGTTCATATGAGTTTTAGGATCAACTTGACAGTTTCTGTAAAAAAGCCAACTGGAATTCTGATAAGAATTATGTTCAATCTGTAGATTAATTGGGGGAGTATTATCCTTTTAAGAATAATAAGTTTTCTCATTCATGAATGTGGGTTGTCTTTTCATTTTTCAGATATTCTTTAATTTTTTTCAATGATGTTTTTAGTTTGCGATTCACAAGCCTTACGCTTCCAATGTTAAATTTATACCTAAGTATTTTATTCTTTCCATGCTATTGTAAATGGAATTGTTTCCTTGATATCATTTTCAGAATGTTCATTACTAGTGTGAAGAAATACAATCAATTATTATGTATTGATCAACTATCTTGCAACCTTACTGAACTTGTTCTTTAGCTCTTATAGTTTTTTAGTTACTTCCTTAAGATTTTCTAAGTAAAAATAATAACATTATCTACAAAGAGCGATAATCATACTTCTTCCTTTCCAGCCTGAATGCCTTTTCTTTCTGTTTATTATTTAGTGAACCTGTCTGTAATCTCTAACAAAATGTTGAATAAAAGTGATATGAGCAAGCATTCTTGTTCCTTATTTTAAGGAGAAAACAGTTAATGTTTCACCATCAAGTATTATAGTTGTAGATTTTTCATAGATGGTCTTTACTAGGTTGAGGAAGTTTCCTTCTATTGCTAGTTTGTTTAATGTTTTGATGGTGTTAAAGCAGGGTGTTGGATTTTGTCAGATGCTTTTCAGCATCTATAGAGATATTATATGATTTTTCCCTTTATTAATATGGTATGGTACGTTATTTGATGTTTATATGATAAATCGACTTTGCATTCCTGGGATAAATCTGACTTGGTTATAGAATGTAATTCTTTTTGCTATTTTATGTACTCTAAAATAATCTAAATATTCCAAAATTATTTAGGCTTTTAAAATGAAAAGAACCTAAATTAATAAATAAAAGTTGCACAAGTCACCTGGTCTTAGATTACCTCTAAGTCTGCAGCACCAGTGTTTCAGAAGTGGAATTCTATTTTCCTGAAAGTACAATTTGAAGTATCGTCATTAAAATACTGACCTGCATAATCTGGTTGATAACATAGGACCAACGTAGGACAAAAAATTGATAAACTTTTTACTTATACAATTTTAATAAGCTTGTTGCAAGATCCCATATATAATTAATAAATGCTTAAACATCTTGAAGTCATATAATGTCATCGTTTTGGTGGCCAAACTTTAAAAAGCAGACAATACCTGATGAACTTCCCCACATAAAAAATAGTCAGCAATCACAAATAAATAATAAAATCATAATAAAATAGCTATATGTATTGAAAACTTGGATTTGGGGTTCATGACAAGCTTATGAAGCCATTTTATAGATTGAGAAAATAAGCCTCCAAGAGGTTAGATAAATTTGCAAAAACATTCCCGGAAATCAATACTTAAATTCTGCTTTTATGACCCTGCAGTCTCGCTCTGATAAAGTGACCACTTATAGAGTATTTCTGTTTTTATTTTGTTCTTCCTGTTGTTGGTATTTTTGCCTGGAAATTATTCAATGGGTTTGTGAAGTCTTTATTTTTCTATAACTTAGTGTCCTAGTACAATGTAGCACCGTGTTTTGCTAAGTGCTTATATATTCCATAAATTTTATTTCATAAATTTATACATATACATGTATTCCATAAATTTTATTCTATAAATTTATACACATGTATTCCATAAATTTCAGTGCCCATTAGAATGTTTTGCATAAAGTATTGTAGCTCTAAGTAATATTGCATTATACATATATTTTAAACTACCTATCATGGACTATAAAAAATGGATGTAATTGTCTCAGTAAAACTAGGCTTAGGATCACTTCAGGCTATATACACACACTTGTGTGAGTGAGTCCATGCATCACACATGTGTGCTCACATGACTGAATTAATCATATGATGACTTTTAAGTGATTTAATTGATATGTCTCCTAATAATTAGTTCATATTTTTACATTTCAGTTGTCATTGTATCTTGAAATGTCATTAATAAAAATTTTTTAGTTTTTCATTGATTTGTCATTCATCAGCCACTAACTGGTACAGTCCTATGAGTCTGATGTTGTTTTATGGCTATGAATCTGGTCTAGAAAAAAAAAATTATTGCAATGAAATTACTTAATATTTTTTCCAACATTTTGCAATAGAAATCCCATTTAACTATCTTTATGATTTTCAGTTTTTTTATTTGAGTATTTTGGAATTACTTTGATTTCTCACTTAATATTTTCTTTCTTTCTTTCAATTTTTCTTCCTTTCTCTTTTTTTTTTTTTTTTTTAGCTTTTCAAGAAATAGATAATATCAAGGAGACTGGGACACCGGGAGTGGGAGAGATTGGACTGGGAGACTCAGCAGGTCAGGACATTTGCATTACCATTTGCTGGTCATTCTTTTGCCATCAGTTTTACAATTCTCTTGCCACTTGCTTATTTCTTCCATGTGCTTACTTGAGTTGTTCTCGGTTTGCAATTTATGAATAACACTCTAATAATATAAGAAGCCGAGCATTTGGGTGTCTTCCTTTTATAGTTTGAAGATGAGAAAAAAAAAAAAAACCAATTAAAAGAAACTATCAAGAATAGAAAAAAAATTTCTTACCTAAGTTACATTGATGCCCGAATGTATATTTTTTCTATATTTTTTCCTTGTATAAACTGTTTTGAAATGAAACTTCTTAATGACTTTCCCTTAATGACTTTTAAGAATCAAATTCTTAAAACATGTAGAATGTTAATGAATATGTAATTGTAGTGGTGGAGCACCCAGGTCATGAAAATCGAGTTTCTTCTCTTCTCTGCCATATACTCTGTGCTAGGGTCCACCTTTCAAAGCTCTTGACACGCTTCAGAGTCAATCTGTTTGCCAACACTAATAGTAACTACAGAATGTTGACTACCATGTATGAAATGAAAGTTAATTAAATCGGACAATTTCTATGTAAATAAAAGGTCTCAATAGTCGAAGAGTCTCCTGGGAGCATTCAGCAGTCATTGTACAAGGTTAGTTTTAGTCACATTTCTCAGTAAGCTGGAGCCACACTGGCCTTTGAAGTCCCCATTGCTATGAATGTGGCTAATGGCTGTGTGCTCATTCCTTGGTCCAGGGAAGTGTCTTGGTTGTTTCAACAATGCACACAACTCTCACTATTATTGCTTAGTTATGAGTGAAGACTTGGTTCCCTCCCTCTTTGTTACTCCTCCCGTGTTACCACTTCCACAGCTCCCCTGGAGTGTGTCTTAGCTCCTCCACATCCAGGTCTTCTGTAGAAGAACTACCAGTGGCTCTTTCAGTTTTCATTATACAGAGAGAGAAATGTCTTTGTCCTTCAGTGTGATCAGATCTCTTCAATTAAAATGACTTACTCATAAAGGAACTAAGCTTAAAGTGATTCTATCTGGATGCTTCAGGGATTTTGTTATTTTTTAGCATAAACATTAGGATATTAGGGATTAGACAAATTTTTATTGGCATGTACCTTGAGAGAACACTGCTTACCAGCTTAAAGGGAAGATACATTTCAACTATATCTTGATGCAATGCATATGCTTAAGTCTCTGCTTTTAGCTAAATTAGGTAAGAGTCTTGCAAAAAGCTGTATTTAAAATGATACACCAACGTAAGTGTGTCTGCACAGATTCTTGCAGAGTTAAGAATCACTTTTCAATGATACTTTGATAAAGAGTATTCTGATAATAAACATCCCCAAATCTTTAGTTTGCAAATATTACGGAAATAAACATTAAAACCAAATAAGTTGAAGCTAAATGTGGTGGGTGTTCTTGGCATCCAACTATTATATAAATATTGACCTTAAATTGAATACACTTGTTTGACTTTTGCATGTTTGGAAGCAAAATCAAGAAGGAAGGGACAAACATCTCATAGATCCCTATAGTCTTATGAGATAGAAAGAAACTTGGTCTAATCAACTTATTTCATAAGCCTAAATTTCTATCCTCTGTCACATGAAACATTAGTAATAAAACTAAATCTATGTTTCTTGGCATGATGCAGGTCTACTACATTATGCTACCTCGCAGGTTATGGAACACAAATCATTCTGCATACTACATAATGCACACACATAAAAATACCATCATATTTGCCATTTTGCCGATTTATCATTTGATAAAGAATACTATAGGTACTAACACTTCACTTTGGATTATACTAATATTCAAAGAAATCAAGATCATAAAAATGTTTTTGATAGGGCCATTTCCCTGGAAAAGTTTTCTCTTTCGCTAGATGAAATAAAAAGATGATGATCCATTCATTAATTCATTTATTCATACAAGGAAAATTCCTACTCTCCCAGAGCTTTCATTCTTATGGAAGAAAATGTGAAGTGAAGATTTTGATGAGTATGTCAGTGGAGATAAGTACTAAGAAGAAAAATAAAGCAGGGATACTAGAGAACACTGAAAGACCATCTCAGATACACTGTCTAGGGAAAGGCTCTTTAATAAGGAGAGAATGGAACAGAGGACTGAATGGAATAAGATAATAATGTCAAAATGTGGGGAAAGAGAGGTACATTCAACAGGAAGAGCCAGTATGAAGAGTGTGCTTGGTGTGTTGAAGGAATGGCAAGGGCAGTGGTAGGAAGATAGAAGAAGACAAGTGAGAGATGACACTTTGGAGGCTGAGTGGTGTCCATCATTTACAGCCTGGTAGACTATGATGGTACCTTGAATATTATTCTGAAGGAGATGGAGATCATTAAAGGAATCTTAGCAGATGAGGAGCATGTTAAGGTTCATATGTTTTAAGGATCAGTCTGACTTACAAGTTGTGCACATCATTTAAAAAAATTTCCCTTTATAGACAGAATCTAAATTATGAGTAAAAATAGATGTAATAATGATTAGGGCAACATTTTCTAATCAGGATATTGACTGATGCTTGTGTTCAAGGGGCTAATGTTAGATAATACAGCTATCCTTTTTCTTTTCCATGTCTTTAATTTGCAGAATTCTTTTGAATTTGAATTATGGCTTTTGGCTTTGTATAATAACATTGTTTTATAATAGGGACCTTAATGATAATGATATATAATATTTAAAAATCATGTGTGTTCAATTAGTTGCTTGGCACAGCTGAATTTCTCATTTGTTGGCCATTTATAATTTCAACCCAAACCACATAGCTTTCTATAAGTCCAGAAACAAGTCCTGAATTTTATCTCCTATTTGCAAAGGAAGGTGTTTGAAAATCATGTAACTCTTTTATTATTCCAATCCATGAGACTATGTATGAGCAGGAAACATAGAGTAGTTAAACAAATCAATTTAGTATGAATTAGCAGGCATGAATTCTGAAGGCAGCTCTGAAACTTACTAGCTGCGTGACTTGGTGTCTTTGACTTCTGTTTGCCTCCTCCATGACCTATGGGAGAAGTGCAGTGTTGTTATTGCTGCAGTTCCTTCACGTTTGTCAAGCCATTGTACACATATTAGGTAATAAAGAGAAAATGGGTGACTAAAGAGTTACTTACATTAGAAGTAACCATTTATAATACAAATGAGAAAGTAAGGGATATGGTTTCATGTAAATAACAGAGGATAAGATCCATATTTATTTTCAGAAAATTATTGGGTCAAAGTAGATATTATTGATACTTGGAAGGAAGGATTATTTCTAAAAATATCATTTCTATCGTGTGAAGAATCAAAATAAGTATTTAAAAAGTAATTTGGGAGTTGGGGAGTGCCTTCTTCTAGCAATCTTGTGGCAGCAGTTTTCAATTGCCAAATAAGTATTTACCGGAAAGTTTTCAAATTTCTAATCAATGCATTAGAAACTATTTAAAATCTCTACCTAGGTTATCTAGGCTTAGATTTTCATGATTTGCATATCAGAATATTCATGCAACAAAAATATATACATACATACCTGTTTAGGAATATTTAATATTATTTTCCTAAAAATTCTTACTCTAAATTCTTTCCTTTTCAGTCATAAGAATAAAAATCATTTCCATGATTAAACTGATAAATAAGGAAATTATTCTTTGACATTAATTTTTGGAGAGGGCATGCCTACTTCAACTTCACGTGTTCATCTGTGATTGTTTTTGAGTCTGGAGTGATTCCTTTCACTTTCTGCCACAGACAGTGGAGGAAATTCTCCACTCCCACAAGAGTTAGTTCCTCCACCTATGCTTACCCATTGCCTGTTCAACAAACTTTGATTCTCTTCTCCAGTACCTTCAACTTCTTCTGCATTACTAGAAGCAAAATACTTAAACATGATCAAATTTTTCATCTAAAGACAAATAAAAACCTTTTTAAAAAATTTTACCTCTTCCTTTAGCTACCACTCCCTTCATGTACAAATTTTCCTAAAGCTTTATCTTCAATTGCAGTCGTTTTCTTTTCTCCTTCTCACTCCTCTACCCTCTTCCACTTCTATCTTGCCAAATCTTGCTAAGATCATCAATAACCATTATCATGCTAAATCCAAAAGGTATTTTTTAGTCATTGTCTTATTTCATCCTTAGTTGCATTCAGCTGTGTGGATGACTTTCCAACCCTCACCCCATTTTTTGGTTGTTTTTGAAGGACTATCTTCCCTCTGCTTTTCACTTGGAAGTGAACTGTCTTGTTCATCACTTCATCCCTAATACACTTTTTAAAGTGCTTTGCTAATAGCATGTGCTGAATAAATTTGGTGTGAAGAGCTATAGCCAAATGAATACAATGTGAAATCCAGTGCCATAAAGGCTACAAAATATCTACAAGGTGACAGTGTATAAGACTCCATAGAAAAGATACAGTTTCATAGACAAGGTAGTATTTGAGCTGGGTTTTAAAGGATGCATATGATTTTTCCCAGCAGAGATGTTGGACAGTGGGAAGATTGCCAAGGATATATTTAAAGCTGTGGTGTCTTATGTTCCTCTTTGGGCTTGAGTTTGGATGCAACACAAAGGATACAAAAGGAAAATAGTGACTATAAAGGTAAATTGGGTTCAAATAATAAGAAGACTTTGAATCTTATGCTAAGTGGTTTGTCCTAACTCCACAGGACTTGTGGAGTCATTAAAATTTTTTGTTTGTCTTGGGAAAGTAGGATGATGACTAGGGCTGTGCCTTGGATTAATTAATTATTATGATGTCACTATGAGGCTGATTGATTTATAAACTGTATGGCTATAAGAAGGAAGATCGATTACTAATGTAATCATGAAGTAAGAGTTCAGGAAAGTCAGGCATGAAGTGGTAACACCAGCGTACAGATATAAGCAGAAATCTGAAGATGGATTCGATAGGGTTTGATGTCTTCCTAGAGTGCTTAGGGATCAATTTCAACCTTGAATAATGGAAATAAAGGCCATGCAATTCACAGATATAGGAAATCACAAAAAACAGTTTGTTTTTATTGATTTATTCTTTTTAAAAAATGTTTGGTCAGAGAGCATGAGTTGTTTTGAGAGTCTTTATATTTGAGTTACCAATATTGATATATTGAGGAAGTATTCCACGTTGGAGATTCTGGGACCTGGTATGGGAGTTGACGATACAGCTGTATGAATTTAAACTTGATACTGACAGTTGCCTCCTTAGTGGAAGAAGAGCGATGTAGACTGAGGGGATAGCCTGCAAGATGAGGGTGCTGAATGTCATGTAGAATTTTGAAGATCACGTGGAATAGTGGAAATAAAAGAAACTCTCAAGTTTGAGTTATAGCTTTGCTGCTTTACAAACTGTATGGTCTTGAAGTAGTATTTGGTTTGTTTATTCATTTATTTATCTTTAATATCTGCCCAGGGCCCTCCTGAGTGGTCTTCAAACAGTAAGCACTAAATGCAGGCTTTATTGGCTCACTAGAATATAATCATTTCTACATTATGGATTTTTATTTGAAGTATCAAAAGTTATTTGTGTACTCATTCATTTACTCCTTTATTCATTCATGTATTCTTACTGACTCTTATTCTGTGACAGGCACCCTCATTATACTGCCTGACTTCTTCTCCATCTCATTTCTTGGTTAGTATTTTCATTGGTTCAATTTGGTGATACTGTTCTCAGTTATAGGAAAAAGATTGATTGATTTAGATCTCATCCATCTATAGAGTCATGCCATTTACATCTCAGACTACATTTCCTCCTCCTCAGGTTGGTTGAGATAGCTCCAAAAGATAGTGATGGCAAATATTGCCTTTACTTTTACAATAACAGAAAAGAATCTTTCTGCTGATTTCATTTAGATGCTTATAGTAAAATATTTAACTCACAAATGATTTCAGTCATCCTCTTTAACAGTAGTTAAACACATTGATGTTACAGAGATCTGCCAAACAGAACTATTATCATATGACTACTGAGAAGTTTTTGGACAAAAGTGCTCGTTGGAAGAGGGGAGCCCTATTCCCTAAATGCTGAATGAGTGCTTGCCTGGGGCGTCCCCAGAAATAGGAGCTGACACAGGTGTTCGGCACAGTTGCTTACTGCTTCCTATCAAGAAGGATGGGAGGATCTTAGCACTACTGGTTTGTGGCACTCAGCATATTTGGCAAGCACTTAGCTCTGGCTGTGGATTTCCCTGGGGAAAATAAAAGCCACAGGGAAGTCATCAGTGTGACCTTCTGCTGGGTAGTTGGCACACAGTTGCACCACAGGAAAGCTTTCAGTTGTCATTTTCTGAATGGGGAGAGATCAGGTGTTGATGGAGGCTCCCCATCCAAGGTGGAAGGTGGAGAAGGAAACCAATATTGAACAGAAGCTTACTAAATAATTCCCAGTCACGAAGCTTAACACCAACTGATCTGCTGATAAAAGAGATTCTTGGAGGGGAGGTGGTTGATGTTTTTTTGGGGGGTTTCTTTGGTTCCGTAAGCATAATTACAAGCTTTCCTATTGAAGTCTGACCCATCATATTGAAATGCTGTCACTAGTATCATTAGCAAGTAAAGTGTTGATAACATAGTCAAATGCACAGCAGAGTTCTGGCTCTTAAGTGTCTGGACTAACTCCCAATATTAGGAATAGGAGTCAAACTGCCATCACTTTTACTGTGCTAACAGACGCCCTGCCATTAGCAGTCTGAAGGCAATTTTAATAAAATACATAGCCCTGCTGAGTTGGTCTCAAAAGATAAATACACAATGCAGAAAAGAAGCTTTTGTTTAAAAGTAATTATTTAAACTATGTATTACAGGTAATTTTCTTTTACCAGTAAGGCAAATGCTATCAGAATTTCAATAACGATTTTTTGGCTCTTATCTAAATAATGTGATATTGTCATTTCTAAGAGTTAAAGCAGCGGTTATTTTTACTTATATACAAAATGAGGGCCAATTGGACTCAGGTATCGTGTGCATGTGTTTTACAGTTGATATTACATTTTTGCGTGAACAATGTTGTATTTTCTTGGACAGATTTATGGAAATGTAACAAGCTGGTGAGAGAGTTCTGGGAACTACAGACTTCACTTGCAAACACAGATTAGAACAGGAGGGCAAAGAACATCTTTTTATTTTCCCTTTGCTGTCCGAAAGAAAATCAAATTTCAGTCTTTTAAAAGCTCTTTTAATAGGATGCTTGCACGTAAACCACAGTCACAAGGGTGTAATAAATGTGTGCATATATCCGAGCAGCCAGAGCTTTGTTCACCAAAAGGTGAAAAGCTCAGAAAGCTTTCCTAAGAGTCTATTTGGAAACCATTTAAACCACCGCCTTTTCTTTCCTTCCTACTAGCATGAAATCCTTCAATTAATATAGAATTTATTCTGTCCTTACCGTAGGCAGAGTGAGAACTTGCTTACCTAAGTGGGATGAGGAAGGTTCCTATTTCTCCCTGCTGCTCTTTGGAATGAGACAGATATCAGTTCCAATTCCACTCAACTCTCAACTCCATTTTTTCATGATCTATCACCTTAGGCAAGTTACTTGTCATCTTCGTCAAGCCTTTGTTTGCTCATCTATAAAATTAGTATAAGAATAAAATAAGCCTTGTATGATTGTTTTGAGGATGTAATGAGATAATACTTGTAAAATATTTGGGGTGGTGTCTGGCACAGAAGAAGCACTCAGGAAATGTTAATTTATATTTGATTGAACAAAGTTTGTTGAAATTATATTTGAATTAACAAAATTTTATCAGGGAAAGCACAATGTTGAACATTGTGCTAGGAGTTGGGATAAATACATTGAATAATATATAGTGTCTACTTCAAAAGTATAAAGCCTAATGCAAGACAGGCATTTAAGCAGATAACTTAAGTACTATATGCCACTTGTTGTAATGTGAGTATAGATCCTGGGGACATAAAGGAGGCAGGGCTTAATCTTGGCCATGGGAAAAATTACTGCAAAATCTTCTTGATTTGTTAAGCTTTCAAAGAGAAGACGCTAAGCTGTATAGTTTCATCCTGAGCTGCTGTGATCAAAGCCAACTATTTTTTTTTTTCCAAGAGTGATTTTTTTCCCAGCTCCTTGTTTTTTCTGTTCTTCTTCCTTTACATTTATGTAAACCTTTTCCTTAATCGTTAGCACCATGGTTAGATGATTATCTATAGGCAGTGAGAGGAGGTAAACATGAATTAACCATTCAAATGCTGCTCAGCATCTTGCGAAAATGATTTCAGGGAGAATTAGAAACACAGGCTTTATTCTCATACATTGCAGATGGGAATGCAAACTGATATAAGCCTTTGGGAGAGAAGTTGGTGATGTCTGAACAAATCTACATATACACTGAACCTTTTGACCCAGCAATGCCACTTCTAGCAGTTAATCCTGAAGACACAATATTAACAATATTAAAACTAGCCTGGGTTGGGGGTGGTGGCTCATGCCTGTAATCTTAACACTTTGGGAGGCTGAGGCGGGTGGATCACTTGAGGTCAGGAGTTTGAGACCAGCCTGGCTAACATGGTGAAACCCTGTCTCTACTAAAAATACAAAAATTAGTCTGACATGGTGGTGGCCACCCATAATCCCAGTTACTCGGGAAGCTGAGGCATAAGAATCGCTTGAACCTGAGAGGTGGAGGTTGCAGTGAGTCAGAATTGTGCCACTGCACTCCAGCCTGGGTGACAGAGTGGGACTCCATCTCAAAAAATAATAATAATGATAATAAAAGAAAAAGAAAACTATATGCCCAAGATTATTCATCATGGCATTGTTTATAATTGTAACCTATTAAAAACCACCTAAATGTTCATGCAGAGGAGGGTAGTTGAAGAAAACAGAATGAAGAACATCATCTGGAATGGAAATAAAATAAGAAAATATACATGTATCTGCTAATTGAAACCAAGAATAGGAAGGACAAGCCAGAAATTAATAAAACTGATTAAATACACTGGTTGGGCCCAGGGGAAGGGGATAGAAAGAATGGGAATAGGGAACAAGAGTGAAGAGGTGATAGGGAGTGATATTTATCTGAATGGACATTTTTGATATAGTTCTGATTTTTGGAACTGTGTTAATATTTCACATACTCAAAAAATAAATAATCGAAGTGAAGTAGAGTATTCAGGGTACCCCACATGAAATATTAAAAAATAGCAAGAAAACTTAACTGTATTCTTAGGAATTACAGATGAAGGAAGTGGGTAAAAAAGAGTTAATCTAAGTGACTTATAAACAACAATTGGAGTTAGGCTCTAAGCTGTTTTAAAAATTAATAAAAAAGAACTATTGCACTCTTATCAGAATATTTGTATTTCACAAGATATGGGTGAGTGATTCAATTTTCCACAGGGGTGAGATTTAGCATTTCCAAAACTGCTTCAAATGTCTCCTAGGATTGGGGATGACAGCTATTTTCTCTCTGTCAAAGAAAGCAAGAGGGCTAGAATGAAGCCTGGTTATTAGATTTTTATCTTAGATATCAATAAGAAAAATATGTATCATAGATATACAAATAATGAAATAGGAGTATGTGCGTGTGTTCATTTCTATATTCCCAGCTCTATCTGCTCAGAGGGCCTAGAAGCATTAACACCCCAATAGTGATGAGCACATTTGGTACCTAGTTTTTGGTTTCTAAATACCATTCTCTAGCAAAAGAAACCAAGAATGCTTGTAGAAATGGATGATCCAGGGCCAGAACCAGAAACGTATGTCATAAGAGTCTGGAACATCTTGTGGTGCCAGAAAGTAGGGATGGAGTAAACAATGATGAAAACATTGAAATAACACAGGATCCTCCCTGAAGTGGCTCCCTGTTTCCAAATTCAGGACATTTGAGCAAGAAAATAATGAGAGTAATAGGATATTCTTAATATACTCCATAAGGCTGTAAAAAATTATTGAGCAAAGAAATAAGTGAGGGAGAAAAGAAAGCTCTTTTTTAACAGGAAGAATGCCAATTAAAAGGAATGATGGAAATAGAAAGTCACCATTTGGTAAACACCACAGTCGTAATAGTTTCAGGCAAGAATCATCAAATGGATGCTAAATTTGTGGGTGAAAATATAATGATAAATAGAATATTTACAGATTGTCAATGTATCTCTTCTCAAAATACTTATTAATTATAAAAGGAAAGTAGTAACTTTACAGTGGAAAAACCTGGCAGACATCACTTGAAACAAATGATCAAATTTAACATCACCAGTAATGAGACATATCAGCATCATGTGCCTCTCATATGATTCACTGAGAAAGGCACACAAAGTAATTTCTGTCATGTTCTTGCCAAAAATGCATAACATGAATTTAATCATGAAGAAATACCAGACAACCCAAAAGGGACATACTACAAAATAACCTGGCAGGACCCTTAAAAATGTGCGAAGGTCGTTAAAAACAAAGAAAGATTGAGGAACTGTCCCAGATGGAAAGAGATGAAGAAAACATCACAACTAAATATTGGCTCATGGTCCAAGAAAAAGACATTAGTGGGTCAATTGTTGGTATTTCAAAAAGGGCCATAGATCATCAAATAGTATTTAACAATGTTAATCTTTTGACTTTGATAATTGTATTATTGGTTCTATAAGATGTTAATTTGTGGGAAACCGTAAAGAATATATGGGCACTCTGTACTGTTTTTGCATTTTTTAAGCCTAAAATTATTTCAAAATGAAAAGTTACATTGAAACATAAAAATCGTGTGCCTTAAATAAAATGTATATATGTATTATCCAATCTTCTTTATTTTCCATTGCTATATAAAAGGATGACTTCAGTAGACTCAAGGAAGAAAGGAAAATTGTAATAGAGTGATAGGTATGTTACACTGTGAACTGGGTCCTATTTTGTTAACTTGCTCTGTCACCCACTGTGTAAACCCCGGGGGAACTTTCTATACTTTTATATTTTGCTAGTCTATTTGCCAATAAAATAGAAATAATGATCTAGCAAGACAGTTTCTAATTATTCACACCAATGGAGGAGAGGAGAGATGTCAAGTATGGAGCCCCAAAACAATAATTTTAAGAAACACTCAAGTGAAGATCAAGATTTAATGCCAGTGAAGAGCCAAGTGTATTCTGGTAGATGTAAAACTCCAGTTTATGAAAGTATTTTCATAGAGGGAAAGCAGAGCTAGTACATTAAGTTCCATGGATGTGTGTTAAGAGATCAGTAATCAAACAAAAGCTGGAAAGGAAATAAGGGGCACAGTATCGGTGCAGCCATCCAGTCAGTCTCCAAGGGCCCAGGTTAAGTTAAAAACAATGTCTGATGGCTCACACCTCCCAAAGCTTGATGATGCCCGTGAGATCGGGGTAGTACTCACTAATACTTTGTGACACCATGAAAGGACTAGGGTAAAGGATCGATGGCAACTTAAGAGTTAGCAGAGTTCTGTGCAACACCAGCTTGTTTTCCCACACATTGATGTTAAAAAAATTTTGTGTTCAAAATAGTTACAAGATGTCAACGGAGAGATTGACATCATTAACTATGTTTTATAGATGAGGAAACTGAAATTCAGAGTTTCCCAAATTAGACTGCTAGTAGAGAATGGACTTGTACTCTAGACCAGGGTATTCCTTTGAGTTCATGAACCTTCTAGCATCAGGAAACTCCCTAAAAGTACACTAAATATTTGTGTATATTATTACGCAGGTACATTTGTTTCCTGAGAAAAGGATACAAATCAGTTGATTTTTATCAGATTTTCAAAGGTGTCTGTGACCTAAAACATAACAAAATATAAAATCTTCTTTCCACACGAGTGCACAGCATGGAGTGGAAATACTTTTGCTGGACTTAGTTGTGTATAACTCTTATAGTACACATAAGAAGCATCAGTATGAGAGTAAATGATTTAACAGAGAGATTGTGGACTTGCCCAGAATCACAGGAGTTAGTACCTAAAACCAGAACTCCGGCTGCTCACAATTTCAGGGAAGTGGTTTTCCTGTTGACCATGTTGTGAATTGTCTTCAGTGTGGATAGTTCTGTGATAGTCCCTCACTGATTAGGGTGGTGAAGGTCTGGTTCCCAGGTCTGGTACCAGTGGAGGACGTCAGATCCAAAGGAAACCTGAGCAGCAACTGAGTTCCAGTGTTCTGCTGAGACATCAATTAGCATTTTGAGCATAAGGGCGATTTGAATAAAATTCTGTGGATTGCTTGAGAATTCTCTAGGTGGAATTAGGAAGTAAGGTAGAATTATCTTACCTGTGTGGAAGGAAAATGTCTTTTAAATATGGCAGAGGCCTTTGGGTGAGCATTCTGAATGTGTCGTCTTGTCTGCCACCTGCAATAGCTGCCAGAGTTTTAGCTTCCGCAGTTACTCTGGAGCATTAGAGAAGATCCCTCTGTCCAGAGACATTGTACTTCTTTGAAGAATACTTTGAATGATATTAGAGTTTCTGTATGGCTTTGACATTTGCCAAAAAGGTTACAGTATTCACAGACACCCAGATATTGTCCTTATATATGAGTGTGGGTGTTGTCATGGCAGCATAGATCAAATTCAAAAAAAAAATATTAACACTTTACTATTATAATCAGAGTTCGTTATTCATGTATATACACACATAGTAAGTATATGTAGATTTGACTTTCAAACCCAAGATTTATAAAAGACTTAAGATGTATTATAAAGATCTTAGAAAATTTAAAATTTAATCTAATCACCAATGATTGAGAAAGCAATAAGGACTCTAAGAGCTGGCTAACGTGTATCCAAGTCACTGCTTTCGTGGACAAGGAACTGAAGCTCAGAGAGGTTAAATTTTGCATCATTTTACACAGTTAATAAGTGACAGAGCCAGAAAAAGTACCCAGATTTCCTGATTCCTAGCCCAGTTTTCTTTTCACTATGGCATAGTGCCTTATGACACATATGAGATTAGAGCAAAATTGTATTTGTTGAAATGCGTGAGAAGTGTTGTGGGTCTTTTGATAATGTTTTGTGGAAGGAGTGGGGTCATTCAATCCTTGATTTCCCCCCCCCCATTTTACACTTTAAAACTAATAAATGAATAGTATCCTTTATCTATTTCAAATTAGTAAGATTCTACTGATTTCTTTTTTCAACAATCTGCCTATAGTTTTGGAAATTACTTACTTCTTTCAGAATAAATGTATGCATACATTTGAGTTACTAGCTCTTGAGTTGCTAACGCACTAAGTGACTAATCTAAGAAATCACCTCTCTTGTTAGGTGCACTGGATTGCAAATGTCTTTTGATAATACTGCAGTGGTAGTGTAGGGATTTGCAACTGGCAGGCAGGAATTGAATTGCCATCATTTGGCTTTAGCAGGAGTTAGAGTCTTGTCTCCAGCATAAGCATGAGCCAAGGTACTGTCTCCTTTTTTCTAATTTTAGTTGGAACCATTGGCACTGATCTTACCTAGACAGACTAGTGTTATTTCTACCCAGCACAATCTGCTGGGATGGGCTCCATTCCAAGCCATTCAGTTGAACTTCTCCCCCTGATTTACCAAACAGAGATATGATTGGATGTTGAGGTTAGAAGCTTTCACCCTTTTCGTTAGAAGTCATCCGTTCAGACATAGAGATTCTAAGTTTAATTGGTTCAATGTATGACTCAGAAAGAATTGGCTGTTATGACTGAAAAATGTAGCAGGCTTTAATTGCGGGTCAGGAAGTAATTACTGCGACATTTTGGTGCTGGGACTTAGATATTGATACATTTAACTGTACAGGGGTGAGCAAAAAGGTGAGAAGTGATGTCTATTTTCCAGCCCTCACCTATCTTATTCTGGAACAGACGCGTTGTACAATTGTCCCGTCATGGTCTGTAATCATGGGCATCCATCCCTGCTGGCATCTCTCGTGATCTCAGACACAGCGGCCGTGCTTTGGCTCATGTCTGCATCCTTACCACAGTCCTCAGTGAGGCCTCATCAGGCTGACGGTGCTGTCCCTCAACTAACTTTCACATCATTGGGATGAAAAGGGGGCATCCCAGCCTGTTGGACCTTGATCATTTGCACAGCCGTGTCTGTACTCTTTTCTCCCTGCTTTAGTTTGTCATGGGATGTCTGCAAGGCTGCCGTCTCACTGGAGTACCACACGGGGAGCAGGCCATCAGTTCTCATTTTGCTCAGAGCCCAAATATAAAAGGGTTTTTATTATTTTTCTGTCCCACCTAAACCTCTGTATACTCTAGATTTGCCCTGCAGGAATTAAAAGTGTAGTGACCTCATACTAGCATGTAAGGTCACTTTTTCCTGGTGAATCTTTCTTCTCCCTAAATCAAAAGTGCCAAAAACATTGACAGTCTTTTGCTATTACACATAAACAGTAATTTCCCGTATGTAAAAGCATAGGAGTTTTGTTTTGTTTTATTCTTTTTCCTGTGGTTGCTTGTGACCCAAATGAGAAAGACTGTCCGTGGAACGAAGAGGGTTAATGGATTGGGTTATTAGTTCATATATCGTCATGCAGAGGTCTCAGTGGCAAGTAGACATGACACATACCCTGCCCTCCTGGGCTTACAGTGAATTCACATGGAATTTATTGTTTTTTTGTAATTCTCCAAAACTATAGGTAGAAATATACCCACAAACAGCTCAATAGAGAAATCCAGATAAACAACTAGAAAAAAAAAATGTTTAAGTTGTATGAAAAAGAGGACTTTGAAGTGTGTATCACTTCCCAAATATCTGGTTGAACAATAGCACATCATTATCCAAGTGGAAAAGAATGCTATAAATTTAAACCTTCTCCCCCCCCCCCCCCCGCCCACCCCTCCCTCTCCTTCTCCCTTCTTTGTACAATTGTTTCTGTTCTCATTTTGGATAGCGATTTTGGTAAAAGGTCTGTGTTCCCTGCATACCACATGCATTGCCAACTTTTGCCTAGTTTTGAACGATGGATGAGCTGCTCTCTTACAGTGTGAGTAGCCCAATAAGATGAATACTAATAAATAATGATGAAACACTTCGATCTTGTTTTCTGTGTGTTAGATGGAGTTTGTTAATTATCAGAGTTCTTAGTGCAGCCCTTTGAGATGGGTGTCACTATTATCCTCATTTTACGGATGAGCAAGTTCATGCAGAGAAAGAGAGAGTATGTGTCTAAGAGCACAGGATGATAAGTGGGCAGAGCAGGATTTTATTTGACACCAAACTGTAAGTCCCTAACACTTAGGGATTATATTCAGCTTCAAGTAACAGAAACCCGAGTGACAGTGGATACGCGGATGCAGTCCAAGCCAGCTGTCTCCTCTTGCTATCAGGGACCCAGACTTCTAACTCTCTGTTCCTCTGCACTGGGGGCACCTCTTCATGCTAATGCTCACAAGAAGGCTGGTAGGGCTGCAGCAGGCCATTGTTAGCTCTTGTCTAGGAAGGAAGTGGGAGAAGCACAAAGCACAGAACAGCAAGACCAAGGCAGTCAGGGCTGTCCCGTTCTAAAAGGTTTTCACTGAATCCCGCCCCCACTTCCATTTACATCTCATTGTTGTAAGCAGGGTGCAGTTTATCAAGCAGGAGCCAGGGAAGGGATGTTGGGTAGCCAGTTAGTATCCTCTGCCACAGCTCCTAATCCCCTGTATGACTGCCTTTTCCAGTCTTAGTATAAAATAGGGATAGAGAATATTAGTTTTTTATTTTAAAGTCAACCATAAATTGTCCTTTGTCTAGGGTTTCCTTCACAGTTACGCTTACTAGAATACACACATATAGGCCCACACATATGTCTTTTGACTGGATGAGTACTCATCTTCTGATGGAATGTTTTACATAGAGTCTTCAGCAAATATTTGGCACAGACCTGCTTTTAAGGGGCTATGAAATTGATCTGGAAATGATAACTTAAGGCATCACCCAAGGTTAGAGAAATTGTCAACTGATTCAAGCTTCTTTTCACCTTCCAAAATGCTAATCGACAAATGGTTAGTTATGAGGATAGAAATGTTTTCCTATAGGCTAGGCCATTCTGAGTTGTACATTTTTCCTCTTCAAGCCTGATGAAACAAAAAAATGTCCATCAGAATGTTATCTGCAGGAAGAAGTATGTTTTTAACTTCAGGAGGCTGAAATTCCATTAACTTATTTATTCTTTTGTATCCTAATGTTTGTTTTTTGTTTTTTGTTTTTGAGACAGGGTTTAGCTCTGTTACCCGGGCTGGAGTGCAGTGGTGTGATCTCGACTCACTGCAACCTCCACCTCCCCAGCTCAAGCAATCCTCCTACCTCAGCCTCCTGAGTAGTTGGGACTATAGGCTTGCGCCTCCATGCCTGGCTCATTTTTGTATTTTTGTAGAGATGGAGTTTTGCAATATTGCCCAGGCTGGTCTCGAACTCCCAGGCTCAAGTGAACAGCCCTCTTCGGCCTCCCAATGTGTTGGGATTATAGGCGTGAGCCACCGTGCCTGGCTCTAATGTTTGAATATAAACAAGAGAAGTGCCTTTAAGCAGTGAGATGGACTGGTTGAAGACTGTGGTAAAATACAAAGCATGTGGCTTCTTCATCTGATTGACCCCACCTTAAAAAAGTTACCTTTATCTCTTGTGCTACTCTAGTTTCTCCATTTAGAAAATGCTGTTGTATATACAGGACCGGTCCATAGAGTTTATTTCAGTAAAATGCATTACAATACTATGGTAATTCATGGGAATTCTAACTCAGCACTAACTCAATACTGTTTTCTTTTTGTGCGTTGTTACTGTTTTATCATGTCATTGTGAGTGTTATTTATATATGATTTTCTTTTTTTTTTATTACAAACTGATCTTCAGCTACTTCAGAACCATGTGCTTCACAGCAGATAGCACAAAGCTGGGCACAAACCAAATAAATACTTATTCACAGTTAATGGGCCAGGTGTGGTGACTCACTCCTATAATCCCGGCACTTTGGGAGGCTGATGCAGGCAGATCACATGAGACCAGAAACTCAAGACCAGCTTGGCCAACGTGGCAAAACCCCATTTCTACTAAAAAATACAAAAATTAGCTAGGCGTGGTGGCGCAGGTATGTGATTCCAGCTACTCCAGTGTCTGAGGCGGGAGAATCGCTTGAACCTGGGAGGCGGAGGTTGCAGTGAGCCAAGATAACACCACTGCACTCCAGCCTGGGCAACAGAACGAGACCCTGTTTCAAAACACACACACACAAACATGCATACCCTCACACACATGCACACAGGCACAGAGTTTGTGTATGGAGACTATATAAGCAATTAGGATGTTTCTTAAGAGTATTAAGTTGTTTTTAATTAATTCTTAACATCGATGTGTTTTTTAATTGATTGAAAATGTTGGTTGAATTTTAGGATTTATAGACTTTTCAGATTCATAAAATTCTGTATATTCTTCTCAAATTTGACTTAACTCCATAAGAGGGGGGGTATTCAGCGTATGTAGACAAGAGGGACATGCAGTTTGGAACACATAGGTCTAATATTTTCTCTTTTATTTAGTAACTTACAAAATTCTAGTTAGGCAGATATATTGAGTTCTTCTCTTTCCATTCTTAATGTTAAATTTGCCAAAGGTTGTTATCTGTACAACAGAAAGATGTATGATAAAGATGATTAATACAAAAAAACCTTTTGCCCTAATTATTTGACCACTTCATGAGAAAGTATTGTTTGGGCCTAAATTAGCTGAATAATTGAATAATTGTCTCAGTTCTCTTGTAGTTTTTATGTTGAAACTGTGACTCTAGAACATTACTAAGAATTTTTCCACAACAGAAAATAGACTGAATTTTTAAAAAATGATGATTATGAAAAATTTGGTGATTTCCAGAAATACAAGTTTACTTGTTTAAAATAGATGACTCAATATAGAATTTCATGTGATAATGTTTTTCATTAGTATTCGTGATCCGATCCTAGAAATATTTTTCTAGGTTTTTTTTTTTTTTTTTTTTTCCCAGAAACAATTTATTTTGGACTGAAACTAGTAGATAATTGCTTTACATTTTAAGGAAAAGAATCGCTTAATTTTTGTGATCCCTCAAACACAATATTGGAACCTTTACCATGACCATTTTAATCAGCCCCATAGTATAGCTGAATCTTGTCACCAAGCTTACTATCTAAGGAATCTCAGTCTTCCTTTCTAGTTTATGAACTGCGGTAATTGACAAAAGGGATTTCCAAAAGATAATTGTATTGATTAATTCAATTTCTGGGTTGAACATAAGATTGTAAATTGGAGATCACTCATAGAAATTGAATACAAAGGGAGTATATTTTTAAGTCTTTTTTTTTTTTTTTGACATATTAAATGATTTATGCTGAACTCCTAAAAGCTTTCCAGCCTCACAGAGCTTCAATAGATGTCTAATGGAGTCCTGAATTCCAGCTCTATTTTTGTTGCTTATACAGTAGGTGGGAAACCTTTAACTAGTAGGATGAATCTTTGTTTCATTTCCGTTGAAAAGCTCATGGACTAACATATTAGGGCTTCTAATGTTTTAGTAAAAAGTTTCCTGATGTGACAAATTACACATATATTTATAAAAGTTTAAATATATAGATATGTTGTTCCCAAGTATAAGCATACATTTTTATATCAATCTATTGAACCAAATCCAGTTTTTACACACACATATCTAGACGGATAGATAGATAGATAGAGACACCTGCATGTTGTATGTATGGATTCCATGTTTATTATATGTTAGCTGGTTGAGTATTTCATCAGATAATAGATTCTCTAAATACAGAAGCTGTAGCCGGGCACGGTGGCTCAAGCCTGTAATCCCAGCACTTTGGGAGGCCGAGACGGGCGGATCACGAGGTCAGGAGATCGAGACCATCCTGGCTAAAACGGTGAAACCCCGTCTCTACTAAAAATAAAAAAAAACTAGCCGGGCGAGGTGGCGGCGCCTGTAGTCCCAACTACTCGGGAGGCTGAGGCAGGAGAATGGCGTGAACCCGGGAGGCAGAGCTTGCAGTGAGCTGAGATCCGGCCACTGCACTCCAGCCTGGGTGACAGAGCGACAGAGCGAGACTCCGTCTCAAAAAAAAAAAAAAAAAAAAAAAATACAGAAGCCGTTTTATCCACTTTCCATCACCCCCCACAGAGTATGATATAGTGCCCTTTACACAATGGATGCTAAATTAATGGTTGTAATGAATGGTGACCAAAATAATACACATTTAATCAGAGAAAAATTTACCATTTGACTTTGCTACAGTACATGGGAAAGATGTCACTTAAAGTTCCTTTTATTGTCAATTAGAACTGTTTTATCCTTATCTGGTTGGATGGAAGCTAAGCTCTGCCACTTTTATATAGTTTTATTTATAATTGTGAACATGTAGAGCCACATGAGGCCATCAATCAGCAGAGGGATGAGGGCCCAACAGAATTATTTCTGTAGGTGGCCAATTTTTTTTCAATCAAGGACAGCTGAAAGGTCATGATTAAAACAGTGATTTTCCTGAAATTGTAAGTGACTGTTAGTGACTGTTTTGCACAAAGATGTCAAAACTACTTTTTTTCTCTGAAAAAGAAAATTATAAGTTCTTGAAAACGTTGGCAGTGTTCCAAATTTCACTTGCACTACTGTAATGTATTTTAATTATCGCACTTGAGTCAGTTTCTTGAAAAATATAAAAAGCTAAAATAAGTTAGTGTGATAGTGGGCATACATAGATTAAACAATAACCATCTAATGCCTCACTGATATGTACAAATTCATTACTCAATATTAGCCAAACACAAGGATTGAACAGTTTGTGTTCAAAGAGAGTGCATAGCATTAATTTATATTCCTTTATAGAGATGAGGAATAAGATCACTATATTTTCTATTAAAATGTGGTAGTGATACTTGAGATATTTCAGTCATTTGCTTCATGTAAACCAGTTTGCAAAGTCAGCCAAGGATAGCAAATGTTTCTGTCAATTTCTGTAGGTGGCCCTTTAGTCTCTGAGTCAGGATTGACTTCAGTCCCTGGGTAGTGGTGGGGAGGACTTACTGCTGGTTGTTATCGTCTTTCAGATGAGGTGTGGACATGAGGTTCTAGCCATTTGTAGTCATTAAGGATTCCTCAGAACCTTTCTAGCAAGAGGATTTTAACTGCAGTGTCCTGGTCAGTTTCCAAATCGAGTAATTACATTCAGCCTCTTAATGTCTTCCTGCAGGTTCTGTTTTTGTTTATTTGTTTGTTTGGGGTTTTTATTGTTGTCATTGCTGGGATATATGGAGCTATAGTTTTGTGTGTGTGTGCATCTGTCTTTGGTTTTAAGCTGTTATGTGCTTTTAAACTTCCTTAGACTATACTAGAACAGAACTGAAGTATTTTATGAGATGCCTATTATTTTAGCCTGCATTAATAATTTGTGTTCCATACATTTACTCTCTATTTAATTTTTTTCTTTAAGAGACACATATAAAAGACACATAAAAAGAAATAATGGCAAGAGGAGCAACAGATATGGTGGCAGATATGGGCTGCTCTGTAGGCTATGGTTCAAACATACCTGCTCTCCTTTACCTAGGGGAAGAGGCTGGAGGGCAGGGAAGATGAATGACAGTTCCTGAGCTTCCAGAGGGGATCATAGGAATCTATACAGTGTGAGTTCATTTAGAATGAAAAACTAGCAAATTTCTATCTGAGCCCAAGAATGTTGTGGTTCGTTTCCATGTTAATTGTCAGTCTTTTCTCCCATTGATAAGCACTTTAAATTCGCATTTGTAAGGCAGCAGGATGTGTCTTTGATTTTGAAAAGCAATATTTTGATATGTCATCATTTCATGGCCATGTTTAAAATTCAATATTTTATCCATGATCATTTATTGTAATCTATAGAAAGATAAAATAATAAAATCAACGTTAATTGTATGCCAACCATATTACAAGAACTGCATTTGATGAATTGCTTTCAAAGATACTTCATCTGGTTCAGGAAAACACACCGTACCAAGTAGTTATCCTATTATATTCCTACAGGGTTAAAAGTGATTTTTTAGAACCCTTTTTTGTTATTTTATTTATTCAAGAAGAAAAGTGATAAAATGAAATTCAAAATAATCTAGTTCTAACCTAAGCATAAATTTTGTCCATTAATCTGAAAACCTACCCGCTAGTGGCAGTAGGAAAAGCATAAGCCTATGAGTCGGAAGAACTGTTGTTCAATTATGGCTCTTACAAACTCTTATCATTTCCAAACGAATAAGTTGCTTAGCTTCCCTGTCTCAGTTTTTTGCGTTGTGAATAGGAATGATTCTTAATATATTTGACTTACCTGCTTATAAAGTTTTAACTAAATAGTAGCAAATACTCTACCTTGTAAAGTAAGCTTTAAGCTACAATACAGTACTTTTCTCACTAATAATTTGTCTTTCATCGTATTGGTTTTACTTATAATCCTTAATTAGAAATTCCTCTTCATAACTTTCCTGGAATCTTGGTTTGAGATTAAACCTGATCTGAATTCTGTACGATAGAGCTTTGATCTTCCCCAGAGAATTCTCACTGCCTCTGAAATGTTCTTTTCCCAATACTGGATAGTTTTGCTTTTCTCTAGTTCATCATTTTACCATATCTAGGACACATAGGCTAAACAAACGAAATACTTTAATCCTTCCCTGCCATCTCTAGCTATCTGAAAATATCTGTTGTACCTAACAGAATCAGGGCCCAGTTGTCACTGGGACAATGAACAAGGCTGGTCACTGAGAACTGAAGAAAATCACCAACAAGGAGTAGGACACTGGAGCAGAATATAGCAATATGTGGAAGCTCGTGCATACAAAGCAGCAGATCACCTCTGTAGGAAAGTGTCTGGTCAGACAGGTGCTGAATGTCTAGTTATTGGCTGTAGTAGGTGTCCGGGGAACAAGGCTGGAGCACAGGAACTGGAAGCTCTGTCAGCTGATGGTAAGCAGCGATCACACAGCTAAACCAGCCTGGAGCAGCAGGAAGCCTTGGCAGAAGCAGCAGACTCTCCCAAGACACTAAATCCTCAACCCAAATTAAAGACCTCATAACCAAACAACTCATGTAAAAATCATGGAAACTAAGTGCTGACTCAGGAAAAGAACAAAACACTAAAATTATTGACACTGCTTAAAACCAGGATCCTGGCTTCTAGAACTATGAGGTCTGCCTGGCTTTGGGGCCAAACAGTGAAGCAGCTCAAATCATTATCATCCTCTTTGACTTTCTTCCTCTAAGATCTTCTCATGGCTACTGCTTATCTCACTCACACAAGGCAGGAAAAGGGAGAATTTAAAGCCGGGGCAGTGGTGCGTGCCTGTAGTCCCAGCCACTCCTTGAGTCCAGGATTGCTGCAGCCATGGTTATATAACAAGACCCCACCTCTTAAAAAAAGAAAAAGAAATTCATATAATTTTTGAGAACATAATCCTCATTCTCTTCTTTTTTTTTTTCCCCCACTTTTATCTTAATTAAAAGAAGGTTATTTTCTATCTTATTTGGTTCTGTTTTCTCCCAATCATAAGCTTTCTCTTCTTGGAGTTGCTGTAATCCATAGAAAGAGGTTATAGCATAATCCACTAGTTTAAGACACGTTTAGCACATTTTATCCTATGAGATTGGGATGCATCTTAAATTGATGGTTTATCATAATTTAATTGCCAGAGTATTTTTTCCTGGTGACACATGAAATATTGGGTTGTCCTCAAATTAATGGCATCTTGGATGAAATACCAAGCTTATCTAAGAGTCTTTTGCTACCAACAATGGCTCCAAATATGATCTGAATCACAGAGACCAGAGAATGTTTGTGGTGTCACGTGATGTCACTGACACTGAATGTCATGGGGCTTCATAGAGCCCCAGTAGTTAGTAAAATCCCCTGAGTTCCTAAGCCACCTTTTCCACATCTTGCTACAATTCCATCATAAGAAAAGAGCAATCGGACAGGGCTTTCCAAAACGGGAGACCTCCTTTTAGGTTTTTAAGAAATATTTTGTGTCTTCATAGTAGGAATGCATCTATTGCATCTGATATCTCCTTTACCCTGATAAGATTTTATGAACAGAGTTTAGATAATCCCTCCATCTATAAACATATATATGTATGTGTCCAAAAGTGACATTCTGGAGTTTGGAAATGACACAGGGTCTTCTTTCTTTAGCGGATCCTTTTCCAGTATAACTTCTGGGTAATATTTATGTATTTGTATAATTCTTGATATTGTGAAACTCAGACTTAACTTTGTGTTTTCTATGTTATTTTGGTTACTATATTCTATAAAATTTCTCACTTTTGTCTAAAATAAGCACAAATTTGTGACTGGGACAGTGAATAATACATGAAACTTTTTTATTTTTCTCATTGTCTATATGAAAGGAAACACATACTTGCAAGGTAATTATATCATTCCCTGAATTTCTTATTTTGAATTAACATATATTTTTGTTCTGCCACATAGGAGCCCTTCTTTCCCTATTGTAAGAGCTACAGGGTATCTGCCATTGGTAAGCTTAAAATTTGGAATGTGTCTTAATATGGGAAGTTGTCTCAATGTGTCCTAATATTTGGACAATGTCTCGATTTCATGATTTTATAAAGCATAAATACATAAAATGATTTATATCAAATTTTCATAGGACAAAAATAATGCATAGAGTCAATGAGAAAGAAGACACAATATGACTTTACTGAGAAAATGAAATGAGGGGTCTGAGGGTAAGAATTAGAATCTACAAACTAAAAAAACAACTGCTATATATGGAATTGTGGGCTTTGCTATATTACCTTCCCCAGATACAAAGATCTGATTTTGAAAGCAGTATCAAACTTCCACTGAGGAATAATTGGATGTTAATTTGAGACCTCCCAGATGAGACTTAAGAATACTCATACTTACTTGGGATGCCTGGTTGGAAACCATCTACTCATTTAATACTATTCACAGTTGACGCAGTATTAGAGTTGATATTTCAAATCACCTATCAACAGTACCCCAAGAAAAGCATGTGTGTGATGAATATCACTTCTTACTTGAATATGAGAAAGAACTCTCTTATTTAAAAATGAAGAATTCCAAAGTTTCCAACTTAAGAAATTAAAGGATGAATGAAGATTTATTTAATATGGGTGGATCCTTGGCTCTTAGGCCTTTCAAGTATTGGAGAACAGGTCAATATTTCAGCAGTGAGGAGGCAGGGAGAGACTCTGGATGCTGAATGCCTGTACTTGAATAGAAAATCAAGTTCTAACAGCCATCACAAAGCCCTGACTACTGAGGAAGTTTCCAATAATTGCCAATGAGAGACAGACACACACAAGGGAAAAAGTTACTGTAGCAAAAATTAGATGGGCTATGGTAACTGAGATAGGGCATTCAATTTAGGATTTCTGTCCTTGGAGGTAATGTTTTCTGGTGGAATATATCTTGGACATGATCACTGAAGATAATGGGATATTATTTTGCAACAAATCATTTTTAGAAATCACTTTCCATAACTACACATCTACTTCATTAGAGGATACAATGTATAGATCATCATCTCATCTGGAGCGTTTTGGTTACATTTCACCTGATTTTCCTGCCCCAAGCCTGTTCTTCCTGTAATTCATTAGTACAAATGGATTAATCTTCCTAAATCACAGCTCTGGTCTTGTTACTTCCCTGCTCAGAAATGGTTCCCTGAAGGACCTACTGAATGACATCTAAACTTATTAGTCCAATGTTTAAGACTCTGCTTTGGCCTTGTCCTTGATGCTATAGTCGACTATGTTACTCTTTATCCATACTTTGCATTTTTCTACTGTTTTTTTGATTTCCACTTGATTTCCAGGTTATTTTTATGTTGACTTAACTATTTTCCGTATTTCTACTTACTGTTACTCACCCTTTAAGGCTCAGTTCAGATGTACTTCTTTTTAAAATCTTCACCCATTGTTTTAGAAAATAATGCCTTCTTTTTTTCATTTTTAAATACTGAATAAATACTTGTTGCTTGACAAATTTTGTTCCTCTGTACAGTCTATACATAATAGATATATCATTTGCTATTTATTATAAAGAATAAAAATAGATTGGATAAACAACAATACTGTGGTATAAATATTTCAAAAATTGATTATGCAGGGGGCTCTTTGTCACTTGTGGATTTTCCAAAACTTTGCTTTTCCTCCTTTGTTCTCATGCTACCTAACTCTGGCTCCTTGCCTTGTTCATTTAAATTTTAGCTTAGGAAGTGCACAGGAAGAAATGAAGCATTCACATTACTTGAAAAGAAAAGAGAAGCATTCAGGCTTTGTTCACTCCCAGCTTTTGATCATAACTATAATTCTCTGTAAGCAATCCAATAAAACTTCCCATTGAGTTGCACTTGTGTTTCCTTTGAGCTTGAATTTATAGCCTACTATTGGTAGATTAAAAATCCGTTAAAATCTATAAGAACAGCAGAAGTTACATATTCCTTTTGCTGTAGTAAAGATTTTTCTAAAAGATTTTACATTAAAACTCGGTTGCTAAGTAGTGATATTAATAGGCCATTTTAAAGTCAAACTTGGCTTGTCCTTAAGCCATGGAAGACTACACAAGGAGGAGCTTCCCATATTCTATGAGATTGAATTTTGGACAAATGACTGAGACACAGTTGATTTTTTTTTCTCATATCAGAAAGACAATGCTAGACTCCATTAACAAACAGCAGACAACCTCAAAGATAAGTGGTAATGAGGAGGATAGTTGGCAAAGAATATGTTAGGAAGGGGTGATAATAGATTCAGAGAAAGAGTGTCCAAATAATTGTCCTGTAGATAGTGAGAAAAATGAAACTAGAGAAAGGGCGAGAGGTCCAGGATAGAGATGTAAATTTAAACTAATATATAGATAAATGGTAATGAAAAGTCACAATGCCCAATTTTGTAAAAATACTGAAAGTGCAGTGATGAAGCAAATGTATTTCTGTCTGTGCCTTTTCAAATTGATGCTTTCATTTGATGTAATACTCTGTACTCTTTCTATAAATTAACTTGCTTTCAGCATCTTAGTATTTTTTGCAGATATTTAACAATTAAGTTTAAAATCAAAAGCAAGTGATATGATACTTGCAGCTCAGAAAGCAGTGGGACTTTGGTGGGTTGGAACGCAACTTTTCTTGCTGTTGTCCCAGGTGATTTGTCATCAACCAAGTTTTAGATCAATCAACTACATAAACATGACACTATTAAATCTTTCTTCTGGAGTTATCTTTCTACTTGGTCTAACACTCAGATGCTTCTGAGCCACCTAAAGTAAAAGCCCCAGGTAGAATATCCATGAAATGGGACTGATTGTACTTCCATGGTTTACCTATTTCCTTGGCCTGCCCTCCTTGCATGTGAAATAAGTTTGGAAACTTCCCCTTCTTCTTCCTGGTGGTCTTATTAAACTTTTCCAAGGTTTGGTGGTTCTACAAACCAGAAATTCATTGATATTTTCACCTACATTTACTTTTTTTCAATATGTTTTATCATGTTTTCTTTTTCACAAAAGCATTTTATGTTCATCGGAGAAATCCTAGGGGAAAAAAGAGCAAAAAGAAGAAAACAATTTTTAAAATATGCTAATTCTGCCAACCAAAGAAAATAACCAGCAAGATTTTGGCATATAGTCTTTGTTTTAAAAAAGACAAATTTGTATAAGATATATTTATTAATAACATTTTTAATAGAAACTCATACTATAATACTTTTAGAGCCTACTTTTTTGTTTAAGGGAATACACTTTTTTATATAGTTAGGTATTCTTTATGCTTGATTTGCATATCAAAGTGTTTTATATTCTACTATATGTACCAGACTTAACACATCCAATCCCTTGTTTATGGGCAATTAGTTTTGCTTCCTATTTTCTGCTTTCTATTCCCATTGCCATTCATGGAGTTATTATAAAGCCTTCATCTTACCTTGTTTAAATGATTTATTTCAAAGTTGCTTCAAATGAGTGCTCATGTTGAGTGAACTATCAAATTTTTGTAGAATAAGTTAAACAGCAAATACAAAAACACCTCTAAAGATTGTGGCTTGTATAAAGGCTTTGATGACTTTCCATTTTTTTCAGAACAATTTCTCAGCATTTGTGTAGGCTCTTCTCTAATTTACTCATGTTCTACCTTTATGACTTAACCATTTAACCTATGTTCACTCACCTCATACTACTCAGGATTCTCCAAATAGTTTGCTACCTTGATGTCCTTGCCAGTGTTGTATTTTGTTGGTTTTGTTTTTTTGTTTGCTGATGATGCCTTTTATTTTTGTTTCTGCCTGGTAATATCCCACTTATTCTTAAAGACAAGCTTAAATTTGCCTTTCTGATTATCTTGACTGACTCTCCCAATCAAATTAATTGTTCCAGACTCTATACCCCAATAACCTGTGGTTGTTGTCTTTCTCATGTTATATAGTTGAGAGCATGGTATAATAAGAAGCATATCCCGGTAGTCTTTGGACTCTTATAGTCCTTGGTGTGAAGCCAAAATTCATCTCCTATAATTTGTCCATGTCAGTTTGAGCGTTCATTCATTCAACCAATGTTATTAAGTACCTTCCATGTGCCAGACCCCATGTGGAGCTTTGGAGTACAATGGCAAACAAGTCATGTAATAGTGGATAACATTGATGGTGGAATGTCTATTTATGAGGCACCGTTTCAAGTGTTTTACACGTGTGAGCTCATTTAATCTTTACAACAGGTTCTATTACTAACCTTCTTTTATGACTGAGGAAATTATGGAACAGAGAAGTTAAGCACTTGTGAAAGACACAAAGGTAGTAAGTAGCAAAACAACAATTCAAACCCAGGTGGTCTGTTCTCACCTGTCCTCATTGTCAAGATGATTTATTGTCTCCTAGAACAAACAAAATCAGACACAGTCTCTCCTTTCTGGAATGTTCAGGTTAGTGGAGGAGAAATATACTAAATAAATAGTGACACGACAAACATAAAATTAGAATATGGTAAGTGCTATGAAGAGGAAGTGTATAGCACTATGAGAAATGATAATAGATTTTAAATAGCTTGGGGGGTTAGCAGTGTCTGAGAATGGTGGGGGTGAGGGAGAGGATTGGAGTGCATCTGAGGTGGAACTTGGAATCCTATAGGCCATGTTAAGTGATATCTATTCTAGGAGCAATGGGAAGTGATTAAATATTTTTAAAGCAGGTGTTTCAAAGATATGTTTAGTTTGTAAAGATCCCTCTGTAAGCACAGAGAAGTGTTTTCAATAAAGATGGTAATATATCTATGTAAGGGTATAGATAGTCCCGTATCTGTATACCTATATAATGGTAAGTGAGAAAATGTGTTTCAAAGTGTCTAGGGCAGTGTCAGGCTGGCAGTGAGCACTGTCAATGCTGATGTCCTTCTTTATTCATTATCTTATTCACTGGATCTAACACACTGCTCTACAAAATGTAGCAAAACAATAAATACTTGTTGATTGACTAAGTGAATTAAAAAATCGTTATAGAGATTTTTCTAAGATTTCCAGAAACTAGAGACTCCATGCTTCACAAAAGAGTCCATTAAGTAGCTTTATGTGTGAGAACATATTTTCTCATTTTGAGCCAAAAATCTAATTTCCTGTAATTCTATTTAATTTTGCCTTCTGAACCTGTAAAGAATGAGTACAAATCTTGTTCTGGGATACTCCTCAAATAACTGAAGGAGGTTATTTGAAATGTTTCTGTTTTAGATCCTTCAGCCAGGTAATGTTTCACCAAGACTGTGAAGGACCCATTCTTTCATTAGCTGTATCACTCAGAGCCAAAACTTTACATGTATTCTGCCCAGGCGAGAAATAATGAGGTTATTAGCATTGTTATTTAGGGTGTCTGTCCTAATTAACACACCTCAAAATCACATTTAGTATTTTGAAAGTAACATAATGTTTATTCATATTGAATTCATATTCTATAAAAATCTTATCTGAACTGCTTGAAATCATTTATCTTTTATCCTCTGCTTATGCCATAGGTTGTTTGAACTTGGCAGCTTTACATTTGTCAGTATTGATTTAAATGTAATCATTTTGGTTAAAATCTTTTTGAATAGTGATTCTCTTATCTAGTGTAATATTTGTTTTTCTAAGATTTTTGTTTTGTATGTACTTGGAAAAATCTTTTTACAACCTTGGTTTTGTTGTTGATCATACTATCAAATAAGGTAGAATTAAAGTTAGAGCACTTATTTTACTAAAGATTTATTTCTAGTTGTCAATGACTGCCAGATGTCATTTGATTGGCTGTAAGGCTGTCTAATTGTCCATTTATCTCTACTGTAATTTTTCAATTTATTGTTAAAAGTTCTACTGAAGGCCAGGCGCGGTGGCTCAAGCCTGTAATCCCAGCACTTTGGGAGGCCGAGACGGGCAGATCACGAGGTCAGGAGATCGAGACCAGCCTGGCTAACACGGTGAAACCCCGTCTCTACTAAAAAATACAAAAAAAAAAAAAAAAAAACTAGCTGGGCGAAGTGGCGGGCGCCTGTAGTCCCAGCTACATGGGAGGCTGAGGCAGGAGAATGGCATAAACCTGGGAGGCGGAGCTTGCAGTGAGCTGAGATCCGGCCACTGCACTGCAGCCCAGGCGACAGAGCAAGACTCCGTCTCAAAAAAATAAATAAATAAATAAAGTTCTACTGAAAACCAGAATCAAATCTAAGGCATTTGCAGATAGGTTTAATTAAAGCTTTTGAACAAAAGCAGTATAGATAGCGTGAACTTATATATTGTTAGTAAAGTAAATAACAACAAAAATATGTAATGAGTGGTTTCTCTGCGTCAGACACCTTTCTGAGTGTTTACATACATCAGTTCTCACAAATTAAATGAAGATGAGCAGGTACTATCAATATCTACATTTTGTAGATGAGAAAACTCAGGCACAGAAGTTAAATTACTTGCTAAGTTCATATAGTTAGAAAGGAGTGGAGTCAGGAACTGTACCCTCACAGTCTGGCACCAACTTTGGTGCTCAAACCATGTTGACTCAGGAATCTTAATTTTTTACGTGCTGTAGGAAAACAACATAAAAATTAATGTGGCACTTTCAGGAAGAAGTTTTTGGAAATTTTTCTCATATTAGAATTTTTTCTAACCTTCCATATATTGAGGACTTTAAAAATATGTTGCTTTCAATCTAAAATAATTAATATACTATATATTTAAAATGACTTTTAGTGGATATCTGCTGTCTGTGAGAATAATATCAACTTAGTTGAGGAAAACCTCAGACAAATTACATGCGAGGACAGCTTAGTTCTATTCCTTATGGTACACTGGCAGCATAATGGCAAATGAACAATAAACTTAGCTGTGGGGAAAGACAGGAAAACCTTCGCAGTCATTCATGGATGTAAAAAACACAGGCATGCTGATGATGGTGTCTTCGTGCATGAATGCTGTTTTCAATAAATTTTTTAAAATTGTGGCGACATCAGAGGTTTGTAAAATGACAAGAAAATGAGGTTTTAAAAGATAATTCCAACAGTGGAGTAGTATATAGTTTTATTGGAACTTAAAAAATACCTAAATATGACCTTAGAGGAATACATAATCTAGAAAATGCATACTAATAACAAATGTGTATGTGGTTGTCCTGTATTTGGTACTAGAATATGGTTCTTAGCTTCTTTGTGGGAGAAATCTCATGATTTGATGCAAATTGTAATGGTGGTAAAAGTGACAGTATTTCAGTAAGAATTAACAATTTGGGGCCGACCATGGTGACTCACGCCTGTAATGCCCGCACTTTGGGAGGCCAAGGCAGATGGATCACCTGAGGTCAGGAGTTCAAGACCAGCCTGGCCAACATGACAAAACCCCATCTCTACTAAAAATACAAAAATTAGCTGGGCGTGGTGATGGGCACCTGTAATTCCAGCTACTCCAGAGGCTGAGGCAAGAGAATTGCTTGAACCTGTGTGACTGAGGTTGCAGTGAGTCGAGGTCATGCCACTTCACTCCAGGTTGGGCGACAGAGTGAGACTCTGTCTCAAAAAAAAAAAAAAAAAAAGCATTAGCAATTTTGAAATTTGGATGTTTTTCTAATAATTTATATATTTAGGACTTTTCCAATGAATTAGATTTATGTGAGTAATGTATCATTAAAGTATGTTGGAGAAAGCTTTTAATTCACTGAAAGTATCCTATAGGTGAGAAGGAAAAAAAAAGTCCCAATAGCATGTATTTTTCTTTTTGCTCCATCAACAACAACAAAATCCTAATTTGGATAACTAATATGCTTAAGTATTCTCTGAAAATACTTATAATATATTGGAGCTATTTGAGTGCTGCTACAAATCATTTTGCTTTACAGCTTTGATCTTGAAATATGTGGACTGATATCTGATTTATGCTGTTGGTCCTTCTTGTAGATAGTTAAGTGTTCTTGCTTAAAGTTATTAAATTAAGCCCAAAGCTATAAATGGACCCCCTTGACTTAGAGCACTTGAAAAGATCTTTCCCCTTTACATTCTCTCCCCTTTAAATTCTATCTTGTATCCTTTTAGTTATATTTGCTGTGGCCTACTGATGTCTTTTTGTCCTTTTGGAAAGTATTTATTCACTATCATCTTATCTTGTCATCCTCTAAAATATCTTTTCCTTTATTTATAACTATTATCTTTAAAAATTTGGGGGACCGTATTCAAAGAAGGTTACTTGAAAAACCTGTTGTGTTTTATAACCTATGAACTTACTTCTAACTTAATTCTACATGGAAGTGCTTCATGGAAAACAAATCTGGTAGCATAAAATAAATGAAAGAAAAGTTAAACTTATTGCACACGGTATACAGATGGAGCTGAAAAATGGGTTGGAAGCCTACCTATTTGAAAACAGATGATATTCTAAGAAGGCATATATAGAGGGCCATTTTTGAATCATAGTTATTGATTTTGCTTTTCTTTCCCACTGAACTTTCAGCTATCCTTATTACCATATTAAAGGAAAGATCACTATCTTACCTTTTGCATCTTTGCCTCCTAGAACCTAAAACACCATTCAGTATATTTTTAAAATAGAAAACAGCAATAATACTAGCTAATTTTAAAATATTGCTTACCATGTGCCAGGCATGCTTCTGGGTTTTAAATCATGCTTCTTGTGTATTAAATCATTCAATTGTCATAACAAAGCAGGACATATTATGATCCTTATGTACATAGGAGGAAATTGAGACACAAGGAGTCCAAGTAACTTGCTCAGACTCAGAGAGTAAGTGGAGAGAGATACATTAAACAATATCAACAGGCAAAAGAAGAGAATCTATGGTTCTTTATGTTATTGGTAAACTATAGTTTTACTATTCAGTCATTAATTTAGATGTATTTATTTTAGCCTGGTCATCCTTAGTGAATGCAAATTGAGACAGCATTGGTTGACAGAATACAGAGCAACAGGGCAAGGTGATCAAACCTATGAGAGTAGAGAAGGAAATCCAACCAAAATTAAGTAGCCATTATCTAATTTGCATTTCCGTGGAATCAGACCCCATTGGGGAGCCAGGTCAAAAAGTCAGTGTTTAAGGTGAATATCAGAAATGATGAATTCCTGAAAATCCCCAGTAAGCCTTATAGTTGAGACCAGTATACCATTCCTCAGTAAGATGCAATACAGCTAGTTTTTCCTCTAACAGTGGAATATTTTGCTTTTTAGATGAGAAGTAGGGGATGTAGACAGGTTGTGTTGAGAACCATGTAATGAGAAGCAGCATGAAAAATACTTCTCTTTAAACACCAGAGTCATTCTGATGGTGAGATGCTTAAACCATGAGACGTATAGGAGATCTGAGACTAATTCAACTACAAATTCACGTCTCCTGTGTGAGCCATGGGTGAGCTGGGTAGAGTGGTTGTGGAATTATATGGGTTACACTGACTACTTAAACCTTGTCCTATTTTTCCGATATGAGAATACTTGAAATTCTCATAAAAATGCATGTATGATGTGAAACTGAAGTATAATGTACGGTCAGATAATTTTAAATATATATTTTATGAAATAAATGTTTATGATTTGTAACATAAACAGTATTTTATTTCTATGCAGCTTAAATTGATGCTTGGATAGAGGAAAAGGATGAAGAAGAAGCTCAATGGTATATTAATTGAGAGAATGAAGTAAAGTGGCATAGTAATGACAGTTATAAAAGGGACAGTGCATACCCCATTGCTCTCAAGGGATTATAAACTTCCAGACTGGGCTAAGTGGAATGCTGGGAAAGGTCTGTACAGCCACGACAAGTCCTTAGACTTAGGACTTAGAAGCTCATTTGCAGTAGTTCTTTTAGGAGTTATAGGATTCTGGGGACTAATTCGTGTTAACTGAATTTATAAGACATATATATGCCTGAGAAGATCTCCTTGGGCTGTTTGTTGCTATGTTTCTGAAGATTGTTCCATGAACATGGAGGGAGAAGCTGTAAAATGGTTTTAACTAATGACCAGGCACGATAACTAATGACCATTCCTTTGGGAAGCCAAGACGAGAGGATCCCTTGAGCCTAGGAGTTTGAGACCAGCCTGGGCAACATAATGAGACCCCATCTGTACAAACCATTAAAAGTTAAATGGGAATAACTTTTCCTATAATCCTCTAATTCCTATAATCCCAGCTACTTTGGAGGCTGAGGTGGGAAGATGCAGTGAGCGATGATACCATCACTGCACAGCCTGGGCAGCGGAGTGAGACCCCATATCTTTTTTTCTTTTTTTTCCTTTTTTTTTTTTTTTTAAAGCAGATGTTAAGGCCTAATATGCCTTTCTGTCCTCCGGAAGAGTGAATTCATTAACTCATAACAGACCAGAATACAGATGCTCCTCAACTTACAATGGGTGGGTTGACCTTTTGATAAACCCATCCTATCCTGAGTGGAAAATGTCAGGAATTGAAAATGCATTTAATACAGCAAACCTATTGAACACCGTAACTTAGCTGCACCTACCTTAAATGTGCTCAGAACACTTATGTTAGCCTACAGCTGGGCAAAATTATCTAACACAAAGCCTTTTCAAGTAAAGTGTTGAATATCTCATCTAATTTACTGAATACTGTACCAGAATCAGGAGACACAGATGGGCATGTTGTATACATGATGGGATGCAAAAACACAAAATACAATATCCAAAAAGCTCTGGCAACACAGTGCATTGTATAGTCTCAGTTGTTTGCCCTCATGGTTGCGTGACTGACTAGGAGCCACAGCTCACTACCACTGCCTGTCATCTCAAGGGAATATCCTACTGCATATTGATAGCCTGGGAAAAGATCAGAATTCAAAGTATGGTTTCTATTGAATGCATATCACTTTGCACCGTGGTAAAGCCAAAAAACTGTAAGTTGAACTATTTTAAGTCAGGACCGTCTGTATGCAATTAAATGTCAAGGTAACACACCAGGGCACCTTTTCCATGGAAGGTGTTACAAAAATTGATTCTTCGCCTTTGATTCTTTTATGTTTTGGTTTTCTAGGTACTATTCAATTATGTAAAAGAGTGCTCTACAATGTTAAATGTTTATTTAGCTCACAGTTTAAAGAACTTGAGCTAGTTATGTTTTAGATTCCTTGATACCATTTGAAATATCTAATTAGAGGTAACAAGCACCCTGACACCATATTTATGTGACCAACCATTTCTCTGTCATTTTTTCTGCAGATGGTAAATCCCATATATTTTACATTGTTTTTATATCAAATTCTATTTCAGACAGTTATATATACTGAAATTGTCCTCCAATTCTGTTTCTATCTATCTGGAACTTGTCAAGGATGGGTATCGGGGGGGAAAACATAGGCTTTGAAGACAGGCAGACTTAAATGAATACACTAGCTGAGTGGTCATAGGACTATTGCTTGATCTCTGTCTTAGTTTCTCCATCTGTGCAATAGAAATAATTCATTCTACTTTATACAGTAGCATATAGAACAATGCCTGGCACTTAGCAGGTGCCAGACAACTTAGCTTTCTTTTCTATAAAAGGTTTTTAGGAGGAAAACAAGATTTTTTTTTTTTTTTTAATCTGAAATACTTTCACAAGAGTTTTTAACCAAAGGGCCAAATCTGGCCTACACAATGTTTGTAAAAATCATATTTGAAGTAATTGCCAACTTTAAACATCAGTAACTGTCACATAAAAATCTGTACTTCTCACTTATCTTGAAAAAGTGTATTTTCTGGCACAGAGCCTCCCCATTTCTGCTTGGAACTCCAGGCAGAAGCTGAGTATTGGCTGCTGCTTTGGACAGAGCATTTGCTAAACAGCTCACTGCAGTGCTTTAAATGACTTCTCTAGGCCTCTGCACCTGGAACTTCTTCACTATATTTTCCTTTTCCTAATGAATCATTTCATGATATTTTCACCAAAGAACAATAGAATCTGTAAAAATAAATACTTGCAGTGCTTACATGGGGGGAAAAAAAAAAGTCGAGCTCTTGTTTTGTTACTCTAGGTGTTTGTACTTTCCAAACTGAAAGTTGGCTGATGTGCTCTCAAGATGACACTGGGTGTTTGGAACTGAACTTCTGTAAAGAAACTTTGTTACTGTGGTTCCAAACCACATGGACACTCAATTAATGCTGTTGACTGATGACTGTGAATTTTCAAGTGTTTTCAGTTTCACTGCCTTTGTCCTGGACTGCCCTGGAGTGTGGTAGCAATGACACACTGTTTGTAAAATTAAAGTGTTATGTTCATCCTTGAAACAAATGGCAAAGCTATTCAGGATTGGTATTATTCTGATGTTCTGGTAAGGATCCTATTGAAACACACACATTACAACATAGTCCTCGGTCAATTATCACAGTGTATCTTTTGAATGAGAAAGACTCAATGACTGGTTTTACAAGAGCGTAGTGACCCTGTGAGTGTTATTAATTTTATTATCCCAGGGAAATTAGACCTATTGTTTAGCACTCGGGCTAAAATTTCACACCATTATCCATATGAGCACTATCTGAAGAGTCCCCCACAGAATATACTTATGGGAGAAAGAGTTGAGTACAGTCATCACTTTGATATAAAAACAATCCTTTAAATATGAAAATAGTAGCATGACTCTAAGTCCAAAATGTGAGAGACAATTACGGAGATAGAAACCTTGAGATCTATTTCTAGGTTATCCTGGCACTCAGGCTTCTATGATATTCTGTTTAGACAATACCCCATAACGTATCACAGTGAATTTAAACATCACATTTGCCTTTTCTAGGGCATTTACGATGATTTTTTCTGAGTGTACTCTAGATGAGACATAGAAATATGGTGGTTAAAAGGAGTCTTTGGAATTAAATTGCCTGTATCTGAAGTTGGGCTCTGACATGGATATGGCAGCTATGGGATCTTTTTTTTTTTTATTTTTATTTATTTTCTTTTTTATTATACTTTAAGTTCTAGGGTACATGTGCATAATGTGCAGGTTTGTTACATATGTATACATGTGCCATGTTGGTGTGCTGCACCCATCAACTCGTCAGCACCCATCAATTCATCATTTATATCAGGTATAACTCCCCAGTGCAATCCCTCCCCCCTCCCCTCTCCCCCCTCCCCATGATAGGCCCCATTGTGTGATGTTCCCCTTCCCGAGTCCAAGTGAGCTCATTGTTCAGTTCCCACCTATGAGTGAGAACATGCGGTGTTTGGTTTTCTCTTCTTGTGATAGTTTGCTAAGAATGATGGTTTCCAGCTGCATCCATGTCCCTACAAAGGACGCAAACTCATCCTTTTTTATGGCTGCATAGTATTCCATGGTGTATATGTGCCACATTTTCTTAATCCAGTCTGTCACTGATGGACATTTGGGTTGATTCCAAGTCTTTGCTATTGTGAATAGTGCCACAATAAACATACGTGTGCATGTGTCTTTGTAGTAGCATAGTTTATAATCCTTTGGGTATATACCCAGTAGTGGGATGGCTGGGTCATATGGTACATCTAGTTCTAGATCCTTGAGGAATTGCCATACTCTTTTCCATAATGGTTGAACTAGTTTACCATCCCACCAACAGTGTAAAAGTGTTCCTATTTCTCCACATCCTCTCCAACACCTGTTGTTTCCTGATTTTTTAATGATTGCCATTCTAACTGGTGTGAGATGGTATCTCATTGTGGTTTTGATTTGCATTTCTCTGATGGCGAGTGATGATGAGCATTTTTTCAAGTTTTCTACCCTCTATATTTCTTCAGTTTCCTCAGCTAAAAAATGCAGGTTGTAATAGCACCTCCCTAATTATGTGAGTGAGAAGAATGAATGAGATAATGTTAATAATCCCTTAGCCCATAAAAAGGCCCAAGCAATGCTGTTGTTTTGTTCTTACCTTGGTTTAAGATGTATTTCAAACACAACCTGGACTTGAATAAAGAAGTGACCTGTGATTATTCCATTCAGTTACCAAATCTAAACTAAATTGATGACAAAAACAAAACAAAACAAAATAAAAACAACAACAACAAAAAACCTGACTGCTCTGAACATACTGTGAAGTACTACAAATTACCGCATCCTAAAAGAATGGTTTGGTCTATTGGTGGACAAGTAATCATCAGAAATAAGCTGTTTATCTATAATCTGGAGCTGCAGATCCAGGGACTACAGTGTTAGAAGGGATGGGGAATTCAAAATATGGGAAACCTAGGACATCTAAGTTGAAGATTCTCTTGGACTTCCACTTTGCCACCACATCTTTGCCCCTAATACTATGTATATAAGAAAATACCAGGAATAGGAACAGACTCTCACTGCAGCGAGGAGCTTGGATGTAGCAGTGGACTATCTTCATTTAAACTCAAACCCCCTTTAGTCCATGGATCATAGACCATACGATTATTTGCACCAGCCATACAATCACATTGTAGGCAATTTGCTCATTGTAGCGGGCTTCTTAAACCACAGCAGGCTGTAATGACATTCACCTGTGGCCAATGATTTAGTTTAAGACAAAGCGCTATGTACTTAAATAATATTTAACATACACTGTTTCTCTCTACTCGCCTTTGAAAATTTAAATGTGTATGCTTTCTACTGTAAATGTACTCCCCGACCCTGACTTTTTTATTTTTGAGTTGTTTTTTTTTTTTTCTTCCCCAAAACAGGGTCTTGCCCTATTACCCAGGCTGGAGTGCAGTGGCGTGGTCGTGGCTCACTGCAGTCTGAATTTCCCGGGCTCAGGTGATTATCCCACCTCAGCCTCCCAACTATCTGAGGCTAGAGGCACGTGGCACCACACCCAGCTAATGTCTATATTTTTTGTAGAGATGGGGTTTCATCATGTTGCCCAGGCTAGTCTTGAACTCCAGAACTCAAGTAATCTGTTCACCTTAGCCTCTCAAAGTGTTGGGATTACAGGTTTGATCCACTGTACCCAACCTTATCATTTAGTTTTTAAGCTCAATTTTTGCTGTCTCAAGAGTTTCTTTCTTTCTTTTTTTTTTGTCAATGGATCTTGGTGGTTCTTGCCTTTAGAAGAGAACCTAGCTTGCTTCATGATAGAGGAGTCATTGCCCAGGTCAGGCTGTTTGGGTCCCTTTTGTAACAGAGGCCCCTAGATACAAAATCTGTGGCATTAGGAAAGCCCTTTCTAGTGAAACGCATTTTTATTTTTCGTGTAGTCAGGAGATAATGATAATACCCATTCCTTATTTTCTTGAGGTATCTTACAGTCCACACTCTGGTCTAAGGCAGTCGGTCCCTCTCATGTTGGCTTCACAAATCTTGTGCCTTTGTGTAGTGACCACTGGGGATGGACAGGGAGTGAATGTGAGGAATATAGATAGATATATGGATCTACAGATATACACACATACATACATATAAAATATGTATGACGTAGATGATATATATGTAGTGTATTTTATAAATTATAGGTGGCATTTTATAGCCCAAGGATACAAGGGATGAGGGTGTGTCTGTGTGTATTTGTGTAAGACCTTAGACCTTTGCTTCCAGCGTGCATGCACTGTGCTTACTGCACGGGAAACTGACAGTTTTTCCACCCTTGTGGAAACAGAGCTTCTGAGAGTAGAGTACTGCTTCCAGAGAAACGCTGTCACCCAAATATCCATCGTACTTTTTTGTTATGTCCCAGTTTTATTTTTGTTTTGGGTTGCTTTTCTCTTTTATGGGGTTCCCCACTTAGATATCACACAGTCCTTGTGGTTGAACTGAAAATACTATGTGCAAAACTGCTGGAAAATTGTTCCCACTGCATGAAAGATGTTAGAGAACTGAACAACATGGACGCGAAAATGACAAAATATGAGGTGAGGTGAAGGAATATTTAACTTTAATTGCTGTGTAAAGTATGATTCTAAATATAACTAACAAATGTTGAAGATACTTGCATGCTGCATGTAGTTTTCGGACAACTCTGGGGTACACTTTTGAGCTTTGAGGTAGGGCCCTGTGAAGGGATGCTTCCTAATCAAAACGTAGCTTTTAGTCTCTGAACATGAACTTCCAGAAGTATGACTTGCCAAGAAGACAGGCTGCAAGGTACCCCCTTTCTGTTTCTGCACTTTTCTTTTTGTGGCTTTGTAATCTTGTTCATTGGGTGCTTGGTGATTATTTTCTCCATTAAGTAGTGTTTCTTTTCTTTTTTTTTTCTTTCTTTTTTTTTTTTTTTTTTTTGAGACGGAGTTTCACTCTTGTTGCCTAGGCTGGAGTGCAATGGCGCAATCTTGGCTCACTGCAACCTTTGCCTCCTGGTTCAAGTGATTTTCCTGCCTCAGCCTCCCGAGCAGCTGGGATTACAGGCACCCGCAACCACGCCTGGCTAATTTTGTATTTTTAGTACAGGTGGGATTTCACCATGTCAGGGTGGTCTCAAACTCCTGACCTCAGGTGATCCGCCCACCTCAGCCTCCCAAAGTTCTCTTTTCTTAAGGCAGAAAAATTATTTCCTCTTTGTTTTTGTTTTGTGTCCCCCCCCCCCCTTCTGTTTCATTACTAATGTCTGGAATAGGAATTGGTTAGGTCTCACCGAGATCTCCCAGACTCCCTCTGTCTCCCCAAGTAATGATAACATCTGCTAGAAACGGCAGAGTAAGAAAACAAAGCAGCTATTTTGTGAGTCCTTTAGAGTGTTTCTCAAAAGTTGGTGAATCTAAAATTCATCTAAGAAGTTTGTCAAAACTCAGATTTCTGCCGGATGCAGTGGCTCATGCCTGTAATCCCAGCACTTTGAGAAGCCAAGTTGGGCAGATTGCTTGAGCTCAGGAGTTCGAGACCAGCCTGGGCAAACATGGCAAAACCTCGTCTCTACTGAAAATACAATTAGCCAGGTATGATGGGGCACACTAGTAATCCCAGCTGCCTGGGAGGCTGAGGCTGGAGGATCACTTGAACCCAAGAGGCTTAGGTTGCAGTGAGCTGAGATTACACCACTGTACTCCAGACTGGGCGACACAGAGAGACTGTCTCAGAAATAAATAAATAAATAAACAAATAAATAAAACAAGAACGAAAACCAAAACAAACGAACAAAAAATCAACAAACCAAACAAACAAACATACCCTTAGATTTCTGGGTCACACTGATTCAGTAGGGCTCAGGAGTTTCCAGGAAATTGCATTTTTGCATGCTTCTCCCAGGGAACCATTGCTTTGTGGATCAATGTTTTCCATGGCTGGTAGTAACTGGATGACTATCTGGGATAACTTCTTATTCCTAACTATGATTGAACATCAGAATTTTACAGTGGATGTTTGTAAAAATGCCTGAGCCTCATACCCAGAAATTCTAATTTATTAGGTTTGGTTTAAGGCCCAAGCATCGGTATTAAAATATTAAAATATCACCTCCCCCACCCTGACCCCGGCAACAACTGAACTCCTCAGGCAATTTTTTCTGTGCACCCAAGGTTGATAACCATGGCCTTAGCTCTTAACCTCACCATGTTGCTATGTGAATACTCCTCAATGATTACCAGGTAGAAAGCTGGAAAAGGCTGCATTCCTTATGAATAACTAATATGAGCAGAAAAGGCCAGCATATCAGCTGCCCCTCATTTATACATTGATTAGGTCTCGAAATACCACAAGCTCAACTTAACTGTTAGGGAAAGAGTCAATGAGACCAGTAGATAGCTGGAAAACAGACCTCTTAGTTTATTTCATAAGTGTCACATCAATCTGCCCAGTGAAGTGATTAAAGGGGAGACTCCAAACTGCAATGGGAACCAGGCCCTGATTTGTTCGGGGTCATGAGCAATGGCTTGAAACCATCTTGTTTGCAGATACTGCTTTCATGCTATTAGGCTGTCAGTTGACAGACTTTGCAAGATGTATGGCTCAAAACTCAAGTGTACACATGTGTGAGAGGGTAGGACACTGTGATGGGTTATATGAGACGAAAGGAGAGGAAGATGGCATGGGAGTGTGACTGTGGATACTCTGGACCACCCTTTTGTAATTCAACTTCCTAATGTCTCTCCCTAGGTTTTCCCCCTTTCCTCCCAGTAAACGTGATTTTTAACTTCTGGAATTCCTGCTGTAGGTAATTAAAATAAAAAGTGAGACTTCTACCAGTAGCACCTAATTTATGAAAAGATTCCTAGGGTGCTTTTAATAATAAAGTTTCACTGAAGGGAAAATAATAAAGATTTAGCATCCCTGTCCCCGGGAATTGATGACCTTTCTCATTCTCTTGAGAAAACTCTGCTTTCATAGCATAATTGACTCTCTTTTATTGGACCTGTTTGCTTCTTTCAAACTTATTTGAATTGAAATTTCTGATGTTTAAAATCTCACATCCTCTTCACAGTGTGGACAGTAACTTGCTGCATCTTCCTGCTTTTCCCTCAGAGATTTTTCTCTTTCTGCCAGGAGGGAATCCCTTGCCTGTTGCTGTGAACGACACTTCTCACTGATTTCCCTCTTTCAGTTCGTCCGATCGAAACTGAAACTTTATTTTTCTTTCTCTTATCTTTCTTTTCTTTTCTCTTTCTTAAGACAGGTTCTCCCTCTCTCACCCCGGCTGGAGTGCAATGACATGAACACAGCTCACTGCAGCCTCGACCTCCCTGGGCTCAGGTGATTTTCCTGCCTCAGCCTCCTGAGTAGCTGGAACCACAGGCATGCACCACCATGCCCGGCTTATTTTTGTAGTTTTTTGGAGAGACAGGGTTTCACCATGTTGCCGAGGCTCGTCTCAAACTACTGGGCTCAAGAGATCCTCCTGCTTCAGCCTCCCAAAGTGCTGGGATTACAGGTGTGACTCAGCATGCCCGGCCCAAACTGAAATTTTCTTTTTTTTTTTTGGAATGATAAATATATTTTATGTATTTATTTTTGTTCTCTCGAGATAACATTTTATTTCCTTAAAGCAAAGGCAACATGGCCCCACTAAACTGAATATAAAAGCTTTCTAAAAGGAAATGTTACCCTATGACTCCCCTGCTTGAAGTCCTGGGACTCTCCAGGATTTGTTTAAATGCAAATTTAGTTTACATAATTTGTCACTACTTCCAATCCCCAAGCCTGCTTATACCATGCATGCGCGCGCGCACACACACACACGCACACACACACACACACACACATTCTCCAACCATAGTATATTATCCTTTATTCCTCAAAGTGGCATGTTCTCATATTCTCTAGCATCTATGCACATTTTTCTGCCCTTTGCTTAATTTTGTCTTTCTCTGTAGAAGACCTCATAAACTCTAACCCTAATTTCAAGACTCAAGTTAAATGCCACTTTCCTTGTGAAAATGGAAACTTTCCCCTTCAATGAGAGTGTGTCAGGGTCCTTTCTTCTTTTTTTATAAAATAGAGACGGGGTCTTGCTGTGTTGCCCAGGCTGGCCCTGAACTCCTGGGCTCAAGCAATCCTCTTGCCTCAACCTCCCAATTGCTGGGATTACAGGCATGAGCCACTGCGCCTGGCCAAAGTGTCCCTTCTTTATATGCTTCTCTAGCCCTCTATTCACACTTCCATGCTAAACACTCAGTGTTATCATTGCATTAGGATTGCTTCCTTCAGAAACCATATATGAAAGCCGTTTTTGTTTCGTTTTTCTCCATTGCCTCATAAAATACTGAGCAAATCATAGTCAACACTTTAATAACTGTCTGTTGGCTGGCTGGGCACGGTGGCTCACACCTGTAATCTTAGCACTTTGGGAGGCCGAGGCGGGTGGATCATGAGGTCAGGGGATCGAGACCATCCTGGTTAACACGGTGAAACCCTGTCTCTACTAAAAATACAAAAAATTAGCTGGGCGTGGTGGTGGGTGCCTGTAGTCCCAGCTACTTGGGAGGCTGAGGCAGGAGAATCGCTTGAATCTGGGAGGCAGAGGTTCCAGTGAGCCGAGATTGGGCCACTGCACTCCAGCCTGGGCGACAGAGCAAGACTCTGCCTCCAAAAAACAAACAAGCAAACAAACAAAAAACTGTCTATTGGCCAATGAAATAAAAGAAAAAACCAAAATCACTATTAGAAGTTCGCCAAAAAAATAGGTCTTGGGAGCAGAGGGAAAGGCTTAGAGCAAAATAAGTAGGGAATAAACTATGAAAGTTTCATTTTTCCCCATTGCTACAGCACCTAGTTTAACAGCCAAGCCTACCTAGGACCCCTGTATTCTGGCAGCCCACTAGAGCAAGAAGAGCTGGAAATGATGCTTCAGTGGGATAGCTATTTGCTAAGCCACATTTCTAGGTTATGGTGGTTTGGGGAAGGGGCAATTATTCCCCTATTCCACATGAATTTATAATGATGTTGCAGATGAAGTGTAGGTAGATGCAGCAGTGGCTTGGCCAAGGCGTCTCATTAGTGGCACCGCGATATGCTGTGTCCTCTTAATCCAGTTCTTCACTTTGACTACACTACTGAAAGCCAAATTCCATTATTCTTGACAATTGGGGAGATAATTTTGTACCATGTGTATTCATAATGCCCTTGATAATTTATTAAAAATCATGGAGACCTTTTGTTTAAATGCAAACCAAGTACTATAAATCTCATTGATTTTCAAGTTTTATCACCCAAATTCGAATAGGTACATGGTGTGGGCCGACGGGGTGTGCAGTGGGCTGCAAATGACATCAGAAACACGTGGAACACAAGTGACAGAGGTCCTAAGGGCACATTTTAAGTCTGCTTCTCCTGGTACTGTGTATGTCTGAGGGTAAAATCGACTTTCCTTATCGAGAAGTGCAGTGACTCCTGCCCTTACTCCTCTGTCTTCTTCCCACCTGACACTGGGTCTCATGAGTGTTCACAAGCATGGCGCCTGGCTTGTTCTGTGGCATTTGCCCCATTCTCCTCCTTTGCGCTGACTAATGCAGAAATGTCACCGGCCGCCCTATGGGTTGCCTTGCAGATGTGACGCAAGTTCCCTGTCCTTGCACTAGCGCTGCCTGCTGTTTTGTGGACTGCAGAGGAGAGCTGCCTTGTGTTTCCAGTGTTCCTCCTGAATGGTGTGAAACCACTCTTTTATTTCATTTTCATCTTTCTCTTTCCCCGGGACTCTGACATGAGTTCCTGAGAAAAATGGTGGAGGCAGGAAACAATCTTAAGCCATAAAACCTGCTGTCCTGGAAGGTGCCACTCTCCTCTGAAAAAAATGCATGATCCTTACACTTAGTTCATTAGCCTCTGTTATTACTTTCTCCCACGATGCCATTTGTGGTTCAGGCAAAAATACACCTATGAACTCATTCTACCAGCCCTCCAAATAGCTGTACCGGTATAAGGCTGGACAGCCTTGAGATTGGGGTGGTGAGGATGGCATAACATAGCTTAGATCAGTCAGATCCATTGCTTAATATGTATCTATAGTGAAACAATGTTTATAAACAAAGGGCTAGAAGACCCTTGACATCTTTGAGGGGAATAATTTGCTCAAGGCTACCATTATGCAGCATTGCACATGGCATCCTAATCTAGGTCCTTCTAATTTCAGAGCCACTATACTTTTAATACTTCTCGTTTCTTGTCTAATTTTCTATCTTTAGCCTAGTGCTGGACGATACATGTGAAATACATGTTGGATGAATGAACGAGGACAGGAACCAAAACACATTGTGTGTGAAGATGCTAATGCCCTGGAAACACCATGAAGACAATGCCCAAGTAAAACAGTTGTGGATGGTGGTTTCTTTTGAAGTATCACTTGTTTAAAAAACTATCTCTGAGGAACTGATTTGGAGTGAGAATTTACTATATAACAGCTTGAATTTTTAAAGACATAGCTCAGAGTCTTTATGACCTGCTTGAGAGCTGATAATGGATTTTGACAATAATGATTTGAAGTGAATTTCTTTTCCTGAAGACTTTAAAAATATCTCATGAAGTTTTCTATAAGATGTCTCTGTTAGGCATGTGAAATTTTAAATAATACATTTATAAATCAGTACCTTATTTTCTTCCACTGCGAATATAGCAAAAGTTGGTGACCTTTATGTCTGTCATAATAAAAATGACTTTTATTTACTTGAGAAGGACCTTTTAATCCTAAGAGATTCTTAATTTTTATGTGGTTTTCACTATTCACTATAAGAATCACTTCACTTTCTTCTACAATGTAGTTTCGTTTTTGAAAGCAGTTGATTTGTCTACTTAGGAAATGTTCCATTACATTCAAGAGCTACACATACCCTTATCTTAGCATTTTTTTTTTTTGAAAGTTGGGTTGTAGTAATAATGTTTATTTGTTGTTGTGATAGGGATCGCATACTAGGTTTTACATAGAACAATCTATATGGACACATTTGCATCCACATACAGAAATACATACACAAGAACGAATCCTTTGTACCTATAGGCACATGCACGCCTGCCCATCGTTTCATAGATATGTAAGGTTTTCCTGCCTCCCTGGGAGTTTGATTTATATAACGATGGGGCTTCTTTTATACTTACTAATTCTATTCTCTATTATATTCCAAAAGGCATCATATTATCTGCCTTGTCCAATTTTCTTCTGTGTCTCATTAAAGTGGCCTGCTGTGAAGCTAATTTTTCTTGCTCATTTTATTGATATTTTGGGAGAGTGAGATATTTTCCAAGCAGTTCCTGCTTTAGTATAGGGTTGTGGTAGCTGTCAAAAGAAGGCTTTGAAACCATCCTCTAAAATAAATCAAGAATAAAAGCAGCTTATTTTAGTATCTCTATTGAAATACAAATTACAGGTCATTGATCTTTTCCACACTTCCTTGCAATTATTTCTGTTGACGGTTTTTTTTAAATGAGACAATGCAATATATTTTAAAAAGCAAATAAATAAACCTCAAGGATAAGAATAGCACCAAATGGGTTTGTAAATGGCTTTGACACACATTTAGTAGGACAAAAGCATCATAAAACCTAGCTTTGTTGTTATTTACTACAATCCAAAATAAAGTGTATCAGTCATTAGGTTAACACAACTCTAAACCAATCTAAAATCTCACCATGGAGGGACTGTTTAACTCTACAAGTTTAGACTGACTTATTCTTGTCAGGTCAACTAGTTTTCCAAAATATGCATAAATTTTAAATAATGTATAATAATACCAGAAAACAGAAATGTATCTCCGTTTGCCTGCCCTCAGCCCCTTGCCTTCCCTCCTTTGAAAAGTAAAAAAGAATTGAGGTGACGCCAAAACAAGGAACATCCTTTCCTCTAAGAGATGGCAGTCTGTGCTTTGCCTTTGGGGGCCAGATGGCAGTGAGAACATTGAGAAACCAGCAAATGTCTGGGTTTGCACCCTGGCTCTTTCCCTTTCTCTCTCTGAGCCCCACCTTACCCTTCTGCAAACTGGGGATAATTAGACTCTTGTAGGATGGTTGAGGGGATGTATATAATTAAAGCAAATAGTGATTGACATATAGTAAGTACTGTGTCATGTTTGTTAAAGAAAATAAAGATCTCAATAGCTGGACTACATCGAAACAAAATAAACATTTGGAATAATAAGTGGCTGTTTTTAGTAAAACAAAGAAAATGTGTACCTTCTGCAGATCCATTTAAGATTTGGCATTGAGAGACAAAAATTATTTTCCTTTGTGATAGATTCTCAAGTGGAAGTCTCAGAATGTGGCAGAGTCAGGGAAAGAGTGGAAAGGGACACATTAGCATCATATTACCAGGGGCAAGTCCAGAGGGACCGGGCCAGCACAAATCACAGTGCTGCTTCTGAAGGTTTTATCAGCTCAGCAGTGAATTCCGAATTCAGCTTATCTCTTCCAACCTGCTCCACAGGCCACTAGTTCTATAAATTGTTAATAGGTGTGTTTGGAAGAGGTTCCTAGGTAAAATAAGTTTGTCAAATACTGAGTTAAGCAAACTTAAATAATAATTCTTGGAGCTTTTAATGTATTTAATATGAATTTCAATCCTGTCGGAAATGCACATATTGTGTATCGCATCCCAAATTTATTTCACCATGATTTCCTTGTAAAAAATCATAGAACTATTGTTATCCTCCTGAAGATAGAATGTCATTTGGGAAATGAGTAACTTTTTGATCCTTGTCATATTACACAGACAAGAACTGAATATAATACAGTTGGTTTAGGAAGCAAGAAAATAAGGTTAATAATAGCTAGCATCCAAATAACATTTTACAGCTTAAAACATATTTTCATATCTATTATTTCTTTCAGAAGCATATTTTCCTCTTTCATATTCACTCACCCTCCACCTCACTGCCTTTCTCCTGAAATCATGTGACTGGGCATTCTGAGTGCTGAGTCATTCCAGTTCCAAGTAAATACCTCTTCATAGAACACTTTGCTTATGTGCTCAAAGAGGTGAGATAAAGACAATACTGTTTTTGGTAGCAAAAAAGTAGAAATTATCTGATATTTACCAAGGGAGGAATGAGTAAACAAAGAGCATGCAAACAATGCATGTTAGTTAAAATGAATGAACTAGCTTTATATGCAATAGCATGCATAAGTCTTAAAAACATGGTTTTGGGTGATAGTAAATGGGACAAAATTAAAATAAGCAAAAATAGGACTGAGTTTTGAAATCACTGGCAAATAACAATGAGAAGGAAGAGGTGCTATGGATAATGGTGACATGAGTGGAGTTAATTCTCATCAAAACTTAGGTAATCTTATTAGTGTAAGGCTTGGAAAATTAGGAGGGCCACAGTTGTTTTAATGCTCTCTCTCTCACTGTTTCTTGTATTGCTCTGTATTTCCTGAGAATCTCATTCACATTCAAGATTTCATTTGTCAACATATATGCTAATGACACACACATTTATATTTCCACCTCACACTTTTTTCTTGAACGGCAGGTCTGTATATCCATTGTCTGGCTGAACATCTTTACTTGGATATCTTGCAGACAGCTCAAACATAGTATGTCTCAAACAATTCATGAGTCCACACTACTCTCTCCCTCTTCTATGAAGAAACACATAAAGGTCACTCCTCTTCTTGTATTTTCCATCTCATACTTACAAATGACACTCAAGCCAAAACCCATTTGTCATTCCCAACCCACCACCCTTCCCCACATCCAGTGTGATCATATTCTTTCCCTTCTCCCTTCTTCCTTCTTCCTTCTCCGTTTCTTTCCAGCCCAGCCCCTCCTCTATGTCTCTTCTTCCACTACCCCAGTTCATTTACCTTAATGATGTTTTCCTGGGTTATTGTACTATCTCTTTAAACATATGTCTGCTTCTAGTATGGTTGTTTTCCAAAACATCCTCTACATGTTTGTCAGATCTTCCCTAATCTCACATGTTTCATATATATCTCTATTTTCCATCACATCCTTTGGTGACCTCCCTTAATTTTTGATTAAGTATAAACTCCTTAGCATGGCTTCAAAAGTCTTGATTTGTTAAACCAGTAACTACTACCCCTTAACGATGATCTTCTACAACTTGTTTCCTACACTTCTTCCTCTTCCCCTCTTCCTCACCGTTGGCTCTTCCAAACTCCAGCCATATCAACCTACACACCTTTTCCTGTGTATTTCTGCATGCTTGGAATGCGCTTCTCAACCCTGTCCTTTGATGTGCCTCTATACTTCCTTTTAAGACTCTAAGAAATGCAGTTATCTTGTACTCCTTCATAAATCAAAAACTATGCAATAGAAGCATCACATACATTATGACTTATAGTTATTTTGATCCATTAGAATAAAAACAGTGAAAATTAAAAGCAATATTTGAATCCATTGGACTGGTAAATCTGAATAATCTAGAATACTCTGATACGGAATATCATTTCAGAAATAAAATAGGAATTTTTATGGTTTATGAAACATTTGTGGGATTTGTAAATGCAAATAAATTATCCTTCAGTTTTTAAGCATCTTTAGGGCAGGAACTGTGTGTGTTTATTTTATAAGCTCCATAGCACATAATTCCATGCTTTACACATACTAAGCACTCAGCAAATATTTGTAATATTGAAAAACTGATTATGTTGCCATGGGAACACATGACGTCAAAACATTTAATAATAGATATTATTTTACCTCGCAGAAATAAGGCAAATGTTAACTAGGTGTACCCACTAAGTTTTTGAAATATCACTTTGAAAATGTGAATGTTACTGTGTTTATGTACCCGTTGTAAATAAATAATGCAAGGAAAAGGTGTTTGCAAGATATCTAGAAATATATTTAGTTTCCTGTATACTTAAAAAAATGCCTTTAAACATACTTTATATTGCTTTCTTACACTCTGGATTTTTTAAAAAATATATTACTTTCAAAGATACCTTCTTGTAAAATAATGAGAACAAATTGCCATTAGTTCCACTCAATATAACAGGAAACTATGTCATAGAGAAGAATTCTTTATTTGAAAGCATTTAAACAAATAACATATTAACCACTTTTTACCAACAATTCATAATTTAAAACAGAAAAGTAGGGGAATGAAGCAGTACATCGAGGTAGGAAGCATTTACGTAGCACAGGTGAAAAGTAACCTTTAAATATTTGCCAATCTATTTCCTCAGTTTTCACTTTCTTGTCATAAATACTTATACAGAAGTAGTGACTTGATAATTAGCTCATTGATAGTAATTTGGCATAAATTAAGTACTTGTTTCCATTCAGGGACACCAGAGTAATCAGCAACTGGGACAGGTGAATCTAATTTACAATTTTTTCCTTTAACCGAATTTCATAGGGCATACAGTTAAGTAGACAACATTACTATTTTTCTCCTTGGTAAATAAGTTAAATGATCATTTTGGTTTCAAAAGTGAATATTATATGCCTAGGAGTGAGAAATTAGATAAAATATATATGTATGTTGGAGCTTTTTTAATTAAAAAGGAAAGCATATATTATTGTAATGTTTAGACGTGACAGTAATTTAAGGAAGAAAGCTTTAAGTTTATACACTCTGAAATGTGTATGTTTGAACAATAAAACATCAGCTTCAATTCTACTGATGAGTATTTTACTTCTGTCTCGTAACAGCCAGTGTGTTCTGTGTCATAGAACACTGTATTATTGTGTATGTGGGGACTCGTTGAAGAAAATGGAGTGAAAGGTACAAACTTATGCAATATTTCCTCACTAGAGATCATTCTCTGAGACCATAAGTAGAGAATTATTTGCTCCGTGGGCAAATATATATGATTATTTTTGTATTAAAGTACTGAAATAACCTGTATCATATACTATACCATTTAATTTCTACCATACAATTTCTCTTCTATTGAAATAATTTTGATAAATGATTTGAATGATGTCTGCCTTTTGGTTTTTTCACAAATTGCCGAATCAGGGCACACTGCTACTTTTCTCTGCCTGGAGATATAGAGAGAAATATGGAGATAGATAAATGGGCAAAGACAGAGAGAAAGAGAGACAGAGATCCATACATATGCTTTTTAAAGCAGATAAAAGAGAGCACTGAACAAGAGGCTAAAGAAAAAATTATTATTTTCATCATTTGATTGGCTGCTGCTAACTTTTCAGAAAAGATTAATCATCATCAGAAAACATTTTGAAGACTCATGCCCCATGCTGTTTTCATACTCTTTAAAGCCATTTAGACTGATAGAATCCTTGTATTCTAGGAGCTTATGACCCAAGCCAGATAATGCAGTATGCATCTACAAGGCAGAGATTGTAGAATAAAGCTCAGAATAAATAGCAAAAAAAAAAAAAAAAAAAAAAAAAAAAGAATTAAAAATTAGAAGGCCCGAAATGCAGGAGTGTGATTGAGTAGACAAAAAGAACTTTTCTGAAGTTTGATCTTCTCTAATACAGTATCTTCAAATAGGTCTGGCATCAAGATCATTATCATATGACTACCTCCCAGATCCTGGATCAGGCCTACTGTTTATTAAGATAAATGTAGATGTGTCTGCAAAGGAGCACTTCAAACTAACAGACCTTCATAATGCTGTGTGACTAGTTTGGGATTTTTTTTTTTTTTTTTAATCATTGCTTTATCATTTGCCTTAGGTCATTTCTGAAAGCCCTATTATGTCATGAATTGAATTATGCTATGATTTGAGTTTATTCCTTCATATTTGAAAAGCCTTCCAGGACTATCCTTCTCTGATTTGCAGTTAAGTGAAATTAAAAGTCTGACTGTTAGGTAGTGCCTTTAGACCAGCTGAAATAGCTCCTCCAGCTTACATCCTTAGGGCCTCGTTAGGAAGAGGCTCACAGCATGCTTGACACGGGTTAATATTTGCAGAGCTCATTTACCTACATTGGAAACAAACCAAAAAAAGGCCAGATGAATTCTACTGAAGTGAAGAAGGCTGAGGGCATCAGTGCCCATCATCTGGGTCACCCTTCTCTGTCGGAAGTGGATGACCCACCAGGCAGTGACTCCTTAGCTCTTTGAAAGTGGCAGAACCTGTTGAAAATGGGTCTTCAAGTATGTTTGTTGTTAAACATTCCACAGGATAAAATAGGTAACCCGTAACCTTGAGAGCAAAGGGGAGTAAAAAAAGGATTCCTTTCCAAAACAATATATGTCCTTTACGTGGACCAAGTTAGCCATAGGGTTTGTTTTCCCAGAGGATAAAGGATAATATTCACACAATCCTGGCTATTCTCTGATGGGATTGTAAGCCACAGTTTTTTCCTAATTAGAAATACAGAGTATGGTGGTTTGCAGTTACTTCGAGAAAATTAGTTGTTAGTTTCCTCATTACTATTTCTCCTTACTATATGGCATTTAGATTAAGGTATCCATTTGAGGAAAATCTGTGCCAATAGTTATGGGCCAAAAGTCCTCAACAACTGAACACTGTCTTCTCTATCAACCCTGATATCAGACTTACTTAGGAGTCATTACTTTTGTCTAATTATGAGGATGACTTTGAATAAAACTAGATAAGTGTACTTAAATAATATGCACTAGCTTACTAATCCAGAAGCCTTCTCAACCTTTGTTTATCATTAGATTAACTAGAGATTTTAGAGTACCTGATCTGTTTGCTAAAGAGACTCTGGTCTATTGTATCTCTTTCTATAAAAGCACAATGGAGAAAACATGTCAACACTCTTGAACCCCAGTAGGAGTTTTAAAACTTAATTACTGTCAAAAAAAATTCAATGACCAACCCGGGCTCAGGATTTTTCTAATGTCTTTTCTACCGATCTCTTTCCTTCTGTTTACTGCCAGTATTCTTGAGGGAATAAAATGTCTTCAGCATTGCTCAGAATTCTCCTTACCAATGATTTCTATTAAATTTTCCCATTTACCATAAATTTTTCTTCAACACCATATTTTTGTATCCTTAGGTTGCTTCTAGAGTTGTGACTTTTTTGAGAAGACTTCTTGAATTTGGAATTGTTAGGAAAGTGTGTGTACACACTTTGGGGCTTTTGTTACTGGATACTATGTGACTCCAGTGGACATTCTGAAGAGCAGAGCGTGAATTTCCCTTTTCCCTGGACCCTCACTAACAACTGTGTATTAACTTTTTAAATCTTTATCAGTTCTATGGATGACAGTTTAAAGTGTGAGCCATGACTTTTAAGTTGTCATTTGTAGTCACTCTGCTTTTCCTCTTTGCAACATTTGATTCTATTGGGTATATCCAACCACTTGAACCTCTCATCTCCTGACTTTTTATAATATTATTCCTTAATTGATTTCTGTCCAACTATTATTATTTAGCCTCTTTAACTAATATTCATTAATAGTAGACATACTGGCTTATACTCTCTGCTCTGATAAACAAATCCTATGGGTATATTCAGAGTTTCAAACTCTGTATACTTCAAAGCTGATCTGTGAAACATGGCCCCTGTGACATTTCTGCTTGATATTGTAGCTATCTTCAAATATTTGATGGAGACTGGGACTTATAAGACTGCTGGACAATGCCAAAGGCACTTTTTATTATTGTTTTATTGTCACGACAGCTGAAGTTCAGTAAGAAGTAACTTGTTTGTCCAAGATTATATGGTCAATAAGTGGGAGATTGAAGACCCTCTGGAAAAGACCCTTTGGAAGTCTAGAAGTCTACCACTGCCTTTCAGGCAGGACTAAAACTTGGTGTTAGGATAACAGTACCTCAGCATAGGAGCATCTGGAGTTAAGCCCGCCACTTCACAGTGGAATGTCCCCAACAAATAGAATCATCTCTTTGTGTTGAGTTTGCTCAGCTGCAAAGTGGGGATAATGCTATCTACTTCAGCAAGGTTGTTGTGATCATTAAATAATACATATAGTAGTACTCTGTTAATTTTAAAGCTCCGTAGGTAAAGGGAGGAGTGTGTTTGCACATGCTATTGTTTGTGTTTGGAGGTGGTGTATTATGAGGTCATCCCCTGAAAAATAATTTGTACAACTTCGTTTTGAAACATACCACATCTTTACTGTCTAGAATTTTTTGTATTAAGTTGCTCTTCTCATGCAGGTTGATGTGTGGTCAATTCAGTTTGGGCCATAAAAATCTACAGCAGAAAACACTTCGGTGGGGTTGGACCTCAGTACATTACTCAAGTGTCGCTTATATCCGTCCTTTCTTCCCTTTCTCTCTATGTAATCATGATTTTAGTTCAGGCCTTCTTTATCTTTAACTTTCCTTTGTCCACTCCCTTCTCTTCAATCCATCTTCTAATAACAGAATATCACTTCTAATGAAAGAAAGATCACTTCCAATGGAGTGATCTTTCTAATAACAGAAAGTTGATCCTTTCACTTCATTGATTATAAACATTTAATGACCCAATGTTGCATATGTATGGTGCAAGGATGCAATGTAAATGTTGTAGCATCGCTTTTCAAGCTTACCCAACCTCCCCTATCCTCCTGGTCACTAGGCCATTCTTCTTTTAGTACATCAGGCTTGGAGTTCGAGAAATATGATGATGGATAGTGATTCTTTTTCTTCTATATATTTTTCCTACTATAGATGTTAAGACCATTAAAACTTCAGGAATATTGTAAAATTTAACGTGTCTAACTGCATTCAAGTAATTTCTTATGTATTCATTTGTTATCACTAAAACTTACTAACATCTTTCTAGAAAAAAACACCTTTGACAATTTTATCATTTCGTGATTTCCTAACCAAAAATAGTAGCATGTAAATCTGAAAGCTAAGATGTTAATTTTTTTTTCTCTTGATAGAGGGGGTGATCTGTATGCAATAATTAGTAGATTTTGCTTGTGCTTTTCTATATGTAATGGTTATTTGCATTGAACTTTAATTATTGGATACCCAGAGATGAGAAGCTTTGCCTAAAGGCATATCCTGGTTAAAAATATTTTACCCATTATCTGTTGTTGTTGAAAACACTGGGGAGAATATACTTTTCGTCCAAGTACTGTATTCTGAATAATGTTTCATCCATAAGGATTACAGATCTTTGCAGTCTGTCAGCATCATGTTTCTGCATAATTATTCACCTTGTCAATTACTCGTATTTGAGTGTTGAATGACTAGTGTTAGGTTGAATGATACTGATCCCAGAATATTATCTGGAACGTGTTCCTTAAAATAAGCTGATAGATAAATTTGTTTTATCATATGCTATCGTCTAAAATTAGGCTTAGAAAATAATATATGGTTAAGAACTCAGTTAATGAGATGCTGGGTGATTAAGTCATTTCTATGCCTAATTGATGGATAATGAGTTCATTGGGAAAAATTTATTGAGTTTCAAAACCAAGTGACAGGTTACTCTAGTTGTTGACAGTAACAGGGAAAACACAAGATCTCAAAGTTAGTAAATTCATTGAGTATTTTCTCTTAGAATAGAGTTTGTTACAAAATAAATATTTTTCTTAAGATTCAAATTATTTTCAACATTTTTTAATTTAAGAACAGAGAGTCAAATTTGTAATATTCATGGGAAAAATCCAAGGAGACAGAAGAGAAGCAGGGACCTTGTTTTACTTAACTTCTGGCCTTGAATTTAGCCTGACACATTGTAACAGTTCACAGAATGTTTGATGGATAAAGGAATGAATGGTTAAGTGGATGGATGGATAGATGCATGGATAGATGAGTGAGTGAATGAAATAAAGACTTGTCAAGAAGTCAGCGAAATAGATGTAATGAATGGAAATAATAGATTACCAAATTCCTATGCACATGATATACCTGAGAATCATTTCATGCCAAAACACATCGTATCACTCCAAATTAATGCCATTTTTCAAAATGATTGCTTTAATCCTTATAGGCTACGGTTCAAAGTAATTTTGAAAGTATTATTTTGTTTTTAACTTCAAAACAACTTTAAAGCTATATAAGAAAACAACTTTATTGATTCATTATTTGATAAGAACATCCCCAAAATTTAACCAAATGTTAACCAAGTGCTCTGACCTAAGTTAGTAGACAGCAAGGGGCTCAAAATGACTTTTGTTCCTCTAAAATTACATATGTCTTCAGAGGAGTTTTGCTTTTTGAGGTGTATCTCAAAGAATATGTGGCAGTTTCTGAGTGAAAAATTCCAAAAAGAAGTTGAACAATAGATTTACTGGAATAAGTTTATTGTTTTCAAGGAGACTATTCTGAAGGGGCAAAACCCATTTGAAAGTATGTCTAAAAAGCAGTCTTATTAAACTATTATCCATACCTCAAAGCTACATTTAATGGCATAAAGATTACTGTGATTTGACCTACCGAGAAAGTTACAAATATGTATTGATGAATTTCTATAAAATTAAGCCTTTTTTTCAAATATATATTCATTCTGGGCAAATGTTTGTTATTCCTGTGACCTCCTGAGCAGCAATAATTCAGTCTTACTTATTTTGTAAAATATTTCCCTGGTCAGAATGAAATTCTGAAATTTTAAAATATAGTACTAATGGTTTGTCAGTGCCAGGAGGATCAAGGATTTTTGTTTTATTAAATAAACATTTTTATTGCATTAGCTATTGTGGTGTAAAGCAATAAAATGATATGCCGCCTTTTCTACCGCCTTGCCCCCTTTTATGGGAATGTTAGTATGACCTACATGCTAATTAATTTAGTAAAATCATTTGAAAGGTTTTGGTTTTCTAAATGTGTTGGATTTTTCTTGTGAAAAAACCGACCTTGGTAGAAATTGCCTTTACTTTAATAACCAGTTCACCTCTAACCTCAGTCTTCAAGACTCTCCTTTTAAAGGAACAAAAGTAAAATAAATGAGGTACTCTGAAATAGTAAACGCTAACACAGAATCCTATATACCATCTTATTTTGGAACATTCATGGCTATTGTGTAGAACAGAGACAAAGGAAGTATAAAAGGAGAGGCAAACTCTGATTGATGGAGGCAGAAGCCCATGTGTGGCACCGTATTTTTACTCTATTGTCTTGTTCTTGGGTGAGATATGATTTTAATGCCATAAATACTGGTGCTTCACTTAATAGGTGGGATTCGGGGAATGACTTAGCTGACTTATTTATATACATAATCTGAAGGCAGTGCCTATAAGGCTTCTATTAGGACAGGTTGTCTAATAGGAATTCAGTGGCAAATCACTTATTGAAATGCAGAGTACAATGACCCATAGGATAACTGTAATGAGCTGGATCTTCAATCTGTCCAACCAAATCCCATTTAGATATCTATTTGAAACAGTTGTATTGCCCCAGTGAACAAGTAGGCAGTTAGAGATTAGTAAATTATACCTGTTGACATTGAAAGGTGAGAAACAAGTTGTGACTAGATAAGTTGTATTTGTTTCTCTGCATTTGTTTAATTATTGTTTTAATTAAGCTTATAGTCTCTACAAAGTGGAATGTTAAATGTATTTCACCTTTGAACTTAGTGTAGTATTTAAGTGTGTTGTAATAATTGTATGCAATTCTGGCTGTTAATTTAGCTCAATGAAGGATTTTAATGTTTTGGATTTATATTTACTTAATCAAATATTTATACATTTTAAGAAGTTTAAAATGTTTATGTATAAGAATGCCAAGATACCATAGAAATGCAAATGAAACAAAAATGGAGATCAAATAGATTATGAAGCCGAAATGAAATTCTACTACAATAAAAATGGAAAGAAAACACTGAAGATAAACACTTGGAAATGAGAAAGTAAAATATCATTAGACTAATCAAAGAGAAGTACTAAATGCTAAGCAGAAATAAGTTGTAATCATCATGGACAAACATAAAACAGAATATGTCCTGTAACTTGGAACACTGCAGAGAATTTGGATATTGTTTTCATAGCATGCACCCTTCTCAATTCATGTGACAAAACACCATTATTTACCAAAAGACATTTTCTCACAAGTTTTACCTTCTCAGTTAACTATTCCATGCATAGATTTTTAATGCTATAGAAAGAATATGGTAATACCCTTAAAATTCCTGTATTTCTTTTATTATGGACAACTTATGCTTTTCTTTTGAGAAGTAGGCCACTGAACTCATTAAGTGCTGCATCTGAGAAAATGTATAATTATCCTTGCAATGAAATATATGAGTACATAAATTAATTGTATTATAGTTTCTTAAGTGTTAAGTTCTGCTAGAATTATGCTGGGTACACCTGTTTTAATACACACAGCAGATAAACATTAGGAATAATTATCTGTTGTAAGTTCTGGAAACTGGTATCAGGGAGGAATGAATCCAGGAACAGAAAATGACAAGGAGGAGAAAAGTAGAATGGTAACAAGTCTTGCTTTCCAAGGTGTATTGTATTATAGTTCCCCAGAAGCAGTCCTTGAGACTAGGATTCGTGTGCTTCTCATTTATTAAGGAAGTGCTCCCAGGAGAAACCAGTAAAGGGGTGGGGGCTGCAGGACAGGAAAGGCCAGAGTCCTAGCAGGTTATGCTTTCAGAAGTCCTGATGTAGTCTCGAGGGGAGCTGTGGAATATAAATTACACTTCTGGGTTGTTATCATCTCAGGCAAGGGCACTGGACTTTCACACTGTCCTACGAGGCAGTCTTTGGCCATAAGCCTACAGGTAATGGGATGAAACACCCACTCCCAGGCACTTCCAGCTCCATGTTCCTACACCGGAACAGGCCTAAGTGGCCTAAGGTGTGCTCAGAGGAAAATTCACAGTGCTAAGCAGGAGAAACAAAGCCCATAGCCACTGGGGCTTGGGTGCTCCTAACCACTAAAGAGAGCATCAGGTCTGAGCAGCAATAGTGTCCACAAACAGCATTTCAAAATAGAAGTATTTACATTTGTTGCATTGTTACTGCTCTTTCTATATCTACTGTCACCTCCTGCTACTGTTCCTCCTGAACTCTCAAGGACCTGATGCTCTTGAGCCGCTGTCCAGATGCCCATGTCCAGGCCCGCCCTCCTTCCTCAAACTGCTCCATGCTTAACCATGTACTTTCTCTCCATACCCAATTAAAAGTCTCATTTCATTAGCACAACTCAGCTAAGTATTGAGAAGAGATGGGTTTGAACTCATTCACATTACTTTATCTTTTGTGCTTAAAAGCTGTTTGTTAACCTAAACCATCTCATCATAGTCCTTCAGACAGTTTAAGGGAAGAGGACTTGACATGGTTCAAGGAAAGAAGTTTTTCTGCAGGGAGGCCACCATGTGGGTGGAAAGGGACCCTAGATTGCTAATTTTGCTTTCTGTACTTCTGAACCCAAAGGTTTTTTTCATAGCTGCAACTTTGTGGGTTGAGTTACTTTGAGTTTCAAAATAACTCATGTCATGACAGCAAAATTATGGAAACAATGTCAAAAAAAAAAATAAGAAGTTTGATAATGAAGAAGTTAAAACTCTTTCAAAATACTCAAAATCGTTTGACAAACACCTGATAATAGAAGAAAAAAAAGGGAACATTTTTCCTTTGTCTTAGCAATTATGAATATATTTTTTTCTACTCCCCCTACTACCAGCAGGATATGGCTGACTAAATTCTCATCTCAACATAGGTTGATATACATGTAATTTGTTTGCAAGAAATCCCTGAAAATAATATGTATCAAGAGTGTTCACTATATTCATTCTTCAAATATTTATAGAGGACCTTTACTGTGATGAGACTCGTCTGAGCTGTGCTTAGCGTACAATGATGCCTGTTTTCAAGGAAGATATACCCATTTATGTTCAATTTCAAGTACTTAGCCAAGACTAGAGAGCCAAGTGAAAATGATGAAAGAAATAGTCTCACAGTGGCTATCCAATAATATACTGTGACCTTATTTCTGATAAAAAGGTGTAATTTACTTCTATAATCATCCTCTGAACAGTTTTTTAATTTTTAAATTTTCAAAATAAAGTTTATACCCAATTTTCCATATACAATAACACATTATTATTATTAATTCTATCAGTGTCATTTATGAATTGTATTATTATATTATGAAAAATCAGAGCCCAAGAAAGAGAAAAATTCTTTTTCACCACTTTAAATGTAGTTTTTTCTCATCCACGTATTTGATTTTTTGTATGTTGTTTATACACTTTTTGTATCCTGCCCTTTTCACTTAAAATGAAAACATAAGCATTTTTCTGTTGTTAGAAACTCTTCGTAAATTTTTTAATGCCTCCCAAACATTCCATTGAATGAGTTATTAGGTTAACAGTTCCCTGACCGTTGGACACCTAACTTGTTTACAACTTTTTCTCTTTCACTCTTTTAAAAGGGGTATGAGCCAGACTTTTAGTGATTGAACTTTTCCATATAGCAATGAGTCCTTTGTTGTTTACTGAGCCTTTGCAGTGCTCGTATATCTTCTTCCTGCCAACCAGAGCCTTCTATTGGGAATAAAACTTCATAATAGTCAGTAATGGGCTCTAGACAGGGTTGAGAATACCTTATACCTTTGACCACCGATTAAAGTCAAGTGAGTGGCCTAGAACTCAATAGCACTAAATACCAGATGTTTCCACTGGCTGATAACACATATAAGCAAAAGGCTACATGCGTATTTTGAGAGCTCAAGCAACCTTGAGGGTTGCCTGTGGGTGAGGTGTAGTTTACTACCGCTCTCCTGGATAACCTGGGAAATCTAAAGGAAGAAGAATCTCATAAGCTGTTTGCAGAGAGGAAAGCACATTACATTGGAGCTGGTGCTGATGCTGGTCCTGGGCATACTGAGGGTTAGTCTGATGGACTGAAAGATAGAATATTCCTTCTTAAGTTCCGAATTTACTTCTAGAGAGTGACTGAAGGTCTCAGGGACTGGGAAGGGGAAGGTTCTTTGAAGATAAACACGTCTTGAGTGGGGTGTGTCTGTGTGCGTGATTGTGTGTGTGTGTGTATTCAAGTGAGAACATTTTATTTGTGAAAGGCCTGACTAGCACTTTGAAAGTGATAAAATTCGTTGTACTTTTCACAGATCAGGATCATCTCTTTGGTAAGAATTTAGGGCAGCAGTTAGTCTGGCATCGATTTTCACAGCAGAGTGTTGATGTATGTTTACTGTCCCAGAAACACTTTCATTCTAATGTAAAGTTACCTCTTGCCATTATTTCAGTGGAATGTGCAAGAACGGAGGTAAGGTCACAAGATGCAGGAAAGAAGATGTTGATAACCTATGTATGTGTGGAAACAGGACATAGATAGGGTAGGTCATAGCTAGGATAAGTTTACTACTTCCAATATCCTGGCCTTTTCTAGAAAACTATTTCAGAAAGCACATATTACTTTGAAACAGCAGTAGGCAAAGTAATACCAAACTGTGATGTAATCATCAAGAAACCCATATTTGTAATAAGGTTAATTAAATTTGCTGCAGTCTTGAGACAAGCCTCCTGTAAGTGTGCCAGTAAATCTGGTCTTGCTTTATCAAACTGAAGGGCACCCCCTCCTTCTCCCGGAACGAGTAGCTCATTGCCAGAGGACACACGCAGGCTGGCAACAATAACTAATATGTTATGAGAGGTTAGACAAGTTTAAATAGGATTCGTCTCTGAACCGAAGGGCAAATTGTAAGAAATTTCTTTGTCTGCTTGTGATGCTGTTAAATTGAAAGCACAATGGGAGGTTTGGTGGAAGCAACAAAGGTTGAAATGATGGCCTGCTGCTTGGAGCAAGCATCATGGTTTCCCCAGTGGTCCAGACATCTGCTGACAACAGCCACTCCTGGTCAGGTTCTGCTCCACATAGGGCGCGAGAACACTTTGCACCATTTAACTCATCAGAGTCTTCGAGCTCTATGGTGTGCTCCACATCAAGAATGTTTATGTAATAAAACAGAGCTAATTAAACATTTCAAAGGGAAACATTATTTTAACACTAATTAGATATGATTCCAATTCTTTTTTTCCTGCGCCAGTGCTGAAGTGCAGTAAAGCACCCTCATTTTGTTTTCTGTGCTCAGTTTTATAACAAAGTCTTAGCAAATAAAGCAATACTATCCTGTCCTATGGCATTACTTCCAGTATGATGACATGTTCAAAAACCTTTATCAAATTTAAGATGATTTTTTTTTAAAGAACAACTACAGTAACAACAATAAATCGAATATATTTGTGTTGGTGGATAAGCATGTTAACTTTTATTCATGTATAGCTTTTTTTCTGAAACACTTTAAAGGCGATGTTCTGTTATTATTTTATTTGAAACCTGTCAGGTCTGTCCAAGCAAAAAGTATCTCCATTTCACAGGTAGGGAGTCCAGGGCACGGATAGGATAAGTATGTCAGGAGCAAAGCAAGGCTGGCTAAGAGGTGTGACTCACTTAGAGCTTGCTTTCTGGGGACACCCCACTGTGAGGGTCATGAAAGAACTTTTGCTCAAGATAGCTAAAACCTACCGGATAAAAACTCATAAAATGTTCATGGAAGCCATGCTGGATTGGGAATAAATAGACAAAAGACCTCTTTAATCAATGACATATGAAATGCTGTAATATGCTTTTAACTAATTAATGAATAAAAATCTTTGAACTCTCAAAAAAATTAGTTGTACCCATGACATATGTCAGCTTTCATTTTTATTTAAAAATATAGGATAGTAATGAAAGCCTAAAGAAATTCACAAAGATTTGAGATAAGATTTCTACAGAGCAGAAAATACTGGTATGGTGGAAAACAAATCAGTTGAAAGCCTTTCAGTGATAGAGGAAGACTGAGAGTTTTAAATGTTTGAATACTTTTTAATGAATTCAATGAGACATTTTCTTTGCTTCTTCAAGGCCAGAAATAAAATATAGGGGGACTATCAAACATATTATGATAGAATAAATATATTTTATATGGTCTTGAGAAATAGTAAGCTTGTTATTATTTTTTTTACTTCTTGCCTCATATACTATGAACTCACTTTCAAGAAAGAGAGACATTGTCTATCCACAGGTTTTCTGCAGTCCTAATTAAAAAGAACTGCAATGAGAAGTTTTTCATTTCAACTTCCAACCCAAGCTTGAGGGCATAGCAGTAACTGCAGAGTATATTGTGTTCATTTTGCTGTTTGAGTAGTTCAGGAAAAAGGAGTTGCCTTTCAAACACCAAACAACTAATATGATTCCCTCAGGATACTGCTGTCGCATCAAGATTTCTTAAAAAAAAAAAAAAAAAAAAAAAAAAAAAAAAAAAAAACTCACACATTGTCATCATCATCATTTCTACTACCACCTTCAAAATAGTTAAAGTTTCAACAAATGTATCAGAGAGAACTTTTCTTCAATTGTAAATAGTTAATTGACATTTTGGCTGTGATGTTACCAATAACACCCAAATAAATTATAGATGATACACTGTCTCATTAGGTAGCCATATCAATATTTTTTAATCCAATGACTGTGTATAATTTTTTTCATGAAATATACATTCATTATGTACATACACCTTTGCAGATATTTCTAAAACTTTGGAAAGGGAAATTAGAGTATAATAAACATACTTAGTAAGTTAAAATGTTGCTCTCTCCTCCTCTAACCAGGTCTCATTCCAAACTTTCTCGTTGCTGTTCTTATTATCCCGATTTTCCCAGTTCGTCATGACTATAAACATGGAACCACCTTTTAGTCCTTCATCTCTTCTGACATTTACACCAAATGCATTAATAAGTTACACAATATTTTTTTCTGTGATCTTGCTCAGTGTTTTTAATTTTGTTATTCCACTGACCATTTTTCTACAAATCCTCTTCACCTCACTCTCATATATCGCTTTATAAGTAATCTTCCTTCCTGATTCTGTTTTTAAATTTATCTCCTGTGCAATTATCATGTTTTCCTAAAACAAAGCCTTTGTTTCATTGATGAATGAAAAATTTTTTTTTCAAAAAGTTCACTTTCTTTCCACTGAGATCTTGCCTTTGCCACCAGCCCTGCAACTCTTCTGTTCTAACCAAGACCTCAGATCTTTTCATTTACCATATCCAGGAACCATGATGCAGCCCTTGTTTTACTTGGTGTCTCTGCTGAATGTGAGGTATTGACTAATTCGTCCTGTTCACAATTTTTACCTCTATTGGCTTTTAAGAAAATGTTAGGTTAGCTTTATCTTTATCTTTTTTGCTACCCTATCTAAGCTCCTTTATATCATCTTCTTCCTTGGCCCTTGCCTTAAATGATGATTATCTTGCAGGTTCTGTTGGGCATTTTACCTTCTATTTTACCAATTTTCTTTGAGTAATTTCATTCAGGTCAATGGGTTTGACTGCTACCTAAATGCTCATGGTCACCAAATTTTTATCTTCAGTCCATAAACTTATCCATGACAACTTTTTACTCACCATTTTCACTTGAAGGTACCACAAACAGCTTAATTTCACATTTTCAAATTGATGATATTTTCGTCAGTCCAACCAAAATCAAGTCTTCTGTAATCTACATCCTTGTAAGACTCCTTAATACAAAAATATGTATTTAGCACCTTCTGATAGCCAGGCATTTTTCTTTTTTGGCATTGAGAATATAATAATAGTGCAGTAAATAGAGAAAATCCAGGTTGCAAGGAGCACACAGTTTAGTAAAGGAGAAAAACAAATTGTATACGTATTGTACAATGAGTTTCTAACAACTGTATGAGATATAACTGATAATGAACTGCACATATTTGAAGTATACAATTTGATAAGTATTGACATATGTATGGATCCAAAAAGTGGTCACCATTATCAAAATAGTGAACATGCCCTACACCCCTAAAAGTTTTCTCATGTGCCTATCTGTTTTCTGTCACTGTAGATTAGTTTGCATTTTCTAGAAGTTTATACAAATGTGATTATACACATTTATTTTTTTCAATGTTCTTTTTTGTGAGGGGGGCATCTGGTTTCACTCACCATAATTATTTAGGTTTATCCATATCATTGTGTGTATCACATAATACATTATTTATTATTGCAGAGCAATATCCCATTGTATGTGTTTGCTTGTTCATCAGTTTTATTCATCTGTTGTAAATATCTGAGGTGTTTCTAGATTGGCTATTACAAATAAAGCAGATAATGAATATTTGTGTGCAAATTTTTTATGGCCATATTCTTGAATATCTTTTGAGTAAATACCTAGAACGGGAATGACTGGATCATAGGGCAGATGCACATATAACTTTTTATGAAACTGCAACTGTTTTCCTGCCAGGAGAATACAATAGTAGTTCCAGTTCCTTTGGGCTGTCACTTGTTGTGGTTAGTGTTTTTAATTTTAGTCATTCTAATGGATAGGTGTATCTGTTATTTTAATATACGTTTATCTAATGACTAATGATGTTGAGAATATTTTCATGTGCTTATTTGCCATCTCCATATCTTCTTTAGTGAAATGTTGGTACAAATCTCGTGCCCATTTTTAAATTGGGGGTTTTTTTTTTTTATTGAGTTTTGAGAGTCTTTTGTATATTTTGGATCATAAGTTCTTGATCAATATATGATTTGTATTTCCTGTAGCCTGTGTCTTGACTATTTATTCTTTTTTTTTTTTTTTTTTTTTGAGGCAGAGTCTTGCTCTGTCACCCGGACTGGAGTGCAGTGGCCGGATCTCAGCTCACTGCAAGCTCCGCCTCCCGGGTTTACGCCATTCTCCTGCCTCAGCCTCCCGAGTAGCTGAGACTACAGGCGCCCGCCACCTCGCCCAGCTAGTTTTTATATTTTTAGTAGAGACGGGGTTTCACCGTGTTAGCCAGGATGGTCTCGATCTCCTGACCTCGTGATCCGCCCGTCTCGGCCTCCCAAAGTGCTGGGATTACAGGCTTGAGCCACCGCGCCCGGCCTATTTATTCTTTTTAAAATGTCTTTTGACAATTTTTGATGAAATCAACTTATTTTTTCTTTTATATTATTTTACTGTAGTATCCAAGCAATATTTGCCTCACCCAACACCACAAAGATTTTCTTCTATGTTTTCTTCCAGAATTTTTGTAGTTTTAGGGTTTATATTTAGGTATGTGATCCATTTTGAATCAATATTAGCATATGAGGCAAAGTGGGGATCGCAGTTTTTATTTTTCCATATGAATAACCAGCTGTTCCAGCACCACTTATTAAAAACACTATACTTTATCCCCTAAGTTTTTTTTGTAGCTTCATCAAAAATCAGTTTTCAATATATCTGTGGGTTAAATTTTTTGTTTTTATGTTTATTTTTAGAGACGGTCTCCCTCTGTCACCCAGGCTTTAGTGCAATGGTGTGATCATAGCTTACTATAAACTCACACTCCTTGGCTGAAGATATCCTCCTGCTTCAGCCTTCCAAGTAGCCAGTACTACATGCATGGGCCACCATACCCAGCTAATTCTTTTCTTTCCCTCCCTCCCTCCCTCCCTCCCTCCCTTCCTTCCTTCCTTCCTTCCTTCCTTCCTTCCTTCCTTCCTTCCT
>NC_045443.1:24388040-24419585 GCF_002776525.5 Piliocolobus tephrosceles | reverse complement strand
TCCTTCCTTCCTTCCTTCCTTCCTTCCTTCCTTCCTTCCTTCCTTTCCTTCTTTATTTTCTTTCTTTCTTTCTTGCGAGATGGGATCTCACTATGTTTTCCAGGCTGGTCTCAAACTCTTGTCCTCAAACGATCCTCCCATCTTGGCCTCCTGAGTCACTGGGATTAAGGATGTGAGACACCACACCCAGCCCTTGTGGGTTTGTTTCTAAAGTCTATTCTGTTCTGTTGATCTGTTTGTCTGTAATTTTTTTTTTTTTTTTTTTTTTTTTGAGATGGAGCCTTACTCTGTCACCTAGGCTGGAGTGCAGTGGTGCAATATCAGGTCACTGCAACCTCTGCCTCGTGGGTTCAAGTGATTCTCCTGCCTCAACCTCCTGAGTAGCTGGGATTACAGGTGCACACCACCACCGGCTGGTCTTGAACTCCTGACTTCGTGATCTGCCCTCCTCGACCTCCCAAAGTGCTGGGATTACAGGCATGAGCCGCCGTGCCAGGCCTGTTTGTCCCTCTTTATGCGACTTACACTTTCATTATCATAGTGTCATAACAAGTCTTGAAATCAAATCTGGTTGGTGCACCAAGCTTTGTATTTTCTTCTCAAAATTTTTATGGCTACTCCAGAGCTTTTGCATTTTATGTAAATTTTAGAATGAATTTGTCAGTTTTTACCCAAAAACTCTAGGATTTTTTATTGGGATCATGTTGGAATCATTGTTCATAATCTATGGAATGATTTAGAGAGAAATGACGTCTTGACAATATCAAGTCTTCTGACCAATGAAGTAAATATCTCCATTTATGTAGGCCTTCTTTAATTTCTCTCAGTAGTAATTTGTAACATTCAATATGTAGGTCTTACACATTTTTAAGATTAATCCCTAGGTTTTTAAAAAGTTGATACTATTGTAGATGCATTTTAAATTTTATTTTCTGAATTTTCCTTGTTGATATATAGACTATAGCTAATTGTTGTTTATCGATCTTATATTCCACAGCCCTCTAAACTCATTAGCTTTAGTAGCTTTATTGTAAATTCAGTCAGATTTTCTGGGTAGACAATTATGTTTTCTGTGACTAAAGACAGTTTTTCTTACTGCTTTCACGTATAGTTGCCTTTTAGTGCTTATTCTTGCTTTATTGCACTCCAGTACAACCTCCAGTGCAGAAATTGTAAAAGTGGACATCTTTTCTTGTTCCTGATCTTAAGAGGTAGCGTTCGTTCTTTCACATTTAAGTAGGATGCTACCTGTAGTTTTTTCGTAGGTGTTCTTCAGCATGGTGAGAATGTTGCTTCCTATACCTAGTACACTGAAAATTTTTATGAAGAATGGATATTGGACTTTGTGTTTTCTATATTTATCGATATGATTACATAGTTTTCTTTGTAGTTTGATAATATAATTACATGAGCAATTTGCAGATTTTAAAACAACCTTGCATTCCTGGTGTAATCTCCACTTGAATTTGATTTCTTAGCATTTTGTTAAGCATATTTGCATCTATGTTCATGAGTGATTGGTCAGCATTTTTCTTGTAAAATCTTTGTTTTGGTATCAAGGTATATTGGCCTCATAAAATGACTTGAGAAGCATTTCTTTCTTTTCAACTTTGTGAAAGAATTTATGTAGAAATTGTTATTTTTTCTTTCTTAAGTGATTAGCAGAATTTACCAGTGAAGCAATCTGTGTTTAAGTTTTTCTTTGTGGAAAGTTTTTTTACTATCATCTCATTTAAAAAATAGACATAAAGCTATTTGTGTTATCTATTTATTCTTAATTGAGCATTGATAGTATGTATCTTTTAATGAATATGTTCCTTTTAAGTTGTCAAATGTATTGATATGAAGTTAATCATACTATTATCTTATTATCATTTGAACATCTGCAGCATTCCTGGTGATGTTCCGACTTTCATTCCTCATATTGGTAATTTGTATCTTCTCTCTCACTCTTTTTTTTTTTTTTTTTTCCCCTCCTGACCAGTCTGGCTATCGATTCATCAATTTTATTAATCTTCTCAAAGAATCACATCTTAGTTTCATTAATTTTCTTTATAGATTTTTAAATTTTTTGTCTCATTGAATTTACTTTTCTTTGTTTTTTTCCCCATCTTCTGCTAACATTATCTTTTGTTTGCTCTCTTTGTTTAGTTTCTTATGGTGGAAACCAAGGTCATGGGTTTGAGACATTTTAAAAAAATAGTATAGACATTGAAAGTACTAGTTATTCCCTCATTATTGTTTTAGCAGGACCTCACATCTATTGACCTGCTATATTTTAATTTTCACTTAGTTCGAAATGCTTTCTAATTTGCCATTTGAGTTTGTCTTTGACCCTTGGGGTATTTAGAAGTATGGCATTTAGTTTCCAAATATTTGAGGATGTTCCTGATATTATACTCTCATTAATTTACAATTTTTTTTATGATGGTTAGGGAACATACTATGTAGGATTCGAATCATTTAAAATGTATTAAGACTCGTTTATGGACTAAATATGGACTCTGTAAATATTCCATGCAGACTGAGAAAAAATATATACGCTGCTACTGTTGGGTAGAACGTTCTATCAATGCCAGTTAGTTCAAAATGGTCAATAATCTTCAAATTTGTGTATCCCTAGTGATTTTGTGTTTACTTATTCTATTAATTATTGAGCAGTGGATATTGAAATCTGTGATTATAGTAGTGGATTTTTCTATTTTTCATCTTGTGGTTCTGTCAGTTTTTGCTTCATGTATTTTGCACCTCTGCTATCTCATTCATAGATGTTTAAGATTGCTATGTCCTCTTGATAAATTGACCTCTTCATTATTATGAAACAACCTTCTTAATTCTTGGTTATATTCTTTCTTTGGAAAATTAGTTTGCCTGCTATTAATATACCCACTTCAGCTTTTTAAAATTAATGGTACTGGCCACATGTGGTGGCTTGCACCTGTAATTCCACACATTGGGAGGCTGAAGGGGGCAGATTGTTTGCGCTCAGGAAGTCAAGACCAGCCTGGGCAACATAGTGAAACCCTGCCTCTACAAAATAATTAAAAAAAAAAAAAATCAACCATGTATTGTGCACACACCTGTAGTCTCAACTACTTGGGAGGATCAGGCAGGAGGATTTCTTGAGCCTGGGAGGTTGAGGCTGCAGTGAGCCGAGATTGCTCCACTGCACTTCAGCATGGGCAATAGAGTGAGACTCTGTCTAAAAAAAAAAAAAAAAAGTTATTTTGTTACATCTTTTTTAATCCACTTTCTTTTAACCCTGTATATCTTTATATTTAAACTAGAGTTTCTGTCAAGTGCATGTAATTAGAGCTTTTTAAAAAATTCATTCTGTTTATTAATTGGGTAATTTAGACCATTAACATTTGATGGTGTTATTGTCATGGTTAGGTTTAAATGTACCATCTTGCTATTTGTTTCCTACTTGTCTCTTTTGTTTTTTGCCTATTACTTCCCTCTTACAAATTAATTTAATTTTTTTATAATTATATTTTATTTCTTCTTTGAGGTATAAGCTAGAACTACTTGTTTGTTGTCATAGCATTGCTTTAGGATTTATAGTCAATACATCTTCAAATTACCGTATACCTCACATTTTATTTCTTTATTTTTGTTAATCTTTTTTTTTTTTTTTTTTTTTTTTTGAGACAGGGTCTCTGTCTCACAGGGTGGAGTGCAATGCCTCTGATTGTGGCTTACTGCAGCCTTGACCTTCCCAGGTTCAGTTGATTCTCCCATCTCCACCTTCCAAGCAGCTTGGATTACAGGTGCACACCACCATGTCTGGCTAATTTTTGTAGTTTTTTTGTAGAGATGTTATACCATTTCCCATGTATTATGAGAACCTTGGAATAGTATATTTCCATTTTTTCCCTGTAGCCTTTGTGCTATTTTTTTCTTTTTTTAAGACACGGTCTCCTTCTTTCACTCAAGCTTGATTGCAGTGGCAGGACCATAGCTCACTGCAGCCTTGAACTCTTGGGCCCAAGCAATCCTCCTGCCTCAGCCTCCCAAGTAGCTAAGACTACAGGTGTGCACCACCAAGGCTGGCTACATTTTTAAAACAATTTTTTGTAGAGATAGGGTCTTGCTGTGGTGCCCAGGGTGATCTCAAACTCCTAGTCTCAAGCGATCCTCCTGCCTTGGCCTCCCAAAGTGCTGGGTTTAGAGGTGTGGGCTGCTCCACCTGGCTTTTCTGTGCTATTTTAATTATATAATTTGTTTTTATGTATGTTACAAATGCAACATTACACAATTTTTATTGCTTAAGCAGTAAATTTTCTTTTAGATAGGTTTACATAAATTAGAAAAGCTTGTAACATCCATGTGGTTACCATTTCTGGTGTTTCTCATTCCATTTTGGAGATCCCTGTTTTCCTTTGGTATGTCATTTTCTTCTGCTTAAAGGACTTGTGATGGATCTGCTGGTCTTAAAATCATTCAGCTTTCGTATTTGCATTTTGTATTTTGTATCTAACTTTTCCAAGGTTGTCAGTTATTTTTCTTCAGAACTTTAAAGATTTTACTCTACTCACTGCTTGCTTTCATTGTTTCTGATGAGAAATCTGCTGTCATGCTCTGTCTCTTTGTAATGACATCTTTTTTTTTTTTTTTTTTTTTTTTTTCTGGCTGCTTTTGAGATTTTTCTCTTTACCACAAGTTGTACAATTTGATTTTGATGTGACTTGCTGTAATTTTCTTCATTTTATGTGCTTGGGGTCTTTTAAGAAGTTTCTTTTCTTTGTGGATATATGAAACTTGGAAAATTGTTTAGCAATTATAGCCATTATTATTATTTCTCCTCTTCCTCCTCCTCCTCCTCCTCCTTCTTTCTTCTTCCTCCTCCTCTTTCTTCCCCTTTTCTTCTCCATCCATTCTCTTTTTATCTGTCATTCTGTCTGCACACATATAAGAATGCACAGTTCCCAGAGTACTATGTCCCTCAACTCATTGATTCTCTGTTCATTTTTTTTTGAGTCATTTTTCTCTTTATGTTTTACTTAAGATTGTGTCTATTTCTGTATTTATGATTTCACTAACCTTGTTTTTCCTCTAGTCTCTTACCTGTTGTTATGCTGTTAATCCCATCCAGTGCATTTCTGAGTTTAAGTATTGCTCTTTTTGTCCCTGGGAACGTTGTGGTTTCCATATCTAGAAGTTATATTTGGGTCTTTACATTTTCAAGGTTTTTATTTAATATTTTCCATCTTTTCTTAAGTTTTTAAACATGTAGAATATGGTTAAACAGCTGTTATATTCTGTTAGTTCTAACATCTGTGTCATTTCTGGGTTAATTTTCAGAGATTAATTTTTCTTCTAGTTGTAGGTCTTATTTTCCTGCTTATTCACAAAGCTGATAATATTTTTTTATTGGATACCAGATTTGGTGAAGTTTACCTCATTGGATGCTAGGTATTTTTGTACTCATATAAATATTCTTGGGCTTTGTTCCTGGACTCAGTGAAGTGTCTTGGAAGCAGATCAATCCCTTTGGGTCTTAGTTTTATTATTTGTTAGGTAGGACCAAAGTATTAATAGCATGTATTCCAGAGCTAATTATTTTCTACTACTAAAGTAAGACACTTTTGAATTCTCTAACATAGTTCTGTGAATTGTTTGTTTTTCCAGCATCACTGGTCAGAATAGGCTTTATTCCTAGCCTGGGTAAACCCCAGTTACTGTTTCCTCTAATCCTCTTGGGTGGCTCTTTTCCCTGCCTTGGGCAGTTTCCTTGCACACGTGCTGACCAGTATCCTGCTGAATACTTCAGGCGGGCCCTCTGTGCATCTCCCAAGTCCTCTATGCAGGTTTGTCTTATCTAGTAGCTGGCCTTATAAACTGTAGCTGCCTGTCTACCTGGATTCAGCTCTTTCTTCACGCAGGTGGAGTTTACCAGCTCCATCTGAGCTCTCTTTCCCTAAGCCACAGTCTGGAAACTCTCTCAAGACAGTCAGCTGGGCCAGTCAAAGGGCTTCTCTCATTTGTATCCTGGTTCTTGGGGATAAATGTTCTCTGTTGCCTGATGTTCAATATTTGCAAAGCAGTGTTACATATATTTTGTCCATTGTTTAAACATTACTTTAGGCAAAATAGTAAATCCAGCCCCTGTTACTCCATCTTGCCCCAATAGTTTGTGCTTTAAGTAAAATGTAAAGTATCTTTATAAAATGTCCACCTCACAAATTGCCCATTATAGAGAAGAAACAAGAACTAGACCATGTTTCTATACACAACCATTAATACAACTTTGGATATAGTCTAGAACAGATATACCATAATCCGAATTTTGTATCTTATTGGAGGTATACACTTTCATTCATGGTGTTGAAAACAATCCCTACGTCTCCCTCCCATGACTTGGGTGTTCAGTGTTAGTTACACTTATCTCCAATTTAAGGCCAATCTGGAGAAATGGAATGGGGAATGCTGAGGAGAAGCAGAAGCGCTGCTGACCCCCAATCTCCTCGGTTTCTTTTCTCTGTACCCCATACTAGTGGGCACCTGGTTGTGGATTTGATTTCTGTTCCTGGGGAAACCTACCTCTGATGATGGTGGTAATTCCTTTTACAATGTGGGACAAAGCAGAAAAAGGAGAAATTTTCTGTTTTCCAAAATTCCATTTAAAAGAAACATAAAAGGGGAAATAAGAAAGTAAAAACTAGATAATTTGATCCTGGATATTTTAGTACAGAGAAAACTCAAGCAGAGTTTGTAAGGCTTACCTTACCTTATAGTTAAGGATTCCTTCCCTTTCACAAAGTCCATCATACCCAAATATAAACATGATTCAGCCAGCGATTAATTCAACATGTGGGGCATTTACATTCTCCATCCTCCTGAAAAACTATGCCAACTTGCCTTTTGTCACATTTCAGGCCCTATGAACCTAAATTGCCATTACCACCTGTTTACACTGTCACTAGAACCTTGGGCATAACGGCACATTGATGTAGTTGTATAAATAACAAACCAATTTATAGCATTTGAGATGGAGATCTTTTCATTTGTGTGTATTAGGATCCATTAGTTCAAGAGAAGGTACCTGTTCATTGGGACAGTGAGTGTCCATCTTGAACTGAGCAGAACATCATTTGGCTCCTGAAGGATTCTTCCAACCATTTATAAAACCAGAGACCCTGCTAGGCAAAAGGGGTGAATTACACTAGTATCTTCTTCCATTCCAAATCTTTCTTCATACTACAAGTAATAGTATTAATTGTCCTGTGTTCTTTTCATCAATCTATGTACGTATTGAACTGTGAAAAACCTTCTAACTTTCGGTCAATATATCCACTGTCTTCCATTACCTAAATAGAGTCTGTAGCCATTTTTCCCTCAGAACTTTTTACTGACAGATTTTTCCTTTATTTAATAACACTTTGCAACACTTTGGATATAAATATGTTTCACCTGGTAAACCATTTTAATAGCACCCTGGACTAAATCATGTAGGGAAGAAAGATGTAAAAGGATGTTCAGAAAAACATTCCATATATACCTTGTTTTTTAGCCATGAAGAGAGGTTTGCAGAGAGGTTTCAGAATAATTTAATGAAGTTTTGGGAAGGTGTGTCTTTTTTCTGAGAATGTTCTGATGGTTTTATATTTGTTCTTCTATTTCTGATGCAGCAATACCTACTGAATATGCTCTGTCCTTTTCTCGAAAGTATTTGAGGATTAGTTATTTTCTAAAAACTGTCTTTTAAAATATGTGTAACTTGATAGAAATATAGCTATGTGCTATTTGGAGTGTTAGGGTATTTCTTTAGTTCAATTTTTCCGTAAATTTAATTGAAAACCTGAAGCTAACTTCAGTTTTTATTGAGCAATTTCAGTTGTATTTTAAAAGAGTTTTTGTCGTTATATCTATGGATGCTTTGGAAAAGTAGAATAGTTATTCTGACTTTCTATTGAATGGTAAAAATTAATTATAGGCCATTTAGGAGTAAATACGTACGTTGTTTGAAAGATTCTAACATCTTTTCTTGTTGAGGAAGAGAATTATCTATCTTTGTTTTGCAAATGATTGGGTTTAATCCTTATTCCTAAACAGAGAACTCTCAAACCATTGACTTCCTTATTAACCTGAATATGTATAAAGCATCTCAGGATTCAAAACTGAGCTATAAAGCTATAATATATTTCATTGGCATCAATTTCTTAAGAAAGATCAGAGAGATAAGCAATACCTGTATGACCATAGTCTTTACTTATAATGATATACATGATAAAATCCACATTATTTTTCAAAAAATGAATTTCTAAAAATTTACACCCTTAATTTGTATTCTTTCTATAAGAACACATCACTCATCGTGCCTTTAGGATGAATCCTTGGTCCATTCACTTATCCTTCCAACAGATCCCTTTTTGCTGAACATTACTTCCTCTCTAATTCTCTAACACAACCACCCCTTCCTTACCCCCGTAGCTTCCCATCCTTGACAGCATATGTATGATCAAGATCAGAAATGCTAACTGGCCAGCATCGACCTACACTATTCATCCATTACTTTGGACTTTCTATGTTTGAAAAACTCTTAAGTAATATGAAATATGGTATGGGTATTTCCCTATTTTGTTTTTACAACCAGGGTGAATTTGCTCATAGAATTTAAGAAGTAATCTGTTCATTCAGGAAAAAAACAAAAAACAAAACACAAACAAACAAAAAGCTGATAAGTGGAATCTGTGCCACCACAGTAATGGTCAGAAGACTCTGTGTTTCCTTTGCAGTGTGGATTCTGATGACGGTGCATGTATTCATTTGTATATCCTAAGAAAAGCATCACCATATCCGGACAGAGGGCAGGCAGGTAATGCACTGGTGTGCTCCACAAGGCTTGCCAATACCTAGCTTTAGAGCTAACTTCTTAACACCCCAAGCAATTTCCTTCAGACGAGACTCCATTGGCTAAAAAGAATCACCCGTTGAGCCGAATTTAAAATGCTCCAATTTTTAAATATGGGCATATAGAGAGCAAATGTCCTCTAAGAGATTAAAAATTGCAGTGTGTGTCTTTAAAAATAAAATTGTTCAAAACAGCAAGATTGAAGCGGTCCGTTCTTTGCAAAACCAACAAACAAAAAACTATTTTTGTGGGCTAACCACAGAAACAGGTTCTAAATACATTAAAATATTTTATCCCATCATTTGTTTTGACCAATTGACCACAATATTAAAAATTCAATCATGGAGCAGCTGACAAGTGCAGTTGCCTAATTTTATTTAAGAGTTTTTTTCCTTTTTCCATTTTTCCATCCTGTTAACGCTGCTGCCTGTGCCCAGACAGTAATGGGCTTCTTGTATGCCCACGACTGTTATGATCATGTAAATTTATTGGTGCTTAGAAGAAGCGAGCTATTAAAACATTACAACAGCCATTACAGCCGGGCTCGTGTTGGCTTTCGCTCCCAATGAACATATGCTTCCGAGTGAATGCCTAAACTCTTATTTATGGATTTAATTTAATATGCGGAAAGAATTCAAAATTAAATTTTGTGTCTGCCTCCAGAGAGTGTCAGTGTATAATAACATGGTAATTTTTACACATCTTTATGAGAAATGGGAAAATTAATTCTTTCTGACAAGTTGTAATTATTCGACTTGGAACAGTTGCAGCTGAGCAGTTTGCATGCCTGTTGTCTGGTGTTTCGCAGTGTAAGGGGAAAACTCAGGGATGGAGATATATTGTGCATCTGAGAGTTTCTAATAGCTTCTGACATTTTAGCCTTGCATATTATCAGGGTGCTCTTTAAGGAGTCGAGGTATAATCTATTATGTTGCCTGGGATACACACAGTTGCAATAGCCTGAACATCCTTCAGCAATTTTTAAAATGGGGGGAATATCTCTAGGATCATCCTGTAGATGTGCATAGTTGAAATTGATGAGAGAAATTTTTATGTCTCCGAAGTGTACCTATCATTATCTGCTCTTTCACCTGCATACACTCAGAACAGAAGGTCATTTTGTAAAAGTAGCATTTTAGACCTGAATTTTTAAGACTAAATATGCTTAAAATGAAAAACTTGTATTTTCTTACCTGACTTGCAAGCATTTTCCCCGTGCCCATCCCCCACCAACCTCCTCCACACAAATGCTTCTGTAAGTCATGCCCACTATCTTGTTCTCTGGATCTGATGTTTAAGTGTTCATGAAAAAGTAGCATTAGCTTAATGCACAACTAAACCAAAACACCACTGGCTATGTTAGCAAAGAAATCTGGAGCATGTTGTCTGTGAAGAGATGGTATACTGATTGACAGGCCAGCCTGGAGGGGAGTGGTGTCATCTCTGTGTATAAGATCAATATAGCCCTTGTAAAATAAACGCAAACTACGATGTAAGAGAATATTAGCAGATGAACAGGAGAAACATTCAATTCCCAAAAGCAAGCACACTTCCTTTTTTGCTTTTGTACTTCTGCTAAAGAACACAGGAATGAACAGCTGATAATCAAGTGGATACGCCTCTGTTCCCTGAGTTGGTGCACTGAAACTTCCTCTAACATTGTTTTAAGTGGCAAATTTTGGCTAAAAGTTTATGTTTAAGAATGAAATACAAAGCAAAGCTCGACCTATTTGTGGCCTCCAAAATAGCATAATACCTTTTTCTTCTTAAGGCTTGAGTCCTGTCCTTAATGGGTAATTACATTCCACCATACACAGGTTCCTTGCCAGCTGTTAGCTACCGGATTCTTTACTTTTTATCCCAATCTGCCCAACATTGGGCTACTGTAGTTCAAAAGATGTAGCATATCAGGGATTGGGGGTGAGTTAGATCATATCTAGTTAAAAGGCACAAACAGCATCACGATCCTGGCTACAGCCAGTTGCTTTGAACTTTACGTGTCTTTTTACTGATTCTTGTACGTAAGCTCTCATTTCTTCAAACTAGTTGTGATATAAGATCAAGAAATATGATATTTGTGAGTTGGGAACTTAAGTATGATCATTGTCAAGGCTAATGTTATAGAGGCCTAGAATGAAGTTTGAAGACTTACAACAGAGGTTTTTATTTATTTATTTATTTTTAATTTTTATTTTTTTTTGAGATGGAGTCCTCCTCTGTTGCCAGGCTGGATTGCAGTGGCGTGATTTCTGCTCACTGCAGCCTCTGCCTCCAGGGTTCAAGCGATTGTCCTGCCTCAGCCTCCTGAGTAGCTGGGATTATAGGTGCGCACCACCACACCTGGCTAATTTTTGTATTTTTTAATAGAGACGGGGTTTCATCACATTGGTCAGGCCGGTCTTGAACTCCTGACCTCGTGATCCACCCGCCTCAGCCTCCCAAAGTGCTAGGATTACAGGCGTGAGCCACCGTTCCTGGCCTAGGAAGAGTTTCACAGCTCAGCAAAGGGAGCTTGATATCAGCCCCCTCCAGCCGTCTCTAACCTTGTTGTACCTCCTCACCACGAGGCACAGCAGAATCTCAGGAGAGAAGTTGCCCAGCGTAGATTCATTATTTTACTTTCTTAGACCACATATGCCATCCATAATTGTCAGTAGTGACTGCGTGTATTTTGGTGTTTATGCAATACGTTGAATGTTTTCCTGTGTACAACAAACCACTAAAAAGAAGCTGGATTTTGAAAACTGGATCATGAACTTTTGAAATGTAAATAGTATACTTCATTTTAAAGATCTGTTCTCTAACACCAAGACACTTTAAAGTTCCAGATCTTTATTAGCTCTGTTCAGGAGTGAATGATATTTTTTTGGATCATAGTATGAGATTTTGGGTGAGAACAGGTCTAAAAGAATGTTTATAGTGCAGGAGACATTAAAACTCTAATTTATTTGAGCTAGCGTGTAACAAAGACCTCCAATCCAGTCTGAATACATCAGATAGCATACATATTTAGAAACAAAAGCAAAAACAAAACCCTAACAAACTAAATTCAACTTTTGGAGTAGAAGCAGAGACTTTTTCCAAAATGGGAATTTGATGTTCAAGCAGCTTTTTTGTTTGTTGTTGAAGGAGTGGGAAAGTCATTCCCTTTAGGCACATGCTTGGAGAGGATCTGAAAGATGCCCTGATTAGCCAAGACTGCCTTTCCCACCTTCCTCCCCCACCACTGCTACAAGTTCTGAACCCCCCTTAAACAATAGTGGCACATCCCTCATTAATTTAATTTAGTCATCAGAGCACCTCTATGAGGCAGGTGCTGTTATAATCCCCTATGCACAAAGGAAAACTTTCAGGGTTAGAGAGGTTAAATAACTCCCAAGTTTACATAGCTAGTAATGACAAAGTGGTGCTTAAACCCAGATTTCCCATAAGATACTGTCTGTCTTTGTCTGAAAACAATGCTTGCTCACTCTCCAGGATAGCTGTTAAAAGTAGAACAGAAACAGAATGGGATTTGGGACTGCTGTGGATTGGATGGTGGTGGAATGAAAACCCACGACTGTACTCCACTGCGTTTCTCCCCTTAGGATTTCTCAGCTTCTCTTGAGGACTCCCTGGGTCTCCTGGTTACCCAGATTCCAGAGCTCGGTCCTCTGACTTCTCTCTTGCTCCACGTGTCCTGTCTGTCATCATTTTCTTTGACTTATGGTCTCTCTTAGATTCTTTGTTCCTTTCCATTCCCGTTTTCAGGATCCTACTTCAAACCCTACACCCATCGCTTTGGGACTTTTTAAAATGGACTTCTATCTTGCTGGTCCCTCACATCAATAGAAGATAAATTGCCCTAAAGTGTAGCACTGATGGAGCCATTGCCTGGTTTAAAAAAACCTTTAATGGTTTCATATCATCTACCAAATGAAATACATCCATTTTAGTCTCAGATTTCAGGCTGACTTCCCAGTGATTTCAAGTGCATTCTTTGTGTTGCCACTCCCTGAACACATGCGCCTTTCCCAACATCTACATCTTGATTCCTCCTTCCCCTCCACCTGGACTGCCTGCCCCCAGGCCTCATGAACTCTCATTCTCTGAAGGTCCAGACCATATGCTGCTTTTTCTCTTAAGCATCCCCAGATCCCGTCCTGACAGACATCCCTCCGTCCTCCGAACATCCAGAGTGCTTTGTTTACATCTGTCCTGTTGTAATTATTGTAAGTGACATTTATTTATATTATGTACATATCTGTCTTATCTCTAAGATAGTAGGACTTTGGGAAAGCAGAGAATGCTACTTATTCTCATTTATCTTTCACAGAACACCAGTGCATTCCACAAAGCAGATACTCAATAATTATTTACTGCGTGTGTAAAAGCCTAATCAGCTAAAGATTATACAGGAACAAGGTTGGAGTCCAACACAATCAGATTTATTGACTTTGTAAGGGAGGGAATTCCAAGGAAATATGGAATTCCCATGACAAGAGTTAGGAGAGAGCAACTTGTGTGAGGTTGGCTTCTTACTGAAGGATTCAGGGGAGGGTCTAAGGGAAGGAGGGATCCGTTTTGGATTGGTTGCTATTTCTGAGGCGAAATTAGAAGTGGGAATTAACTAATGATTGGATGCTGTCATAATTTAGGCTAGGGTGGTTTAGCAACAATAGGTATTCCCAGGAAGAAATGAAAATAGCAGAGCAGGTCTTGGGTAGAGTGATGTGGATAAAAATGAGGGAGTCCTTAATGGCATTTCATAATTCCTGCATGGCCTTGGGAGAAACAGTGTTTTCTGTTTTGTTTGTTTTGTTTGCATTTGGCTTTTTCTGTGTCTGTCTTTGCAGCCTGATTCATGGCAAGGCTGTTTTCTTTCAGTCCAGGACAGATTTTAACTTTTACAAATAAATGAATGCACTTTAAAAAATACAGAGGAAAGGTACTTTTTTTTATCCCTGGATTATTACTTAAAAACTAGATAGTGAAACTAATCCTTTTGAATGGTTGGGAGAATACCATTCTCCTTATGCTCAGTGTTTAAAAGTGAATCTCAAGTAAATTGTCAACACTTATTTTTACTTTTCCTTTGGGCGGCTTACTTTGCCTTGCGTCACTGGGTAATTCTGTGGTTTTGTTCAACTCTCCTGTCTCGGGCCCATTGTTGATTCTTAGTATAGATACAGAGCTATAGAGATGTGCTGAGAACATTTTCACCATTTCTTCATTTTCTTGTTCACCTCCCTCTCTCAAATGTCTTTGGTTTAATGGATCAGAAGCCTGGTTTTGTGTATGTGTGTTTATGTGTGTGTGTGAGATAAACACATTTATAACACACTGACACAGACACACAAAGTTGGGTTTAGACTGTCTTTATTCAAGTTTTCTCTAGAGCAGAAACAAATATAATCAATGCTAGGCATTGTTAAGCTGCTTTCTTCTGAACCTGCAGTCTTTAAAATTAAGTGAAAAATTCCTGATGGCAGGTTTTTTCCTGATATCCTCACACACAGTGTTCTCTGTTGTAGAATTTCTCACAGCAGTGGTTTTTAAAAGGTGGCAGATTCCATCCATTCCAGCAGATACTTTCCCTCTCATTCCTTCTGAATGAACCCACTAATACAACCCTTAAACATTTATTATTTTTGTCTTTAAATGGATGCCACGGCTGAAATTATACATTGTTTGGCTCAATTTAAACATTAATGTTTCTTCACCTGCATTTATCAACCTGTCTGCAACCAGAATGTTTGGAAGCAACAATTAAAAAAAAAAAAATTACCTCATCATTTTAGAATTCACAGGAAGAGGTGTTCCATTAGCAAACTGCTCAATTTCTGATTCAGTAGAACAAGCTAATTTATCCTAAAGTAGAAGCCTCCCTTCCTGATTTTGTCCAATGTTACCTGGGCAGCTCTGGTCACATGGCAGAGAGAGAGTATGCCAATATTTTTGGTGTGTGCTATATATCAGAATGTGATTATAATCATTATGTCCCTATTTGCATTTCTCTGGCTATCTGTTTTCTTTTTAATTGGGTTATAAAACAATTAGTTAACACCATGTCTTTTTAGAACTACCCGAGAGGGCCAGGAGCTGTTTGTTCTCCCTGGACCAGTCGGGGAGAGGACCCTAGGGAATCTCATTTTATTTACAGCAGGGTGAAGGTCACATAGAAACAGTTTTTGTTCTTGTGCTCTTGCTTTCTGTTGTGACCTCTCTTGCATTGTTTGGCATCCCCGCCACCGTCCCCCACACCCCGCTTTGTGCTTTGAAGAGCCGCACACCAGGTGTTCCTGTTCTGAATTACACATGAAAGAACTACATCCCTGGACTAATTAACTAGTAAACTGTACCCACCTCCCCTGGGTTTAATTGATGCTGCTCTTAAAAGGGGAAGGCAGTTCCTTACCCTGTCTGATTAGACACTATAGTCATCTCTTCTTTATCTTTCTTAAATGTAGAGGATGTTCCAGGTTATTTTGACAACTGAGTAAGGCACCAGGGCCAGTAGGATACTTTATAAAACTATTACCCTGGATGAAAGGAAACTACTCCAGACTTTCCTTCATGACTTTTTAAAGCTGTTCACATGACTCTTTCTCCAGGGAGTGACATATACGGAGTAATGTACTTGCTCACAGTAGCAAGACCCAGAATCTCATCAGTAACTTTATGCATTTCTGCAATGATTTTCCTTTTTATTAAAGCAGAGTGGGAAGCCTTTATGCCAGTGAGTGCTTTATATTCCTATTGTTATTTTTTACTGCATTGTTGGAAATATTATGTGATTATTAAAAAGTATAGAATTGGATGGTTTATCATCTTACCTCCAAGGATGACAGTGCTAGGTTGATTTTATTTTTTACTTACTGCGATCCTGGTCTCCTGATGTAATGACATGGTACTTTGGGCAGTCCTTTCTAGGCATGGACAGGTTGTGGTCCAGGCAAATGCAGTAATTAGATGTATGTGTAAAACCTTGCAAAAGCGTATCATTTCTGTTCTTCCCGTCTCCTCCTTTAATGTGTTCTATCCTGTCTTTTTTAAAGAATGTTAGGATTTAACATTTAGTTTATGAGTTCTGTCATGTTTCCCATCATCATTTGGTGGTGGCATTTTTGCTTGTTTGATTTTAAAACTAGAATTCAAATATTTAGAATCAATTTTTATGTTTGAAGGAATTAAAAAAATTCTCTTTAAGAATAGTTGCTGTATACATTTGGTTTCCTAGAGTTGCTTCTTAAAATTCTAACCCAAGTATATGGATACTGTATTTCTAATGGTTTCCTCCTTCGGAATAACTTAACTTTAAGAGTCTCCTTTCTCTTTCCATTGTTTTCCCACCGTGCATGAACATTGATTGACATTTAGTCTTGTAATGACTAATAGCTCAGAATGTGAGAAGTCAAAATGAATTAAATATAGATAGATAGATAGATAGATAGATAGATAGATAGATAGATAGATAGATAGATATAGATATCACATTGTTTTCCTAAAGTGTTAGTAAGAAATCTTTGGTTTTGTAAAACACGTTAAACCTTCACAAAAGGTTAGTTGTCCTGTTGGGAAGCTTTGCTCTGTATTCGAAAGATTTACTTACCAGTTGCATACAGGATATACATAGCAAGATTAATCTTAACTGTTTAATTTGTTTAATTGAGAGCTACTTGATCATGGGCATTGTCTAATTATCTATCATTTCTGTATTCCAGCCCATAGTAAGCTACTTGCCACATGTATGATCTACACGTGTTTGTTGAATGTACCTGAAGTAAGCCCTTTATTTTTCACTTTTTACTTCGCATTAGGGGTTTGAAGAGAGCCTGGAATGGGAACATAACACAATGTAGAGCAAACAAAATCTATCTTAAATTATCAATGAAATGATAACAAGGATGTGGTCGTGTTCCTTGAGCTAAATAACTTCAGTAAGTCTGAATTAGCCTCTGACACAAGAGATAAAAAAGAAAAAATGCGGGAAAGCTAGTCCATGTAGACAAAATGTATAGGTCATGGATTTGTACCCAACCATCCTGTGAAGTCTAAAAATACTTGTTTTAAACAAAGACACCATTTTAATAAAACAGATATGTACCACTCTTTTCTCCCTCTCTTTTTTGCACATAGCCTACACATGGCAATCACATGAATTTATTCTATGTGCCATTACTCACATAGTTCATAATTCCTAAAGTATAAATAACAGCAGCTGCAGAGCTAAAATCATCCACCTGATATTCACTTCTGTTGTACATTTTCATCTTCTGCATATTCTTACAGTGAGATTATAAATATATGTAAAGTTAATGCTGCATATTTAAAGTGTTAGTTTAGTAATGCATTCTAATTTAAAATGGATTATTCTTATTTTGTGAAATGTAATCAAGTGGTATAAATAAATGAGTTCAATGAGCAATCATTGGGCTTTTATTTATATGATAGATGCCATACTGTATTCTGGGTTTTGAAAAATTCATTCACTATCTCTTGCCCGCTAGGAACTCCCAGTCTAATATCAAATCATGTCACAGAAATAAAACCCTGCAACATGGTGTTATAAATGCTATAATAAAGACATTTACACAATACCGTGGGTGTACCCAGGAGAGTTAATAACTCAGAGGAGAATTAGTACAATTAGCATGTAGATCCTAAACACATGCCTTGCATATTTTACCTGTTAATCTTAATACAGAGATTAGAAAATTTTATGCTTTCTGGTTTACTATCTTCACCTCTAATTGGGTTATTAAAATAATTTCGATGGTGCAAGGAAATAACTCAGAGGAAGCAGGTAAAAGTTTCAGATGAGCTCTCATTGGAGTTGAATCTTGAATGATAAATTTTTGAAGGCAATTCAGAGATTCTAGTTTAGATAATTAGATGAATGCCAATGCTGTAGCTGGAACTCAGAAGGCAGTACAGGTTTCAGGAATGGAAAACAGTGAGTCACTTGTGGCTGTGTTAGATGTTAGATGTCCTAGGTAGGAATGTGGAGTTGGCACGTAGAATAGAAATGAGGATTGAAGATAGACATTTGGTAGTCTTGAGTTATCCAAGCTAGCTTAAAAAAGCCATGTGTTGCACCAATTTGCTTGTGTAGAATGCATAGAGGAAAAAGAGAAATGACCACAGGGAAGCAGCCAGCAAAAGGTGAGAAGAGACAGCCATGGTCAGCTCCGTGAATTCCTAAGATAACTGCAGCTGAAGGTGCTGGACTCTGTCTCCTTTTCTCTTCTCTTTGTCTCCTATATCTATAGTAATTGGTCTAGGGAAGGATGCTCTTGTTTTTCCTTTGCTGCTCCTCCCAGCAAACCATTCTTTACTAAACTTCATTCATTGAAATGAAGTATCTATGTATGAATAAGTTAACAATGCAGAATTTCTAAGTTTAGCACAGATTTGAGCAGGATTCGATTTATGTGAGATCCACATAGAACATGATTTTATACCACCTGCCCTCTTTCTTATACCTGTAAGCAGATTGTTCTGAGCCTTTTATGTTCTCTCTCAATATGTTTCTTACTCATTGGAGCTAAAGAGACTTTCAAAAGACATAGTGACCACCCGCGTTATTCACCCCAGATGCATAGCTTTCTTCAGTAACAACTTAATGTGGTAATTTTATTGAGGACCTGAATGTGTTAGGTCCTTCATTCCTATATGTATTTTCACATCACTGCTTTCAAATATTCTATTTCATATCTACCTTCCATGCTCCTTGTATTTCTAGCAGATCCTATAGTTCCCTCTCACACTTGTATTCTTTTCTTTTTTTCTTGCTTCTCCTAGAGACAAGCACTATTAATAATTTCCTGCGTGTCTTTCCAGATATATGCAATATACACTATCTTAAATATACACATACATACATGCAGGCATGCACACACAAACACACATATGCATTTTTAGTTTCAGTTTTTACCATGGGCATGTTAGAACTATTTAAAATAAAACATGTCGAAATCTACTCTAAAAGAAAATAAAACAAGTGGACAAAAACCTAAAACTCTGACATTGGCTTTTCAGTCTTTTTAATCTTCAACTTTAACCTTCAAAACTTTCTCCCAATATTTTTGAATACTCTTTATTAAATGTGTCTCCCTTTGTATAAGTTACGACTCCCCGTTGTAGTGAGATAAACTAGTTTGATTTCAGAACCTCTCTTTCCCTCTGCCTCTTTTGTATTCTTCTGGATGACGCTGCTCCCATTATTTTCTGAGGCTCAGGCTGAACTCAACCTTTTGCTATCTGACAGCCCCAGCTCTACATTGGGAATGGACTGTCACCCTCCATGTGCAATTAAAAAATATCCAGAGAAGACCACATTTGGGTATATGCCCATCCACCCCTGCACAACTTTGTTGAGGCCGCTAAGTTCAGGCACAGTGCCAGGCATGGACCATGTGTACTCCCAAAAGTATGGGAGAGGAACACCCCGAAGAAAAAGGGTTTTGATCAGATGAGGAATGGGATAACACACTGGGTAATAAAATTGTAGCTAATAGAGTCCATAGCATTACTTTCAAAAAATTAGTAAAGGGTACATTAGTCATGTCAAAAACAATATTCCTATTGTATTGAACTTGTTTTTAACAGACGTAGACTAAAGCTGTTAATATGTTGCTAATGACAATAAGGCGTTTATTCAGATGAAAAGGTGTTTAACATTATTTCAAAAGAACCTTCATTATGGATGTATTTTCAATATTTTCTCTAAATTATTCTTTGCTTTAAATTAGTATCATTCATCCAACTGATTATACCCATTATAATCACAATGTGAAGTTAAGTCATGACTGAATGTTTGTGTAGATTAATAGTAGTCAGATGTTCTCGTAAATATGCATAATTGTGTTTAAATCCATCAGCAAATCCCAGTGCTTCTATTCGCAAATTATATCTTGAAGCTCTCCATTTGTATTTGTTTTCCATTGCCACCTTCCTAGTCCACCATTGTTTTTCTCCTGGACTCCAGCAATAGTTTCCCACCTGGTCACTTTGCCTATTCTCTCATCCCAACCCCACAAATCCATTTCCTACGCAACAGCCCAAGTGACCCCTTAAGATATAAATCAGATTATATTATATCATGTTATTCCTCTGTTTAAAGCCCTCCAATAGCAGCTCATTATACACGAATTAAACCTAAAGTATTTGCCATGACGAAAAAGGCCCTGTGGGATGTGGCTTCTGCTTACCTCTGTCACTTCCATTTTGAGAACATGCCAAAAGCTGTCCCCAAATCAGGGCCTTTGCATAGACTGTTCCCACTGTGTGGTGCTGCCCCTTCTCACATCTGCTCACCATGTCTGACTTTTCATCCTTTAGCTCTCAGCTAAAATATCAAGTTTAGAGAGGTCTTTTTTTTGTTACCCTATCTAAATAGTCCCTCACTCTTTATTGCTAGCGTTTCACCATGTTTGCTTTCTTTGTATGCTTACAATGACAGTATTTGATATCATTTTGACTGTTTATTTCCTCTCTCCCCTACTAGTTGTCTGTTTCATGAGCAAGGAGTAAAGGTCAATGCCTGTTTCATTCACAGGGTCCTGTTAATAGCACAGGGACTGGCACAGATTTTTTGTTCCTCAGAAGATGCTTATCAAATGACTGACAATGAATTTAGTAACCTCTTAAATAAATGTATCCATTTGATAAACTATTTTTAAATATTCTTATATATGATAATAATACAAATAACAGCAAAACCCACAATGGCAGCAGCAAACTGCTAAAAAGAGAAAGTTTATTAAGGTGAGATCAAAACAAAAGATAACAAAAAACCCTCCAGTGAAGTTAACTGAGGTTGAATGCTTACAGAAGGAGGAGAATACCACCACTAAAAACTGGTTTGATTTATGGTGTACAACATTACTCGTAAGAAAGCATTTTTCACCAAATCCTAGGAGGCTATGCTAGGTATCTGCCGGATTGGATCTATTTCCCTAAGGGAAATGGTAGACTCCCTTGGGAACTGTGGGCTGATCTGAAAACTATAGGGTGCAACTTATATAAAAATTGGACCAAATGAGACAGTGTTACCTCTAGTGCACTCACTGCTCTATGTGATTGGTTTATGCCTCAGGCTTCCCCTCCCCAGTTAGGGTGAGGTGGTATTGGAGTAGAAGTCGGGGGCATGTCTCATACCCCTCCCAAAGAGACTGGTGATTTTTTATCTCACTGGGGAGGCACACTAAGAAGATTCAAAAATGTAAACGCCTTGTCAAGGCTGTAGCCCAAGGATATAGTCTCCTTTTATTCCCACACTGTGGTCACAGCTGAAGTGATCACAGAAGTATGGAGGAGAAGCTTAAGATCTTTCTCAATATCTACCTTCAAGGTGGCTTAGAGATAAATTTAGGAATATAGAAATTCAGAAGTATTGCAGTAGTGACCTGATAGCATCAATAAGATAATGAGGTAAACTAGATAACCAATTTGTGGTTATTATTTTTGTTACTGAGATAGGGTCTAGCTCTATCACTCAGGCTGGAATGCAGTGGGAGAGTCTCTTAGTTCACAGCTGAACCCACCTCCTGGGCTCAAGCAATCCTCCCACCTGAGCCTCGTCAGTAGACGGAACTACAGGCATGTGCCACCATGCCCAGCTAATTTTTGTATTTTTTGTAGAGACAGGGTTTTACCATGTTGCCTAGGCTGGTCTCGAATTCCTGTGCTCAAACGATCCATCTGCCTTGGCCTCTCAAAATGCTGGGATCACAGGCATGAGCCACTGTGCCTGGTATCAACTTGTTTTACTATATCTGGTCTTCATTTGGAAGCATTATGATATTTATAATGTAGAATCTTATGTTAAATACATATGTATTATGTACTAGTTATGTAGTGTTTAAGCACATAACCATAAGACTGTTCATTTGAGTTTCAAGACAGACATCCCTAAGAAGCCTTTTAAGATGAGATCTGAAACAGGATGTAGTTAAGTGAAAAGTTTGAAGAAAGGGAGGAGTTCCATATAGGGAGACATTTGTGTGAAGGTGGATGTGAGATGATCCCCATCATGTTCAGTGACCCCAGAAAGAGCAGCATACTGGAGTCCCAAGGGCAGCAGAGACCAAAGGCGTCCAGTGACAAGGTGGAAAGCAACTGCAGCTCGATTGTGAAGCATCCCGCAACCATTTGTAGGATGTGGGCAGAAAGAACCCAAAGTAGTTATTTTAGCTAGGGAATAAAATTGTCAGGTTTCCATTATGAGACAATGTTTCTGTGGCTTATTTCATCATTCCAAACAAAACGTGCTAATGGGCTGAATAGAATGGAGGTTGTGGAGATGCAGAGAAATGGCAGATTAAAAACCTATTGAATTTTGTAGACTCTGCAGCACCATGTTATTTATTAGTTAGGTTATTTATTAGTAAGGATAGCATGGTGTGAGGAGAGCAATAAGGGGGCTATCCCGGTTTTCGCCTTTCAGGGTGCTTCATGATGACCTTACTGAAATAAGGAATGCTGAAAGTGGCACCCACATGAATGGGTCCAGTTTTGAGCACGTGAATTTCATATTTTCTGAAAGGCCTCTAATGGAGATGTTGAGTAGATATTTGGATTAAGTGGGCCTTGGGACATGTTATAAGGATATAGGGAGAAATATAGATTTGGAAGGGGAATTCAAAACAATGGAGTGGATGTGATTATATAGGGAATCAAAAGAGGGCTTATATACAGACATAGCCCTGAGGAACTTCAGCATTCAAGGTGTGGGCTGAGGGGGGGAAATGGATTTACAGAGAAGGCTGTGGGAGAGAACCTTGGGACAGGTCCTACTGGAAGAGAACCTGTAAAGTGAAGTCTCCTGAAATCTCAGAGAAGAGATCGTGTAAGAAAGGAAGTGACCATGGCCCTTGAAATGCTACTGAGATGCCAAGCAAGATACAGATCTGAAAGGCTCCCTTGCATTCACTGGTTATTAGAGGCCTAGCTCCACTATTCCTCCTGGAAAGAATGATGCCACAGAAACCAGAATGGTGTGGGTAGAGAAGAGAGTAAAAAGTGAGAAAAATATCCCCAAAAGAAAGCTCCAGACCTATCTACCTTTGGAGGTAAAGTGATATCCAGGGAAAGATTTTTGTTTTCTCTTTTCTTTTGCGTTTTTTAAGATGAAACAGACTTCAGGTAATTTGAATTCTGAGGGAAGGAACCAGAGAGGTTAAAGGGTAGGTATTAAAAATGTGTATTATCCTTAACACATCTATTAAATGTGTATTATCCTTAACACATCTATTAAACCATCATAGAGATGATTTCTCAGTATTCCCTAAGTTTTTCTTTTATTGGTACTCAGATATCATGTCTGAGAGATTTGGGAAAACAGAAGGGGGAAAAAGGATACCTGTAATGACTGGGAGGCATGATATTACTTCATGCTTGATGCAATATGTTAGCAATGTATTGCCACAGATGTCATATGGCCTTGGTAACTATTTGCTAAATGACAGAATAACTGTTTTGTACCTCATGCTATTCCTGATGAAAAGGAAAATAATAGAAAAGCAGAAGAAAGGGATTTGGAAGAGGGAGTGATTGGGATTCAGGGAAAGAAAACTGGTAGTGAGGAGAAGAAAGGAAATGAGAAGTACACCTGTAACTGGTGTTTTCTAATGAGATCTATGTTTTATGTCTTTGAGATCTTTATATCCTTCATGAAATTGCTCTGAGATTCCTCCTTTAGGGAAAGTTTGGCCTATATAATAAATTCATACACAGAAGTTTTACAACGGGGAATTGTATTTGCATTAAAAATAAGGGTTTTTAAATATATTTTTGACCTAGGATTAAAAGCTAGTCTAATTTTGATGTAATTCATAATTCTCTCTTTTAGAAAAAATGGCTATATTTATAATCATCAGAAAATGGCTCCATCTTACTTTCACAGAGATTCTCTTTGTGCTTAGAGTTTGAGGAAATATATGATATCACTACATTATTCAGAATGGAATCTGGAGGAAAACAAAACCCTGTTTTACACATGAGTGTATCTGAATATGTGTCACAAATGCTACTATCATGTATTTATGGTTATTCTTCATTTCTTATATGCTGAATGACTAAATTAAAATAAAGGCTGAATAACCCCTTTTAGGTTTAGAAAGGATAGTGGCTATCTTTGAGAAATATTTTATTCCAATTAGTCCATTAGTCTCCAATGGAGACCAGTGGTGAATGTAGCTTACTGGACTCTAATTCTTCTTCTTTTCAAAGTAAAAGATTCTTCATCAACTTTGTATCATACTGTAGTCCTGGGGATCCATAAAATCCTTTTCTTTTGCTTTCTTTCTTTTTTTGGTGGGGGGAGGGGGAGGAAGGGAGGGGTGGTCCCATTCCTGAAGTGATTTATACGAGAACATTTGCATAAGGGAAGGTATGCTATTTTCCACGAGGTCTGCACTTTCAGATTGTTCTTTTTGCTGGAGGAATGACTGAAGTGTCCCAGGCATTTGACTTTTCACCCTCTTATGTGAACTTCTCAGTGAATGGTTTTGTTAGGAAAAGCCACGCTCCAAATGTTCTGTGGCCATTAGAAGAGACCTGTTGTATGGATTGTGTCATTCTGCTTTCCAAGTAATTTCTGTGCAGATGGTTCACAGCAAAATTTTTTTGCCTTACATTAAAATCTGCAGCAGCCAACCAGAATGATTTGCTGCTGAGCAGACACAGTATGAAGGATTATTGTATGGGAGGAGAAGTATAAGTACAAAGTGGATCAGGACAGCAGGTGGGACCAAAGGAGGATACAGGTCCTTTTAAAATTCTCAATTAAAAAAAGAAAAATGGTGTATCATATTTAAGAGGAGCCTATTACTATTCTAGATTTCCTTCCAAAATGAAGCTCTACAGAAATATTTTAACCAGTCATGCAATTGTATTTTAAGAATCGACTTAACTATCAACTTTTTAGCACAAGGTGAGACTCTTGCATTTAGCATGCAACTTCTGGAAGAATGTAGTGAGAGTGAGTGAGATTGGGATCACCTACCCAGCTGGGAGTGCTAGCTGCTCAACGCTGGTCCTCAATACAGGGAGAGTGCTTGAGGAAGAACTTCATATCCTATGTGTCAATGATGATATGCAGTTTGTTTAGGTAAACACAATTGTAACTATTTCTGTGTTTTGGAATATGCCTGATGGTATTTATGCCAAAATGATTTATAGTTGACTCCTGATTGAATCTGAAAGTTGGGACAAGGAAGAAGAAGAAAGGTGTATATCTTATTGTAATTTATATTGCTTTTGAGATATGCTCTATAACTTACTGCAGCATATGCAACTTCTCTGTAATGCTCTTAGATAAATTATCCAGTTACTCACATTTCAACTACATGATGGTTGGGTAATGAAAAATGGCCCGTAAGTAAGCTTTAATGAAGGGGAAGGGTTTGTGCAAGGCACATGAGGAAGTTGCCTTTCTATAAAAATTTTCCTGTAAATAACTTAGAGAAGGACTTTTAAAGTTGCTAGTTAGTGTGTATATTCAATGTAATTCAGGGAATTTAAAAAGGAAGGAAATGATTTTCTAACTATATCTATCGCTGAGATATAATGGCATATTTTATAGTATTACCTGCTATTTTAAATTAGTTACCTCTATCCTTTTTTTATTATTAACATTGGTGGATAGAATCTTTTCTATCCAAGTACTTCTTTTCAACAGAGAAACAAAAGAATATCCCCTCAGATGCTAGCGAATAGGGAGAAATGGGCACTGAGGAAGTTCCTCTGAAGATCATGCATATGTCAGAGGAGCTGTCCGTATACCTGGGTAAGGGCACATGAGGTGCACAGACTGTGGAAGACCTGCCATGACTGTTCTGCTCTTCTTCAGAAATGATTTTAACTAAAACTTGCCAGTCAAATCTGGTTTGGCTTTTGTGGGGAGCTTTATGTTTAACCTCGACCTTGGTTGACATTGAACTTGCCTCTAATGGCTTCACTGCAGCCCAAGAGCAGTTTCTCAGCTCCTTAAGTAAACATCACATTACTTCAAGTTAACATCACATTGTGTCCTTCAAACATTTTTTCTGTAGTTATGTTCTGCTGACCTCTAATTCACTTATAGAAATTGCTTTCAAGAAACTTTCTTTTTCATATTTTTCAGGAAAGAAATGGAAACAAAACAAAGACATAATAGTTTATCTCATTGAACTATTCCAGAGGCTATTATAACTTATAATATAAATTAAATATCCAGTAGGGCTACAACTGTTTTTTAAATAGGTTAACATCTTCTTTGTCCAACTCTGGTGTATTTACAGGATATAGATTAAACATTCTGATCTTCTAGTTTACTTTTGTCTTCTTTACAAAATGTCAAAAGGAAGTGTAATGCACCACTAAATAATTACTATGCTTGGGGTGATAGCATGTTTTAATCTGTGATGGCATTTTGTCTTGAATCCTAACCCTCCCCTTCTTAATAAATTAGACTTGAATCTTGTGTATACACTTCTGATACCTCTGTTGGGTAATTTAGAATTTTATAACTCTTAAAAGTAAGGGAGGAACTTTCTTCATTTTAGGGAGATACTCAGCACCCCAGCCCCAGTGTCCCACCTGGCCTATAGGTCTTTCCCTAAGTTATGATATATGAGAAGAATCCAAAAAGTACACGGAAAATGGAGTTGAAGTGTAAGAATAAAAATTACAAACATGACTTCATAACATAAGCTTCATCCAGTTCAAGACACTTTTGTAAGTGATGATACCAGCCATCTCAAAAGAACTTGCAGTCCTGGGAATTTAACCATGTCAATTCCGTCTTTTGGACATTATTAATTGAAGAAAAATGGGTACCCTTTATAGTTGTTTTTAAGTTTAGGAGATAAGAGTCAGAAGATTCAAATCAGGACCATATGATAGAAACCTAATGATTTCCCATTAGAAACTCTTGCAGTTGCCCTTGTTTGATGAGAGGAATGAGCAGGAACATTGTCATGGTAGAAAGGGACTCTTTGGTAAAGCTTTCCTGGGCTTTTTTTCTGCTACAGCTTTGGCTCATCTATTCAACACACTCTCATAATAAGCAGATACATTGTCCTTTGGCTTTCTAGAAAGTCAACAAACCAAATTTCTCGGTCATTCCAGAAAACTTTTGTCATGACCTTTGCTTTCAACTGGTCTGCTTTTGCTTTGACTGGATCTCTTCCTCCTGTTGGCAGCCATTACTTTGATTGCGCTTTGTCCTCAGGATCATACTGATAAGGCCACGTTTCATCTCCTGTTATAGTTCTTCAAAGAAATGCTTTGGGATCGTCATATCATCTGTTTAAAATTTCCATTGAAAGTTCTGCTCTTGTCTGCAGTTGATCTGGGTGCAAGAATTTTTGCTCCCATTGAGTGGAAAGTTTGCTCGACTTTAATTTTTCAATCAGAATTCTGTAAGCTGAGTCAGTTGAGATGTTTGTGATTTTGTTTCTGTTGTTAATCATCAGCCCCCTTCAGTTAGGGCATGAACAAGACGAATTTTTTCCTTGCATTGATATATATGGTCTGCCACTACCAGATATCTCTTTAATATCACCTCATCCCTTCTTAAAAAAAAAAGAAAGTTATCCATTTGTAAACTGCTGATTTCTTTGGGTCATTGTCCCCATAAACTTTTGAAAAGCATCAGTGATTTCACCATTGATCCACCCATGCTTTATCATAAATTTGATATTTGTTCCTGTTCAGTTTCAGCAAAACTCAATTTGCTTTTGTAGGGGCTCTGTTCAAGCTGATGTCTTATCCTTCTTAGTGGATCAAACTAGATCCTGTTCAGACATGTTATAACAAATTAGTATGAGTTTGTTTTGGTACAAAAAATTTTAAAGTCCCTGCATAGTTTTTAGTAATACACATTTTCCATGAACTTTTGGAAGAACGCTCATTTTCATGGATCTTTGTTTATTATCAGTAGTCATTGTAAATATTTCTATAATCTGGAGCCATTTTCTCTAAGTTCTTGGTAGCTTGTTATAAAATAATGATGTGACAAAATAGAGTGTCTGTTTTGTAAGCATTTAAACCCCAGAGTGAGAAAGGTAATACAACGAATGAACTGGGTTTAGTGTAGGAACTCAGTGATCCCAAAATGTGCCTGGTTGGTGCTCAGTTCTACTCTGGTGCCAGACCCCATGGAAGGGATAATGAGGGAGTAAGGATCATGGGAATCTGGAGAGCACCTGCATCAACCACAGGGGCTGTAAATTTTTCTCACGTATTGAGTTTATTGTTACTCAGTCTTATTTTTTTTTTTCCAAGAAAAGTTAGAAGTCTGACTGTTGATTGTCTGAGTTTTCCAATGTTTATCCAAAAAAAGTGGATAAATCAATGAAGACTAAACAAAACAGAACCCTGAGTCAGATCAGGTCCTTGGATCATCCATTTGAATTCTCTGCCATGAGAAAAAGTTACAGATATGTTATATTTTCATTGCTTTCAAACATATTATATGTTTATTTAGCCATAAGATCACAGATAGATTGGTGCACATGATATTGACTGGGATATCAAAGGAATATTGAATGCCTTATTTTTGAAGTCTGTATCATAGTTTGTAACAATCTCCTCCATTTCCTTCCAAATAAAATCATTTTGCATTCTGTTGTTTAGGTGATGGAGAGCTCAGTAGTTCTGAAAGAATAGTTTGAAATGTATTCTAGATACCAAAAGTACTTTTACTCTCTGGATTTTCATCATTTACAGTATTGAACAAGATGACCAGTATACAGTGGCTAATATTTAGTAAATACTGAAGGAAAATTTACTGAATTAAAAATAATAGGCTTTTTAAACAAAGTGTATACTGTAGTGAGGATATGGAGAAACTGGAACTCTCATAATACACAGCTGGTGAGAATGTGAATTGGCATAACCACGCAGGAAACCGTTTAGCAGTATCTACTAAAGTTGAACATATGAATGTATATCTGTGACTCCAATTCCACTTCTGAGTGTATATCCAACAGAAATACATACATATGCTCACCGAAAGATACATACTAGAATGTTCAGAGTATCACTGTTCATAGTAGCCCAAAACAAGAAACTATCCAAATGCCCAACAAATACAGAATGCATAAATAGTGGTTTATTCTTAAAATGGAAAACTATACAGCAATAAAAATGTGTGATCTATAACTGCACACGACTATATATGAATTTAACAACCATAACAATGAGTGCATGAGCCAAACACAAAATAGTATATACTGTATAATTTCATTTTTACAAAGTACAATAATTGGCAAAGCTCATCTTTGCTATTTATAAATTAAGGATAGTTGTTACCCTGGAAAGGAATAAAAGAAGAGAGGCTTTTGGGGTGCTCGTAATGCTTTATTTCTTGATCTGACTGCAGGATTTCACAGATGTATTGGTTACAGATATTGAGCTGTGCATACATTGACCTGTATCCTTTTTTCTGTGTAAATTATTCTTTAATAATACGTTAAAATGAAAAACTAATAGGTTTTTAAAATTCAATGAAATAATTACTCATAATTAAAGGAAATTTATTTTTAATATTCTCTAATATCTTATTACCTATTTTAGTGTAAAATTAGGGTACATCGAGTGGCAGAGATTGTTAAATAGAGGTACTCCATAAAGTATGGCTTTACATAATTACATTTAAGGTATGATTCTTGCCAAGTTCAGAGATATTTTTAAGAATCTGCATTCATTTTACAAAATGTGAAAAGCAAAATGTAGCCTCAAGTGTAAATCAGTCAGTCATGTGTGAGGCATGCCCAACATAATGCCTCTTAGTTTTAAATGATTTCTCCCAATGTTGGTGGTGAGAATAGTGCTAATGATACAAAAAGTTTTTTATAAAATGGGAAAATTCTACTCAATGTTTTGTTCACTCTGAAGATTAAGGTATTTTTGATTCTTTATACAAAGCATTAATCATCCAGAGGAAGTTTCCCCAAACTGTACTCACTGTCCTCATAGTTCCTGAGAGAATATTCCCTTCAGACAACCTAATGCTCCTTTAGTGTCTAATGCTAGTATGAAAATATCAACTTAAATTTGAATCATAAAGTCAGAATTTTTATAATTGTATGTGAACAAACATTAAAAAAAATTTCCTCATTTTTTACATGAGGAAACAGACCCCAAATAGTTAAGGGATACTTCTAAAGATATATCATTAATACATTTTATGACTGAGACCAAAACTCTCCAAGATTTTTCAGTGCTTGTCTTTCCAGTCTGTGAAGAATATTCACTTGCGTAATCTCAGTTACTGTGGGTATTAATAGAACACATTTGTGTAATTTAAAGTTGTTCTCATATTATCTGCCAAATGCCTGTTTACAGTAACTTTATTTTGGTATTGGTATATCCTCCTGTTATGTTATTCTCCTTGACACAGTAGATGCTTTGATTAAAGAATAATGTAGGTCAATTAGATTCTATTTTACTTGAAGCTTTTTAAAGTTTGACCAAGACCATGATGTCTGCTTTCATCTACAGATGAATTTTCCTGCCTACAACTGAATAATTACAATTACTGATGAATAGGGATTTCCTAGGCTTTTTAAAAAAAGATGTATGATCATGTCAAGTAACCTCATCATATTGTTTTGATGTTATCAAGATGTTTAATGACCTTTAGTAGTTTCTTGTCTATGATTGTGTCATTGAGAACTGTCTGTGTCAATGAGTTCAAGGCAAATAAGGTCCTAAGAATTTTGCATTTCTATTTTATTCCTTTAATTTATTTTAATTGACAAATAATAGTGTATATTTATGGGGTACAATGTGATGTTTCAGTGTATGTATACATAGTAGATAGTCTAAATACTTAAGCTAATTAACATATCCATCACCTCACCAACTTATCATGTTTTTGTAGTGAGGACATTAATGATCTATTCTTTTAGCAATTTGGAAATATACAGTCATAATTAACTGGCCAGCATGCAGTACAAAAGATCACTAAAAGTTATTCCTCCAGTCTAATTAAAACCTCGTACCTTGTGATCAACATCTCCCTTTTCCTCGTCCCTTCCCACCTCCCAGCCACTAGTAGCCACCTTTCTTCTTTTTTTTTCTTTGGGGTTTTTTTTTTTTTTTTTTTTTTTTTTTTTTTTTTTTTTGAGTGAGAGTCTCACTCTGTTCCCCAGACTGGAATGCGGTTGCAGGATCTCAGCTTCCTGCAACCTCTGCCTCCCAGGTTCAAGCAATTCTCCTGCCTTGATCTCTGAGTATCTGGGATTACAGGCGCCTGCCATCACACCCAGCTAATTTTTGTATTTTCAGTCGAGATGGGGTTTCACTAGGTTGGCCACGCTGGTCTTGAATCCCTCACCTCAAGTGCTCCGCCCACCTCGGCCTCCCAAAGGAGATTGACTTTTTTAGGTTCCACAAGTAAGTGAGATCATAGAGTATTTGTTTTTCTGTGCTTGTCTTACTTCACTTAGCATAATATCCTCCAGTTCCATTCATGTGGTCGTGAATGACAGAATTTCCTTCTATTCTAACGCTGGATAGTATGCTACTGTGTATAATACCATAGTTTCTTTATCCTTTCACTTGCTGATGAACTCTTGGGTTGCCTTCATATGTTGGCTTCTGCGAAGAGTGCTGAAATGCACATGGGAGGGCAGACATTCCTTCGACATAGTGATTTCAATTCACACACAAACACACACACACACACACACACACACACACACACACACACACACACA
>NC_045443.1:24358506-24388030 GCF_002776525.5 Piliocolobus tephrosceles | reverse complement strand
ACACACACACACACACACACACACACACACACACACACACACACACATATATCCAGAAGTAGGATTGCTAGATCATATAGTAAATCTAGTTTTAGTTTTTTGAGGAACCTCCATACTGTTCTCTAAAATTGCTGTACTAATTTATATTCCCACCAACAATGTACAAGGGTTCCCTTTTCTCCAATTCCTCACCAACACTTACCATTTGTATTATGGATAGCAGCCCTTCTAACAGGTGTGAGGTGATATCTCAATGTGGTTTTAATTTACACTTCCCTGATGATTAGTAATGTTGAGCATTTTTAAATCTGTCTGCTGGCCATTCATATCTCTTTTGAGAAATGTCTCTTCAGATCCTTTGATCATTTTTTAATTGGGGTATTTGTTTTCTTGTTGTTGAGTTATTTGAATTCCCTCTATATTTTGGATATTAGTCTCTTATCTGAAGTATGGTTTGCAAATATTTTCTCTCAGCACGTGGGCGGTCTCTCCATTCTCTTATTTTCTTTGCTGTACAGATTTTTTTTTTTGTATCTGTAGATAATTGAATAAAGTTTTAGAAATATAGGGCCCAACATTTCACATTATGTTATTACATACATACACATAAATATTTATACACATATGTATTGCATTATATATGGCAGTTAAAATTTTCAAGTTTTAAATGCTGTCATCAAAATAATACATGCACATGATTTGAAAAATTAAACAATACAGAGCAGCAGTACCTTACCACATCCATAAGCCCTGTGGCATTTCTCAAACACAAGCATTTACATTTCTTATAATGATTTCTTCTCCATACTTCTAAATCAGGAATTCTTAATGTGGAATGCATGAATAAAATTCATAAGGTCTGTGTGCTTAGGGAAAAAATAGTTATATCTTCATTTTCATTAATCTGTAAATTGAAATTAGCATAGGCAACAATCCACAATAACATCAGCAGTACTGTGACTTTGTCAGTGCTAGAATTCTGAAATAATTACGGAGACTACTATGAGAAGGTTATGGAAAAACAGAATTTAGAAATATTTGCATATAACATTAAGTTTTTACAAAAATCTGTCTTGAGATATTATTTTTTCTCATCTCTATTTCCAAATTAGATCTTATCATTTAATGCATTAATAAACAAGATTATTGCTATATCAATTGCTACATTTGTTTAATCTTTTTGTGTTTCAATATAATTTATTTCCTTTGTAATCTTAGGTGTTTTGCTTTATGCATTTAAAATATTATTTTGAGAGCAGTTTCGAAGGCGTCACCAGGCTGCCAATAGTGTTTATGCCAAACAAATGTTAACAATCTCTATTGTTAATACTGTGTATATACCACAGTTCCTTGATTGATCACATTTAGGTATTTAAGGCATTTTCTGCTATGAAAGAAGAGGATTGAACTCAGTTGTAGCATTTTATCACCTCTTTCCTCCTCATCTTTTGATAGTTTATTACTCTACTTTGCTTCTCAATTGATTGATTATCTTTTAAATTTAGGGATCTATATATATACCTTAATTAATATTGCAATTCATTGTGTCTCTTCATGTTCTATTTTCCTACAGGAAGATATTAGCATCCCCATCCTTTTCTTTGGCTTTTGCTTCCACCCTCCTATTTTCCAATTTCTGTCATCATTACTTTTATATCAACAATCTCAAAAACAATAGCATTTGCATTCTGTTCTAAAAAACCATAATGATGTTCAAAACACAATTAAATCTCCAATCATTTATATGTTGATTTTCAACACTGAAGATCTTGAACACTATTTACATTGTTATGACTATGCAAGTTTTCACTGTAGTGAGTATATAACCTTTTTGAGCAGTTCTTTGTTTTTCATGATGAAGTTTATAATTACTTTCTTTTCCGATTTGATTTTTTGGCAATCTCTGCCTTTATCAAATCTTCAATTTTTTCTCACACTTTCTGGCATCTCACTTATTCCAGTAAATATACTTCCCTCCTCCAACAGGGAGGGCTGTTGTTTTCCCTCCTTGGGGTCTCCCGTTTCTGGACTCTCCTTTGGATTGCGGTATTCTGGTTGTTTTTAGGGTTGCTATAGAGCTTATCAGGGTACATCTTCAAGTAACTTACCAAGAAACTTTGCAAGGAACAAAAATTTCAGAGATGTTATGTGTCAAAATAATTTCATTCTGCTCAAACACTGATTTCTATAATTTAGTGGTATATAGAGTTCCAAGCTGATAACCATTTCACCTTTTCAAAATTTCACAAAGATATATCAAGACTAGTTGTTTCTCTAATTGATATTTTGTTTTATTTTTGTTCTTGTTTATGTTTTGAACAACAAGACTCCGCCTCTAATCTGTGGGTTGTTTTATCAAGAATGGTAATGTCTTCTGTATTGGGTTCATCTCCTTTACTTTCTGCCACTTTGCTTTCTCTTTTCTCTTTTTTTATAGGAAACATTTTCTATTGATTCTTTAAAGCTTTTCTTTTATACATTCCATCTGTCTTTGTTCAATTAAATCTTCAAGCCTATCTTTGAAATTTACAAAACTTTTATCACATCTATTTTCAATTTTTAAGTATACTTCTTTTTTGATACTTCATTTTCACAGAATATTATTTTACTTTATTTACTTATTTAGAGACAGGGTCTCACTCTGTCACTCAGGCTGGAATGCAGGGGCCTAGTTATAGCTTACTGCAGTCTTGAACTCCTGGGCTCAAGAGATCCTCCCACCCCAGCCTCCAGAGTAACTAGGACTACAGGCATGCACCACTATGCCTAGCCTACTTAAATATTTTGTTTAGAATCTGGCTGGGTTGCCCAGACTGGTCTTGAACTGGCTTCAAAAGACCCTTGTTTCTCCCACTGCGGCCTGAAAGTTCTGGGATCACAGGCATGAACCCCCATGCCCATGCCCAGCCAGAATATTATTTTATAAATTCAATATTTTTTCAAGCCTGTTTTTTATTTTTTATTTTTTATTTTTATTTTTATTTTTATTTTTGAGATGGGGTCTTGCCCTGTCACCCAGGCTGGAGTGCAGTGATGCAATGTTAGCTCACTGCAACCGCCACCTCCCGGGCTCAAGCAGTCCTCCCACCTCAGCCTTCCAGCAAGCTGGGATTGCAGGCACACACACCACACTCAGCTAATTTTTCTTTTTTTTTTTTTTGTAGAGATGCCATGTTGTCCAGGCTGGTCTGAAACTCCTGAGCTTAACCTATCTGCCCACTTCAGCCTCCCAACGTGCTGGGATTTCAGACATGAGCCACTGTGCCTGTCTTTTATGTCTCTGATCATTTTAATGTGAAATTTCTTTTTTAAAAAAATTATCTTCCTTGCATTCTGCTTCTCCCAGACTTTTTTTTTTTTTTTGAAAATTTTCTCTCTCCTTTTCATACTATAATCTTTCCACAAATGTTTGATGGTTCTTGGTTGCCTGTATAAACTTGTAGACTCTGATGTCTACATATCTGGACAGAGCTTATCAATGGGCAGACTTCACTCGGGGGGATGGGTCAGATGCTAGCCATAATTCTAAATTCTCCTCAGTCCTTCAAAATAGAGAGGTCTTTTATTGGAGGACTGCCAATTTCATTAACACAACTCTCACATTTTTTGTGAGGGAGTTTACTGCATTACTGAATTCCAGGCAACGTGCATGCAGTGGTAAAGTGAGTGGGAGGGGATTTGATTTTATTAACTGCCAAATTTTCCCTCTAGGATTTCCTTCGTGGCCTCCATTAGCTAATATTACCAAGTCTTGAATCTTCCTTAAGTATAACAGATAACAGGGCACCCAGTTACTTTTTCGGTTTTAGCACCTTCTTGGCTTTTCCAGGTTTCAGTTTCCTAGATTTTGCTTGGTAATTCTTTCTCTTGCACCTTTCATTGTCCAGAAATCTGTTGAAAAAATTATATCCACTGATAATTGCATCCCATACTCTTCATTTTTTAAACTTTTTATCTTTATTATTATTTATTATTGTAGTTATGGTGTCTCTGAAAGATTGGAGAAGAATGTTTGTAATCTTAAACCGGAAGCCTTGGGTATCACAGCATAATAATAAAGGTTTTATATTGTTGATGTTTTTTTGAGCCAAAGACCTTTCTACCATTTATCAAAGCAAAATATTTTTGTAAACTTCAATATACATAATTTTTTTCCAGAAATGCAACACAAATATGAAAACAAATAAATGTTATACTTCATTTTTTCCTGAACTTTACCAAGGGTTGTTCACCATTTCAAAATATCATTTACCTCTTGAGTTATCAGATAACAACCTAGTTGTATCAATCTGCACTTTTAGCTGTTTTATGATTCTACATATATTTGCAAGTATCTGAGTTGATCATTTCTCTTCCAGAGTAGACATGTTGAGCATTTACATATTCAAATAAATATATAATTTTGTTACATATTCATTCCTCTTAATTTCCTACTTCATATTACAGGTAGGACATTGTATTGATTTTGTCTAAATAAGGACCTGAACAGTTTACATAATTTTGAACTTTCAGAATAGTAAAGGGATGATAAAAATTGTTATTTAAAAATGAGGGCTTTGGTCTGATATGGTTGGGAACCAGTGGAAGATGAAATATTTTATGGCTTTCAGTCTTTATAAGGAAAATAAGAATAAACTTCCACATATTGAAAATAAAACGGAACCCTAAATAAAGTTTTTTTCATTGATACTTTCTAAAAGCAATGATTAGGAAACAAGTATCTTAGGGTAGTTATGGTGGCTCATGCCTGGAACCCCAGCACTTTGGGAGGCCAAGGTGGGTAGGCAGATTGCTTGAGCCCAGGAGTTCGAGACCAGCCTGGGCAACATGGTGAAACACCTTCTCTCAAAAAGAAAAATAAAAAAAAAAAAAATTAGCTGGGCAGTAGCACATGCCTGTAGTCCCAGCTACTCAGGAGGCTAAAGTGAGATGGTAGTGTGAGCCCAGAAAGTCGAGTCTGCACTGAGCCATGATTGTGCCACTGCATTCTAGCCTGGACAACAGAGTGAGATCCTGCCTTAAAACAAACAAACAAACAAAAAACACCTTGAAGTGGTTCTGTATCCTTGCAATCACATTCCATCTACCTATTCTCTACTTGATGCTCTCCAACAGAGGTCAACAGACCTTTTCTGTAAAGGGCCAGAGAGTAAACATTTTTAGGTTTTGAGGGCTAGACCATTTCCGTTGGAACCACTTTAACTCTGGCATTTACAGCATGAATGTAGCTATAGATAATACATAAATGAATAACCATGGCTATGTTTTCATAAAACCTTTTTGAGAGGAATAGATGACAGGCTGGATTTGGCATATGGGCTGTAGTTTGCCAAACCCCGATCTTTGAGATTATCAAACCTTCCAGTTTCATTGGGCGGCTCTTGATAATGATGTTTTTATCCCTTCCAATAGCAAAACCATTTAAACATCTTAAAATTTTCGGATGCACTTTGGTAGCGAAGCCGCAGTATATGTGACTTTAGAGGTATTAATATTTGCTAATGGTTCCTTGTTCTTTATTTGGCCGTTTGTCATGACAGTGGATAAGCTTGGCTACTTCGTACCTAGAAAAACACCACTGTTATTCTCTCACCATTCTTGGTGATGGTAAGATCCTTTACAAAAACGGAATGGAATAGAGATTCTTTCATTAAGAAGGAATGTAGAGAAGGCAGAAAATATCTATAATAAATTAACCTAAAATAATTAAAGGTCAAGGAAAAATAATTTATGAGTAATGATCGAAGTTGTGAATAGTAAAGGAAACGGAAAGTTATCGAGGGCTCATGAGTCATCACATATTTGAAGAATTGCCATGAAGAATTCCAAGGTTTAATGGTAGTATTTTTTTTAGCTTTGATAATTTGATGAAAAATCTTTTTTTAAATAAAAGATTAGCGGTTCACACATAAGGAACATCATGGTTTTAAGAATCAGTAGAAACTGAAGTCAGCCTACAATGTGAATTACTGGAATTTCTGACTTTAAAATATATGGATTTGAGAAAGATCAATTTTGAACTAAACTAGATGACATACTTATTTCTTAATGATATGCACAAAGTTGTTAGGTATTGAAATAACCAATACAGTATTACCTTTCATTTCATTTTTTAATGATACTAAAGCATGACTTTTTGGTAATTGTTTTAGTCAGACTTGGTAAACACAAGATCTGACAGTGTTGACTAGTCTGATACATCACTCATAGGATGCATTGTATAAATTCTTCATTCCTTGAAGCATGAGTACAGATGATGACTGTCAACTTTGCCCTTTGACAGGTGTTAGGTGATGTGTAAGATATTCCCTGAAGCCTTTTCCAGATTTTTCTTGGTGATTCAAGTTGAGAAATGTGGTTTTCTTAGAGCAGTGTTTTCAACGAGGGGTGATTTTTACCTCCCGTGGGACATTTGGCAATGTCTGGAGACATTTTTGCTTTTCCCAATTGGGGGATGCTACTGGCATCTAGTATGTAGAGAGGCCAGAGATGCTGCTGTACTTCCTACAATGCATATCACAGTCTCCCACAGTAAAGACAGGTTGGACCCAAATTATTAATGCCAAGGTCGAGAAAGCCTGGTTTAGTGTAAAATTTGAGAACTAAGTCATCAAGAATCAAGATTCTTTAAATCCATATTTTTTTTTTTTTTTTTTTTTGAGGTGGAATCTCGAGCTGTGGCCCAGGCTGGAGTTGGGAGTGCAGTAGCGCAATCTCAACTCACTGCAAGCTCCGCCTCCCGGGTTCACGCCATTCTCCCGCCTCAACCTCCCGAGTAGCTGGGACTACAGGCGCCCGCCACCACGCCCGGCTATATTATTATTATTATTATTATTATTATTATTATTATTTGTATTTGTATTTTTAGTAGAGACGGGGTTTCACCATGTTAGCCAGGATGGTCTCAATCTCCTGACCTCGTGATCCGTCCGCCTTGCCTTGGCCTCACAAAGTGCTGGGATTACAGGTGTGAGCTACCGCGCCTGGCGTAAATGCATACCTTCTTAATTAGGAAAATAATGCTCATCAATGAAGCACTTCTAATACATTCTTTATAGAGATATTTAAAAATGCAGCATTTGCCTATATATCTGGATCATAATGAAATCAGCGGTTGTCATTGTCACTTCCCAGATCAGCCATCCATGTGTTTATCAAACTTTTAGCAAGCACTTGATGTGGGACTTGGGTTGACTATACAAAACTGACTAAGAGATGTTCATAATCTAGATTAATGAATGGTAGGTGGATGGTAAAGATGACTGCATTGTTGTTGTTCTCTTACATGATAGCAACTCATTAGGTTTCTTTAGAGGGAGGGTAGTTTTGTCATGAAGTTTTGAGAGCTTTATTGGCATTGGCAAGAGAATGGGGCAAGATAGTTGATTTGCAGAATGTTTAGTTCTATTTTCTTGCTTGAATAATCCATAGACCGAAACTTTTGAGGGACCACTGGTAAGTGATAACCTCTTATGGGCAAAGGGATGCAGTAAAGGACTTTTGTAAGTTTTTTTTTTTTTTTTTTTTTTTTTTTTAATGTGAACATCATTGCTATGATCTGAATGTGTCCTCCAAAACTCATGTTGAAACCTCATCGTTATTCTAACATTGTGACATCAGAAAAAAATTTTAATGAAATTAGCATTAAAGTAAATTTAATGGCTATAGCATATTTGAATTTGTGGACTTATGTTTTGCAAAGACTCTGCTTCTGTCTTTATTTTTTGGAAACTAGGACATGGACTGTAGGCTTAGTTTCCAAATGTGGACTTTAAAATAATAGCTTTTTAAAATAAATGAAAATATTTTCAACATCTGATATTTTAAAAATATTTTACCACCAGGTCTGTTGAAATGATTTTTGTTGTTGTTGTTTAAAACTAATTTTCTTGTTTGTGCTATTAAGTGGGAAAGTAAAACACCTATAAAGAGACCAATCTATTTTTACTGTGTAATGATCCCCCTAGTGGATATGAGATGCAGCTAGCTTCGATATTTGCATAAAGAAGCAGGTGATGGTGGGTGAAACTTTGTTACTTGTTTCTCACTTTCAGAAGTGTTTTACAAGATCAAAACTGTCTTTACTATTTTTAATAAAGGAACTCCAAGTGGTTAAATTACCTTTTTAGGAAGTCTTAATGAGGCAGAAAGTGGTAGAAGTGCATAATTCTTTAAACTTAGATAAATATCTTAAATAAAAGTTGGTGGGACGCTTTTGTAGTTTTTCAAAACACTATTTAAAGAAAAGGATTTTTACCAATTATTTTATTTTATTTTTCACTTAAATTGGCTAACAGTTTAAAATTAGTCAGTGTAATCTGATGCTATTATATATCTGATCTCAAGTTAGATTTGTTAAAGCAAGAATAACAAGTGAAAGAAATTGATGATATGAAAATTGATTACTCTTTAAAGACATATTCTCAAAATAAGACATGTAAGATATCTATTTATAGTATCTAAATGATAAACTTTAAAAATAAAGATTCATTTGGATTTTGTAAAATGTTATTACGTTAGGGCTGCGGGTTTCAAATATGCTGCTATTCAGAACATTGGAAGTAAGAGAAGCAGAATAAATACCTGTGATGTGGCAAAAACTTCAAATATTTCTAGTTACAAAGAGCTAGAAACCATGCTTAAGTAAAAATCATATTAATGATGACTGTATAATGAACCCAATATCAGTAGAACATCATATTGCCTAAGCAAACAGTATTATTACTTTCACTTCATTGTACAATAACTTGATGGTTCATGGAACTGGTTATGTTCTAAGAAAGGTATCATTTGAATAGGAAAACAACCTGTTTCTTCATAAAGGACTTAAACACTGTTAGAGAAGAGAACTCTGTTAATAAAATGCATTTTGCATATATAGTGTGTCAGATTCATGTTTGAGAATTTTTCTGATATTATGAAAGGCCAGGTAAAATATAAAACAAATGTCTATTCCACTTGTAAAAATAGGATTTCTTAATTTGTTAATAGGCAATAATTAATTTCATTTTAAACTTTTTCCTATTCTATGTACTTATAAAGATACTTATAGAACAAATAATTAGAGAGTTAACTTGACAGAAGTCAACAATGTAGTGTGTGTGATAGACCAATCAGTGATAAATCACATTATTCAGAAAAGAGAAGTTCTGTAGGTCTTGCTTAATTTATTGAAAATAAAACTACATTTTTCAGCGATGAACATTTCTTGATGACAGTAATGATGCATGAATTAAATGAGATAGGAAATAGCAAGAAAAAAAGGATGAAAAAATATAATTAACAAAAAACGTCCACAAACAGTAATTTATGTAAGCGAAATCGATTTCTGCAGGATAAACATGGAGCATAGTGAACAATGGAAATTATATGACAATTAGGGTGGATATAGCCTGTATCATTGAAATGGTGAAAGGCAAAAGATAATATAATACAACTTATACAGAGAAACAATGGAAATCTGTTCAAAAGCTCTTTTAAAAGAGTTCCCCTTCACAAATATGTTATCCTATTCTGCCTTTTCATTAGCAAGTTCTGTTTAATATTTCCAATTTGCAAGGTGGCTGAAGAAAATTAACACCTGACTTGATTTTAAAACTTTATTTGAAGCTCTGCCACACATGTTTTCAGCCTATACACTGTATGAATTTATTTAACCATTCACTCAGCTTTGCTTTTGAGTGGTCTGCTGGTCAAAATTGCCTGATATTTAAATGTTACCATAGTGATCAGTAGTGGACACTGTCATCTTTCTCGTTTTAATTAAGCAACAGATGCAGGTGAAGCTGATCTCTCAGTGACCCTCTTTAAGCCAGCATCAACACACTGATTGTTTTCAATTCTTTTCTCTCCCCTGTAATCTTAGCTTCGTCCTTTCGTCATATCAAGGTCTTCATCCTCTTACGTTAAAGATGCAGGAACTCCTTTTAAACCCTTCCTTAGGGAGCTTTAGCGTAGGTGGAATAAAACACACTTCTGCTAAACACCAATGAAACACTAAGGCTGTTTTGGGGGTTTTTTGTTCGTTTGTTTTCTTCAAGAAGCCCTGGCTTTCTCCACTTAAATTAAGTAATGCATAAGTGGCAGTTTGTTAAAATTCTGTATACCCTGTAAAGACTGAAAGTGTTTATACTTCCACTTTTTTAAATAAAATAAATTCTCTTTCTCATTTAGTGTATTTATAAGTGAGGTATATTCAGAAGGTCTAAATAGTGTTAGCAACTCAATCATTCTTCCTTGGACTATAATCTAAAATACACTAAGAACATAAAAAGCATTTATTAACTAATACATGCATTGTAAAAATAAGAAGGGAGTTGGTGCCCCAATGATACTCACATTTTGGTTGTGTTTGAGGTGGATTATAAGAGCTTGTTGTCATGAGGCATAACATACTCTGGGTAGAAGAAACAAAGTTTGGTTGGAAAGATTAGAGAAGAGGATTATTAGGTATCCAATAGTAACATATTTAGACACAGTTCCAGAGGAAGAGTATAAATGATGAAATGCTTGTCTTAATTACTTTTCATTTGTTCCACGTAGGATTGTTAATTGTACCTCAATACTTCCAGGATTCTTCTTTACCTTACCTCAATTTTGTGACAATTTTGGCTCATTTGATTTTTGTATTGATTTCATTGAGGTTAGAGACCAGCTAATCAATTATAATCTCTTTTAGGGTATTTCTAATCCTTTGTAATCTTAAATAATATGAGTTCTAATATGCTTCTATTTATTATTATTATTATTATTATTATTATTATTATTATTATTATTATTAGAGACAGAATCTCACTCTGTTGCCTAGGCTGGAGTGCAGTGGCATGATTTCGGCTCACTGCAACCTCTGCCTCCTGGGCTCAAGCAATTCTCCCACCACAGCCTCCCAAGTAGCTGGGATTATAGGCACTCACCACCATACCCAGGTAATTTTTGTATTTTTAATAGAGACGGCATTTCACCATGTTACCCAGGCCGGACTTGGACTACTAACCTCAGGTGATCCACCTGCCTCAACCTCTGAAAGTCCTAGGATTACAGACGTGAGTCACCATGCCTGGCTTCTCTTATTATTTTTAACCCTTTGACTTTTTTGTTTTTATAATCATCTTTAGAAGATATATTTTACATGAATTATTTTACATTTCACATTGCTTCATTTCTCTAGATGTCATGTATACTTTTGAATATTTCCCCAATAGAATAATGTTTTATAAGTATCCATAGTCCCATTTATTCACATAGTTTTTGAGCAATGACTTGAGGAGGATACTTCTTGTTTGTAATCAAACTTATTGATTAAATATTTTGCCGATTTTGATTGGGTTGTTATTGACTTGTTAGGACTTGGTGTGTTGGGCTTTTTTTTTTTTTTTTTTCTGATTACCAGTTCTTTGTGTGATACATGCATTGCAAATATAGTCTCTCATTCCTTGACTTGTCTTTTCATTTTATAACATTGCCTTTTGAAATGCAAATAATTTTCGTTTATATAAAATCAAATCTGTCAATTTTTTCTTTTATAGTTTCTGTTTTTTTATATATGTCTGAGATATCTTTGACTATCCCAAGGGCAATGGTTTGCTACTGTGTTTCCTTTAACATGTTTGTAAGGAAGATATTCTAAAGTATTAGGGGAAAAGAATGAAATAATTTCCTAACTTGTGAAAAAAGTCAGGAGGAATGATTCTTAAATTATTTATGATGATACCAAAGCTGCTTTCTGTACTTTTTGGCTCTGAGAAAAACTTATTCTGAATGCTTTCCCTATCAGAAAATTACCATTAATGCACATACTCTGAATATGGTAACATAAAGTGATTGGGAAATTGGAATAATTACTTTAGAGTTGAGGTGATATTACATATAGTTTATGTGCAAGTTGAAGTTTATCAAATACATATGTAATTGTATTATATTTCACAATATATTTAGTTACTGGTTTATAGATCTGGAATGGTTTCATTGAAATGTCCTGAAAAGCAAAATGGGTTTGTTTATTGAGTGATTGATTGATTGATTGAGACGGAGTCCTGCTCTGTCACCCAGGCCAGAGAGCAGTGGCACAATCTCGGCTCATTGCAACCTCTACCCCTCAAGTTGAAGTGATTCTGCTGCCTCAGTCTCCTGAATAGCTGGGATTACAGGCGTGCACCACCACACCTGGCTAATTTTTGTAGTTTTAGTAGAGACAGGGTTTCACCATGTTGGCCAGGCTTGTCTCGAACTCTTGACCTCAAGTGATCTGCCCACCTTGGCATCACAAAATGCTGGGATTACAGGCGTGAGCCACCGTGCCTGGCTGAAAAATGGGTTTAAATCATTTACTTGTTTTTTATTCAACATGAGGACTTAGATGAAAAACTGATAGTATAAACCCTAAACAAATGTGCTTTAGGGGCAGGTTTACCTTTGGTGTAGCAGATAAGGTAAGATAGAGGCATTGAAATGAAATTTTCAGCTACCAATGATATAAATGACATTATCAGATGGACCAAAATGATTGCTGCCTCCATTCTTCAGTAAATGATATACTGTGTCTCGTTTTCTTAATAGTATTCTTTTTATATAGAGACTTAGAGACTGTTCCAAAGTAAGGATCTGAATAAATCAAAATAATATTTCAAACCTGACAGGACGGTATGCTGCTTGGGTGAAACAAAAGCAGTCTGTAATTGTATTTACTGGTGATCAAGGTTCCAGATTGTATGGCTGTCCTGGAATAAAACAATTGAACATAAAACCCAGCTGTTATATTGGAACATAATATTGTCTTCAAGATAGGCCAGTGCTCTGACTTAATATGAGCTTATCTGTAAAAATGCCCTTTGGCAGAGACATTTCTGAAAGGGGACTGTTTCTGTTGCCGGGGCCAGAAATGGCTCACACACTCCTCATTGGCAAGTATTGATGGGAAAGCAGAATAGTAGATATTGCCATCATCATGAACTTTGAATTAATCATTGCTTGTAGTGAAACTGTATAAAAATAACAATAATGATGTCACCAAGCATTCTCTATATGCCCTAGATACTATAAGTTACTTAAATTTTTCCCTAAACATCATTATTTTATAGTAAATTTTTAGAGGTTTTTCAAATTAAATCTGTGTAATGTCAGGTTGATATGATCTCTTATAGTTGTGTATTTAGTTTCCCAGAAGTTACCTCTAGATTATAACAGTATCCTTTCCAATGGGAAAATAAATTTTTGGCTTTTGGATGAATAAAACCTGTAGATAATGTTTCTTACCACCTAAAATAAATAAATAATTGAGCCTAATATTAGTCATTTTGATACAGAATTTTTGAACTAATTTTATTGTGATAATATTTTCTAATTTCTATGTATCTCAACATGTAAATTTTTCAATTCCATTATTGACATACATTCCATAAACTTTCTTGCATGTATGTTCACAATGAGCCAACCAATAACATAGATAAAATTCTATCTACTATTTACATGAGAATACATTTGAAATCATTAAATTTTTAAAATAAATAGATTCAAAACTTGGTTATAAAATCGACTCAAAACTTTCTTGTACCCTTCTGGCTTGTTCTGGGAAAACAATACTTGCACAGCTTTATTTCTTCCAGCTTTAAACTGGAAGAAATCCTCTAAGACTTTCCTTAGCAATTTTTATCTCATCAGAAGTCATCACATATGCTGGCTAGGAAGGAAAACATTGGCATTGTTTTTCAGGAAGAAGACTGTGTTAATGAGCTACACTAAACTCACATCTCCATTCCGTCTTGCATGTACTCCTTACCCATATTTGAGAAATACCACTCAAATTATGAGTCAGAACATAATTTTGATAGAAAAGATTGGTTTGTTCATATGATGTTATATAAAGTTCCATGTACAATTCTTTCATAGGTTAAACAATTTTATAGAACTTTTATACTTTATTCTTTTCAGTTCAAGTGTGAATTCAGATACTTATATTGGGAGGCCAAGGCATGATGAGGATCGCTTGAGGCCATGAGTTCAAGACAAACCTGGGCAACATAGCAAGACCCCTATCTCTGCAAAAAAAAATATTAGCTAGGCATAGTAGCATATGGCTGTAGTCCTAACTACTTGGGAGGCTGAGGCGGGGTAATCACCTGAACCCAAGAGTGTGAGGCTAAAGTAAGCCATGATTGTGTCATTGTACTCCAGACTGGGCAACATAATGAGAACCTGCTCTTAAAAAATATATATATTGAGAAAACAATTAGTATTGAAGATGTCTGAGATCCTGAAAGCCAAGAAGACTGAATAATTTATAAAATGTAAAGCTAAGATTTTAGCCTTTTCTCAAACAAAAATTGGCTGCTCAGATAACATTCACAATTTACTCATAATGTTCCTTAATTTGTTCCTTGTATATGAACCTCTTGTACAACTTATAACAATTAGAGGCATACTTTAATTTGCTTTGCAGTTTGAACTTTGCAATAACAGTGTGTATCTATTATGGATTCTCAAAGAAGCCTCTCAGTGGGTTCAATCCGAATTGTCTTCCCCTTTCACATCCTCACCCTTCGTATGTTAGCTAGGCCTATTAGTCAGGGATTTCATTTTACCACCTCAAAACTGCTAAGGCAACCTTGTCATTGTAATTTTCACGCCCTTTCTTTTTCTTTGTTCTATATGTCAGTGAAATCTTATCTCCACAGTCTTCTGTCATAGGTTAATAGCTTGGAACAAAGTTCAATTAGAGTCTCTAACATAATAAAACAAAATGCACAGAAGAAAAAATTAGTAGCCACTGCCCTGTACTTTATTCAAACACTGTTTTTTGGATCTGACTCATCAGTGAAACTGAATTAGTGGATAAGATAGGAAATTGTCAAATGAGAGCCCACATAGATTGAGAAGACTTTAATGCAACTGTGCTATTCTAGAAGATGTTTCAATGACATGGTAGTGCCCTGGAAAGCTCTTAGTATAGATTTTGTTTTCTTGATGGTGTTTCATTTAACCATATTGTTAAATCCAAAGAACTCTAGATGAGGTATGGAAATCTGACAACTGAATATACCATCTTAACATTTTTAAGGTTTTTGAAAAGAAGAATTGATTTGTTTCCCTATGCTGCATTTATCCAATTAAAAGCACCTTTGCTAATATGTTAAAGCCATAGGTCATTTCCTATACTTATTCTACTCATGCTGCATCGGCTGAAGGTCATTGGAAATTATGTGGCAGAGACATTTTCCAGGGAAACAAATGGTGTTATTGCAAATTTACTAGTTGGTTATTTGAAAAGAAATGTATTGACACCATTGAACATTATCAACAATCCCATTGCCATCACTTTTTTCCTCTATTCAATGAGCTGTTAAAAGACACAATTTGTTGTACTATGTAGTTAACAAGAAATAAATAACATGCAGCAGGTGCTACACAGGAAGGCACTGAGTGTTATTGTACTAACTGTGCCTGACTGATTCTAGCCAAAACAATTCTGTATTCAGTAAAGGGAAAAGCAGATAATTTAATGTAGATTTGGATCCTCATGGTTTGTTATGTCAGGGTTATACTTGGAAAATAGAACCAAGTGAAAGATGTACTTAAAGGAATCCTTTGCTGTGGAGATTTATCCTCAACTCATGAGAATCTCATTCAATGGAAGATAACAGTATGCAGATGATTTAAAATATTGAGTAATCCAATTTTCTATATATTTGTTAAAAGAATGATGAGATTTTATTGGTATGGGTCTATCCTCTATATCATGTTTCTTGTAGATTAATGTTAAAAATAGCTTGTATTCCCTGAGCAAATCTTTCCAACTTAATAAGGCAGGTGAGAAACATAGGAGAGGAGGAGGAACCAGGATGGAAATCACATTTTGCCCTTGTGAGTCTGCAGAGGAAACAGTCAATATTAATTTTGAATGACGGAGGTATTTCACTTATTTTTTCTGCTGGTGAGTTTTGATGTATAGTGTTCAGTCATTCATTTATTCAACCATTACTACTAATTGAGCATCTGCTATATGTCCAAAACTGCAAAGAGGGCAAACACAAGTCAAAAGAAGTTCTGCTCTTGTGGTGACTGTTCTGCTGGGGCAAGTAGACAATAATTAAGTTAAAAAAGGTAATTGTAGATTGAAATGAGTGTTAGTCATGAAGGAAATAAAGAGGAGGCAGGATAGAGCTTCTGAAGGTTTCCTTTGAACTGAAGAATACAAATGGGGCTTTCACAGGAATTGTAGAGGAAGATTTTCCTGGGGAAGGAAAAACAAGGGAGCTGTCTTGGAGGTGATCCTAGTGTTGCCATGTTCAAGGCACAGGAAGGAAGCTAGTGTGGCTGGAGTATTGCTACTTGTGTGGAACATAATTAGGAGATAAAATTGGAGATGGAGGCAGGAACCAAATCAAGGGAAGGTTTAGTTTGAAGTTTAGTTTTCCTTCTGAGAGCAGTAGACGTTATTGAAGGATTTTAAGAGGGTGAGTGACTCAAGCTCATTGATTTCTCAAAGATCATTGTTCACTCTGTGGAGAAGGTGTTGGAGAAGGTCAGTAGTAAAAATGGAAGGGCCTAATAAGAGGTTATTGCAATATAATTGATAAATTGTGGACTGAGATGGTAATTGCAAAGGTGGAGAAAAATGTGGATATTAATGCTTATTATGGGGGTAAAACTGACGTGACTTGCTAATGAAGCAGATGGGATGTAAGGGAGGGAAAGAGATCAATAATAACTCTGTATTTTTGTGACTGGACTCTAGACATATGTAGATGACATTTAGTGAAATTGGGAAAACTGGAGAAGTCCAGATTTGAGAAAATCAAGAGTTCTGGGACCTCTGTTTGGATTTATTAAGTGTACACAAGCCTATTGTATATCAAAGCCAAGAAGTCAAGTAGTTTGTTAAAAACTAAAATCTAGAGATCAATGCAAAAAATTTGTGTTAGAAACATAAATATGTTCATCAGAAGCACATAAAAGTGGCATCTGATGGCACTGGCCTTCATGGGATCACCTAAACTAGATGTAGTGTAGGTTAGGTGTAGTGTAGATAAAAACTAGTGTAGATAAAAAAGGATTCCCTGAACAATTTGAGGCAATCACCTTTAAGAACAATGGAACCAGACTGAGAAAGAAACACTGATGTAGGAGGAAGCCCAGGAGAGGAGAGAATGGCAGAGTCAATTGTGTTAATGCTGCCAAGATATGAATGGAGGACTGACTGGTGAAATGTAGTCATTTTTAACTTTGAAAAGAATAATTTCAATGCAGTGGTGGGGAATTATAGCAGACGGGAGTAAGTAAAGAATGAGTTGGGTGGTTTGGAAGTGGAGAAAGTGAGGTTAGAGGTGTATAGAATTGTAGCTGTGAATAAGGAGCCAAAAAATAGTGGGAGATGTGGAGATCAAAGGAAGTTTTGTTTATTTGTTTTAAGATGGGAAATAACAGAACATTTGATACTCTGTTTTCCATGATCCAGTAAGAAGGGAGAGATTGTAGATGCAGGAAATGGGAGAAAGAACTGAACTAGAGAAGTATTTTAAAAGAAGAGCACTACTCAGTATAAGATTCGAAATTTGGTAAATGGCATTTCTGCTCTTGTGTAACATTTAACCTGACACAATTTGCCTCTCATCATAGAACAGTAGTGTTGGAAGGCAAGTTCAGAGCTCATCGCATCAAAATTTCTCATTTTACAGCTGACCAAACAAAGGTGCAGATAAGAGATAAGATTTACAGCTTGTCTCACAGCTAATTAATGAATTGGGTAGTATCCAGTCAGCACCGTTTGTTGATGAAGGGGCAGTGTAGGGAGGAGAAAGCCTTTTCTTACTTTATGCCATAGCTAATGCATTTACATCCATGAATAAACTTAATACATCTTCAAGAAACCAATAGACAGGATAGTAGCTGGGATTTGAAATGTAGTTAACTCTAGTGCAGATACGTTATGCTACCCAGATCCCCTTTCCAAGACTGAAGCTTCCTTTCCCCCAACTGCCAGAATTTTTGGCAGCCAGTAACTTTCAGCCAAGTCACCCTCCTGGACTCACTACATCAGGAAATAACTACTTTGTTCCACATCACACCTTCTTACTGTGGGCACTCTGCATCCGATGATTCGTTCATGAAAGGGAGAACGATGTAGCTCCTTCATCCAAATTCAGGACAGCTCTAAATGGCCACCAGAGACTCCTGTAGGATCTGCTAAAGCCTTAGTTTGTATTAGATCATAGTGCAGTTCCTCTCTCTGACCAATCCTGTTTCTTCCCAGACTGTCGATCCCAATAATAATCTTCCTGCGTGCAAGTTTCTAGCTCAAGATCTGTTTCCTCAGGAATCCTGGCCTAAAACACTCACAAAGGGTAGGGCCAACAATTCCAAGACAGCAATCTTGAGGTTGGTCAGATGCAGCTTGGATACTTTTAAACGTCACAACTGGAAGGTGGATTATTACAGAAAGAAAACATAAAAGTTAGACTGCACGTCAGGATTATGACTGTGGAAAATTAACTTCATTTGGAATAAGACCCTAGCCAGAGATTGGGGGATTATGGATATCAGGTTTTGACCTCCTAGAGAAGTGGCAAACAAAAATTTTAGAAGTTTTCAGAGCCTTAGGTAGGAAAACTGAGATCAAGAATGATTCCAGAACTAACAAACAGTCATTTTGCTAGACATAAACCATGTTGAAACCCAGTGAACAAGAAAGCTGTACTTGGGTGGAGGGCACATAAGATACCCAGGGCTAATGTGAGTCTGAGCATATGGACACATGGCTAATTTCAGAGCTTTCCTTCTGGTGGGGAATTACCTCCTACTTACCTCTACCCTTGGTACGTATGTGTCCAGGAGCTGCACAAGGCTGCCTTTTCTGGGAGAGGGATGGAAGAGAGAGAGAGTCTGGAGAAGCTGAGAGTATTCAAGGCAAATAAACTATACACATTTCTGGAAAGAAAAGTTACTTCACCAAGACAAATTTTGCTTTTGTTCTTATTCTAGATTTATTCTGATATTCAAGAACAATATTTAGTTTATCAAGACAGTGATAACATTCAAATCCATATTTGTAAATGTGTTGGACCTTTCTCTAAACTTGTCCTGTTAATAAGTCCTATAATTTACAGGTGGAGTCTATTGGGCAAGGGTGGGTAAACCAACTCAATTAAAGGGTCAACTTGATACTAATTTCCAAGCAATTGAAAACTACTATGTGTGTGTGTACATGCTAAAATAAATATTTCCAAAGCACTGTTGCCTCTGCAAAATTATGATAAGAGTACAAATAGCGAACTGCCACTGGAAACCCCAAGAGCGGGAAATTTATAATAGAGGACTCATGCTGGAAGTATTAAAGTGGTCGTTTATAGACCTAAGTGGTTCATAAGGATATGTGCATTGATATTGCTTTAGTTAACTCTAACTTGTAACCAATTTTATTAGCAATAAAGGACTCATGATTACTTAGAAAACTCACTGACACCTACCTACTTCCAAGCATCGCACCTGCTACCTAGGTAGGAATTACCTACCTACTTCCAAGCATCACACCACTCTAGTGACTAAAATTCAGGGAGTAAAAGGAAAATAATGAAATAAATTGGTAAAGCAGGAAACCATGGAAGATCATAAATGTGACATACAATAGTATAGAGTCTCAGAACTTCTCAGATATGTCTAAATTCTCAGAACTTCTCTGAAAAAATTGTAGCAGTGAGAATAATTAAGTGAAGTACATATATACTTAAAAGTTTAAATAGCAATATATGGGAGATGATTATACAGTAGACTTTTACATTTTAATAAAGATAGTGAGATACTCTAGGATAAAACTTCAGAGGAATGTGTAACAATGGAAGTTGACACCTTGCTCAAAGATCTACATCAAATGACAGTGCAATCAATAGTGATATATATTATGAAGGTAAAACATGTATGTACCGATCGTATACATGAGGGAGGGTTGTTCATAGAGAAACTAATTAATTCATACCTGACTTGTTTTATTGCTGATTAAATTTCTCCAAAAATAAAAGTAATGTTGGGACAAATAGATATTCACATCCAAAAGAATAAAGATGACCCTTACCTAATACCATATATAAAAACTAACTTCAAATGGAGCAAATAATTAAATATAAGAGGTTAAAAAAACCCTGTAAAATTTTTGGAAGAAAATATAGGGATAAATGTTCATGACTTTGAATTGTGCAGTTGTTTCTTAGATATGACACAAAATGCACAAGTAGCAAAAAAAAAATTTAGTTTTTATAAAGTCCAATTAATTTTTTTCTATTATGGATTTTATAAAGTTTTATCATAGATAGGTGTTGAATTTTGTCAAATACTTTTTTTATTATTATCATACTTTATGTTCTAGGGTACATGTGCACAATGTGCAGGTTTGTTACTTGGACACAGGAAGGGGAACATCAAAAATACAATGTTTATGCTTCAAAGGACACTATCATCAAAAGAGTATAAACATAACCCACAGAGTGGGAGAAAGTATTTGAAGATTATATATAATATGTCTACTGTTATTAAATAATACTTTCAACTGAACAACAAAAAGACAAAAAATCCATTTTAAAAATGGACAAAGGATTTGAATAAATATTTCTGCAAATAAGATATGTAAATAGCCAGCATGTACATACAAAGATGCTCAAGATCATTAGTCATAAAGGAAATGCAAATCAAAACCACTATGAGATAGAACTTCAACCGACTAGGATGGTCAGAATTTAAAACAAACAAACAAAAAATAACTAATATTGGTAGGGATGTGGAGAAATTGGAACCCTCAAACACTGCTGGCTGGAATGTGAAATGGTGCAGCCGCTGTAGAAAACAGGTTGGCAGTGCCTCAAGACGTTAAACACAAAATTACCATATGGGATGGCAATTCTACTTCTATATATATACTCAAGAAAAATGAACATACACACACACACACACTTTGTGCAAGTATTTATAACAGCACTAATCATAATAACCAAAAAGTTATTATGAGAACACACAGATACACTTTTGCACAAGTATTTATAATAGCACTAATCATAATAACCAAAAAGTAGAAAGAAGCCAAACTTTCTCAATGGTTGAATAGGTACATAATATGTGTCTGTACATACAGTGTAACATACAATGTAACATTATTCAGCCATAAAGAGAAGGGAATTTTGGCACAATTTACAACAACGATTAACCTTGAAGACATTGTGCTAAGTGAAATAAACCAATCACAGAAGGACAAATATTGTATAATTCCATTTACATGAGGTACCTAGAGTAGTCAAATTCATAGAGACAGGAAGTAGAAGGGTGGTTGTTGGACTGAGGGAAAGGAAGAATGGGAAGTGACTGTTTAATGGGTACATGGTTTCCTTCTGGGGTGGTGAAAATGTTTTGGAAGTAGAGTTTTTGGCTTCACAACATTGTAAGTGTACTTAATACCATAGAATTGTACATTTTAAAATAGTTAACATTGTACATTTTATGTTGTGTGTATTTTACCATAATAAGGATTCAAAGTTTGGGGGTTATGGGAGGGATAGCACTAGGAGAAATACCTAATGTTGATGATGGGTTGATGGGTGCAGCAAACCACCATGGCACGTGTATACCTATGTAACAAACCTGCATGTTCTGACATGTACCCCAGAACTTAAAGTGTAATAAAAAAAAAGTTTAAAATTTTTTCCATGATGAATGAAAAAACAAAAACTAAAAGTTAGCCATAGTAAAAATGAGCAGAATTAATCTTCCAGTTCAGTGCTAATCAATAAGAAAGAGCTGTTCGGGTAAAAGGTTTGTATTAGTCCATTTTCATATTGTGATAAAGAACTGCCTGAGACTGGGTAACTTATAAAGGAAAGAAATTTAATTGACTCATAGTTCAGCATGGCTGGGGAGGCCTCAGGAAACTTACAATCATGGCAGAAAGCAAAGAGGAAGTAAGACACCTTCTTCACAAGGTGGCAGGAGGAAGAAGTGCTGAGTGAAGGGAAAAGAGCCCCTTATAAAAACATCAGATCTCATGACAACTGGCTCACTGTCATGAGAACAGCATGGGGGAAGCCAGCCCCATGATTCAGTTACCTCCACCTGGTCTCTCCTTTGATTCGTAGGGAATATGGGGATTACAATCCAAGATGAGATTTGGGTGGGGACACACTGCCTAACCATATCAGAGTTGGTTAATGATAATCTTGGAATACAACTTTAAAAAGTTATTTTAAACAGTACAATCAAAGTGATTCCAAGTGATGCCAGAAGCAGAGGAAGAAGCATCAGGAATTTTCTATCAGGAAACTAAAACCCAGACTGTGTTCAAGTTTGAGAATAAAACAAACTAACCAACTAACTAACTAACTAACTACCTAACTAACTAACTAAGGGAGAGGGCAAGCAGGCAATGAAAACTTCCCCAAACTTTGTATGGGATGACGAAGGAAGGGGTCAAGCAACTATTTGCCACACATAATATTAAGAGTTAAGGAGGAAAACAGACAATTAAAATTCTATTTTGTTTAATTATAAAACCTGGGGATTTGTACTTTTTTTCCTTTGTTTTGCTCTTTTGAGACTCTATTTTTTCTGGAATAATTGGGAAAGGAATCTGTTTCTTTCTCTCTCTCTCTCTCTTTCTCTCTGCGTGTGTGTGTGTGTGTGTGTGTGTGTGTGAGATGGCTAGAAATTGTAAGAAAGTAAAAGATATGTAATGTACAATCTTTATGTTCAAGACAATTATCAATCATTTCCAGAAGGATAAGCTGTACTTGTACATGATTTCCTCGGAGAAACAAAAGGAAATAGGAAGTAGCCAAGAAAATTTTGAAGAGAAGGACAAATTTGGGCATGACTTGCTCTAAAATATCATGACTTATTGTAATGCTAAAAGATGTAGATAGTGTGGAGTTGGCACTGAGTTCATCTTATGGGCCAGAGTGGGGAAGAATTGAGAGTCCAGAAATGGTTAAATTCCTATATGAATGCAAGATGCATGGCAGTGGTGGCATTAAAAGCCAGCAGGGAAAGTATGGGTTGCTCAGTACATGGTGCTAGGACAATTGGTTATCCATATGGGAAAAAGTAAAATTAGATCCTGGTGACAGAATAAATTCCAGGTGGCTCAAAAACCTTAAACTGAAAGGCAAAACTTTACAAATCTTACTGTCAAAAATAGGAGTATTTTTATGACCTCAGGTTAAGGAAGGATTTCATAAAGGAAACAAGGAGTAAATCTGGCATTTTAAAAATAATATTTTCTACACATCAAAAGGCGCCTCTAAATAAATAGGAAAAAAAGCCACTAATAGTGGAGAGGTATTGGAAAAGCCACCAAAGAATAAGCATTTAGAACTTCACAATTTTGCAGCAGGTAAAAGACAACATAATAGCAAAACAGACACAGGTAATAAACAGACATTTTACAGAAGATGAAACATAAATGTTCAATAAAGTGATAGGCAACTTTAGCTATGATGGAAATTCAAATTAAAATGATATACAATTTCAAACCCATCAGATTGCCTAAAATGAATGCCTGAAAATGCCAAGTGTTGGTGAATGTGAAGATCAGCAAGAATTCTACAACTTTAGTGGCAGTAGAAACTGGTACAACCATTTTGGAGAGCAATTTGGCAGTATCTAGAAGTTAAATATGCACATACTGTGGGACCAGCATATCAGCTCCCAGGACTTGTACGAGACTGTCCATTGCAGTCTTATTCAATTAAAAAAAAAAAAAAGGACAACCAAAATATTTTCAACAGACAAGAAATAAATTGTGGGGGCAACTAGGATGACAAGTATTAATATAGATAAATATAAAATATTTATTTGATATGATGAAACTTGTTTGAACAGAATGGAGAAAGGCTGAAGTTTTTTGTTTTTGTTTTGAGATGGAGTCTCGCTCTGTCGCCCAGGCTGGAGTGCAGTGGCGCGATCTCAGCTCACTGGAAGCTCCGCCTCCCGAGTTCACGCCATTCTCCTGCCTCAGCCTCCCGAGTAGCTGGGACTACAGGCGCCCGCCACCTCGCCCGGCTAATTTTTTGTATTTTTAGTAGAGACGGGGTTTCACCGTGTTAGCCGGGATGGTCTCGATCTCCTGACCTCGTGATCCGCCCGCCTCCGCCTCCCAAAGCCCTAGGATTACAAGCGTGAACCACCTCGCCCAGCAGCTTTGAAGGTTTTTTTATAGAATATCCAGTTCAGTGACATTTTAACTGATTGGGCAGCTGTAATGGCAATGTATTGATTAGTACATCAGATAAGGTGTTGTATCAAGTTAGCATTTTTGATGATCAATTGATCACTCCGAAACTTTAGTCGGAAATAGCCCCCCTTTTATTTAGCTCATGATTTTTTAAGGTAGTTGAGATGGCTGAGACTGCTTGGATCCTTGGGGCCTCTCACCACTTGGTCTCACACCTTCTAGTCCATTAGCCTAGGCTTCTTCACATGTCAATCTGTGGCTTTTAAAGGCCAAGAAGAAAGGACAAGTTCCAATGCACAAGCACTTTTGTGGACTACTGCTATTATTTATTGGTCTAAAGCAAGAAACATGCCCAGAACAAGATTTGGTGGTGGAAAAATAGATGCCAAGTCACATTGCAAAGGAATATTTATATAAGGATGAAAGGAATTTGTGGACATTTTTGTCCATATTACAGATGTTTTTACACAGGTATCTGTACTTGATCTATGAAACTTTTGTATCAGTTGCTTGGATGAAACTCCTTTATTTAGGGCTGGCTGAAGATGCATCTATTAGTAAAATGGCTTTATCCTCAATTTAGTACCCAAGACTTAGGTCTAACCAGTTTCTTCCAGTCAAAGAGTCTGCAGGCCTCTTGGGTGTGAGCATCTATATTGAGGTGAGATTTATTGGTGAAGCATCCACTTTGGGGACTGCCATGTATTTCAGCCTCTAAAGATTAGGAGGCATCACTTACTGAGACCAAATAAGAAGTGTAATGTTCTGCTTCCTAAATAATGCAAGATCCTGTTGGCAGGAGAGTCCCCGTTTGTGGGATCTTTAAAGTAGATTCAATAAGAACTGGAAAAAAAAAAAAAAATCGACAGCATTGTACCTAAGCCAGGAAAATCAAGTCAGTAAGTTTTTCTTTAGGAGTTTATTTTTTCCCCAGAATAGCAGAGAAGGAAGACAATGAATCAGAGAAGTTTAGCCACACTTACTTTACTGTAATCCGAGAATTTTTCTCAGGAATAGAGTGAGATGAAAACCGATGTTCTTGAGGTCAAATGAACTTCAAATGTTTACTGAATACATTTTAAAAGTATAAGGGGTTCAATTTGGCTCACTGTGAGAAAGAATCTTCTAGGATGTATAGTAGTTTAAAAATGCAGTGCTGTGTCAAGCAGTAAATACCATCCCTAAAAGCATCTAGGCAGAGGCTGGATAGATAAGCCATGTCTTGGAAAGAGTTAATAGTCTAATTGCAGAGATCAAGTAAAGTATCCTGGGGGAACTCATATTAAATGGAAGAGTAGAATTTTAGTAGATGTAAAAGGAGGAGTCTGTGGAAATGGAAGGAAATAATTAGAAAAAAGAAATGGCTAGATGACCCCAAAAGCCTCCACCTAACTAGGATTTTCTGATATCAAATCTTAATGATTGGTATCTCTTAAAGAAAAAGTTATATTTTCAATCCTAGCATAGATTTCTCATACCCCAGTAAATTATTTCTGCCATTTGTCTCTGTCTCATCTGATTATGGGACTATTTTATTAAAATTCTCTATAAAATAGTATTCTCACACACACACACAAAATACTAGACAGGTGTGGTGGTGTGTGCCTGTAAACCCAACTACTTGGGAGGCTGAGACAGGAGAATCACTGAACCTGGCAGGTGGAGGTTGCAGTGAGCCAAGATCGCGCCACTGCACTCCAGCCTGGACAACAAAGTAAAACTCCATCTAAAAATACAAAAAAGTATTCTCTATTTACTTTATTCTTCTTTAATTCTAATTTTTATTTTCTCCATTTAGAAACTTCTCAGATTTGAAATGTAGCCATTAGCTTTAACTAGGAAAACACCAATGACACAGTATATGACAACAATATATCATAACTTGCTTATAACATAGAATTATGTTTCATTCATCCTCTATTCCCTTTATTGCCTGTCAGCTTAAATACAAGCCCTGTGATATTTGAAAGTATCGGTACCTACAGTGTATTCTGCTGAGAAGTCGAGAATCTCTGAAACATTGTGATTTCTTCTCAGGCAACGTCAGAAAGCAAGTTTGTTTTTTTTGCACTGGCGAACATAGAACCAAACTTAAGAATACACTTGGCCTTTATTCTTTAAAAGTTGTTCTGAATAACAATTATAAGGCAGGAAGTAAAGAAAATATAGTGGCAGAACTCTTGCTTATTGGAATGGTTTTCAAGTTTTTCCATAAGGTGTCGACAGTTCTGTGTCAACTTGAAGACTGAAAACACAAAAAGCAGTCTTGTTTGTCAGGTGCTCTGTGGCATCCCTCTCCCACCACTCCCAAGCACTCGGAGCTCCAGTTCAGATGTTTCAGTGTTATGTAATTTATTCTGTCTCTAAATATCATTTCCCCACCATCTTAGGATTTGCTTTCAGATTGGGTGCCTCGTTGTGTCACTAATTACCCTGAAAGTGCTGTGGCACAGATCTTGCTCTATCTTGCATTAATAGTGTATGGGTAAAATGGAATTGTTAACAATAATAATGAAACTATTGGTATAGTAAAATATGTCTATATTTTGGCCACGCTGTAATCTGAATATTTGAAGTATTTGGAATATCCAGTATTTGAATTTTTTATTGAGAAGACTCCTTGACCGTACAGTAACTTTTTCATTTTTAAAATATTTTCTTTTCATGGAATTGTACTAATATATAATTTTGTCATCTCACTTACCAGCATTACATATGTCTCTTTGAGCTCTTGGGATGATTTAGTCAGTGGTCTTTGACCAAACAGTAAGAAAGAGCACTGTGTAATTCTAGAAGTGTTCTCAGTGGTCACATAGAAATGTAAGTGAATGTGAGTTTATGCTTCCCTTTCGTTAGCCAACTATCATTCCAAAGTGAGATAAATTATAACTTTCACTGATATTGAAGGTAAGGATTTGGAAAGGGCACTTGTAAACTATAGATTTGTTGTTTTTAAAGTCAAGATCTAAGTAAATGAAAAGAGATGGAAAATAATTTAACTGGCTTTTAATAAAAATGCATTTTTAAAAAATGGGGTAGTCTCCATATTCTGGGGATTTCTGGACATTTTACATCAAATGTTATGATGCTGTTAAACATCTAAAATATTTAGTCATTAAAATGTTTTATTTTAAGAATACTGGATCATTCTTAAGTTGTTTTAGCTGGTCTTACGTATTGATTCTTTGAATAAAGGAAAAAAAACACCTACATGTTACTTTCCATTTCCTGTATAACAGAGATAAGTGTAATAATTGGAAAAGTCATTAGAACCACTTTATAGCTCCTTTATTGTACCAAACACTTGTGGAGGGATAACTAACCATCCAGAAATGAAGAAGGGAATATAATAGCTGAGAGTTCCCGTATTCAGAATGCATCTTTCATTTACTTTAACTATTCAGGTCTCATCTTAAAGAATTCCTTATAGGAATCTCTATGGCAATCTGGTGTTTAGACCAGAGAGGAAAGCACATAAGGCCTGGGCGTTTTACCAGTCTTTCTGCTCTTTGTCATATGCTGTTTGGTTATCACCTAGAGGATACTTCTGTGCCTCAATTTCCCACATTTATCAAAGATGACAATATAGCTCTGTAGTTAATTATAAAAATAATTTAACAAACATTTAATTTTTCTATTTGATTATATGTTCTGTTCCCGAATGTATAAAGACATGCATGTATAGTCATACATAAATTCCTAATATTCATGTATAAATATAAAGCCTAAAGCTTATTCTTTAGAATGGCAGGGCATTAAAATATTCATGCCAGTTTTTCCAATATATCAATTTGTGGGACTAGATTTGGCAAAGCTATCATTTGTAATGACGACTGTAATGCAGATGGATCTTAGTGACTGTATATAGAAACTGGGGGGAAGGGAGTAGCAATCGTTCTTTGTTTTTTAGGATGAAGCAGAAAAATCTGCTCTTTCCTATATATGGAGGAATTTGTTAGAAGCAAGGACTAAAATAAGGAATTACTGATCAGCTAGAAATTATATTTCTCTTATCTTCCTACTTCACTAATATTTTTATCTTCTGAAAATGTATGAGTATTTTTACATTGAGATATTACCGACTTTGGATGAAACCAGTATTTTTCATTTGCAACCAGGAGTATATAACTGGTGTTATCTAAATTCTTTTTAACGAGTCATCAGCACTTTTATTGTAGGCATCTCAGGCATAAACATCAATAGTGGAATATCCTGTTTCATTCTTAAATAAATTGGCAATGATTCACATCCATGTGATATAACCGTTCCATGGGGTGTGATTCAGAAGGCCAGTGAAGAAGACACTTTTAAAAATCATGCTTTTCCTCTTTTGAAAAATATCCCCCTTATTAAAATGTACTGCCATAATCCGCTGTTAGCAGTAGGATTGTATAATCAAATGTGTTGAATTGGAAAAGTTTGAGAATGATTGATTTAGAAATAAGATTATGTCTTCTCAGTATAATCTATAGCCATAATCAAGTAGAAACAACAAATACTCGGAAATGGTAGTGGTTAGAGGGTGAGTAGAGAAAAGACTAAAATGGGCCCTTTCGCATTTAATAAGTCACCTCTTCATTCATATACGATCTCTAGAATATTCTCTTAGATTCAAGTTATCAAATTCATATGTGTGTTTTCTCTCGGTGCTTCTCTTGTTCACCAATCAGTAATCTATTATCTTTTATTGATGGAAAAGGTGTATGTGGAAAGTTTTGGTAAGTCAGTGCCCATGCAAACGTCACTAAAGCAACTTTTAATAGTGAAAATAATTGATAGTAGACTGTTCTTTCAAAAATGAAAAACTTTTGCTACACTATGTAAATGCCAACAATAGACAATTTTTAAGACAGCTTATTCAGAGCTTATAATTACAGGGGTAAGGAAAAGCCTATCTTCAAAATGCACAGTTTTCCCTAAAATATGTATTTACTCTTGAATTGATGCTGAAAAATATGTAATATCAATCAATATGTTTTTGATTCAGTAGCCCTGTGTTGACATATCCTTGATTTTTTTTAAAGATGAGATTAATGAAAAGGTATATCTATACTTTCTCTTAATATTTCTAAAATATAATAGCAGAGATTATTACCCATTGCTTGTAGCTTTCCTGGGGAATGCAAGTGCCTCCTCCTGCATTTTGGTCCATTTCTGAGATATCATTAGAAACTTACTAGTTGGAAGAAGGTTGAGGACTAAAGAGCCTGCCTTTCCTTCATTACACCCAAGACCCTGTTAGTTCTATTAGTGAGGGGGACAAATAAGAGATGCTTTTATTTTTGCCTGTTATTCATATAAATAGAGGATGTGAATATTTAGAGTGGT
>NC_045443.1:24276836-24358496 GCF_002776525.5 Piliocolobus tephrosceles | reverse complement strand
TTTGCCTGTTATTCATATAAATAGAGGATGTGAATATTTAGAGTGGTTTATTTTAAAGTACTAACCCCCATCAATATTTTAAAAGGAAGATCTCCTATACTAAAAAAAAAAAAAAAAGTTTAACAATCTGCTCCTAGAAAAGAGGCATATTCTACATATTGTAAACATATATCTACAGTAGTAAATTAAGTGATCTCAGAGTTTACAAGCCAGGGTTATGCCTTAATTTGAGGGTCATTGCATTCTCAATATACCACATTCACAATTCCTTTTCAAGTATTTTCTCTCAGCAAAATGAAAAGCATATTATCTGCCATTTTAATCATTTTGTCAAAGATAAAATAAACTCATCCTCCCCATGTAGACCTTTATACCTTAGTAACCAAGTAAATCTGCCTGACACTTGTAGGCAAAGGACCCTATTGGTTTTACTCTGTACACTTTAATAAACACGCAAGGTAAAAATAGAAGCAAGAGATGATGAGTAATAAAGATAAGGGACATAATCAATTATTATTATTCCTTTGCATGTGTAACAGTGGATGTCACAAATGAAGTATTACATCTCTATTTGAAAATGTGTCAATATGTCCTTTTTTTCTTATACATTTCACTCAAATTATAAAATTTTGGCAATTCCTGAAACAACAATTAGGATTAATTATTATTACTACTAATTCTATAATGATAAGCAAGTCTAAAATATAAAGAGAGAGAGAGAGAGACAGAGAACACACTCTTGATAATTCTTTAAGCACGTGGTTGTACTGTAACTGCCTGGGCAGTGTCCAACATGTAGAAACATATGCATGAGCCCTTAGTACTGAGTTAATTAAACGTATATTTAAATAATTTAGAAAAAGGTCACTCTACGTTTTGTGAAAACACGATATGTGTATGCCATTTTTGTTTAATGATCTTAGAACCCTCTCTTTGATTGGTACATTCTGAACTATTCTTGAAATATCACTTGTGACAAATTTAAAGATTATTCGAATGAATTAACATAATATTCTAAACCTTGAATATTTGACTGTGTTTTTGTGTTTCACAGTTATGTTTTCCTTGAGTTTGGAGATTCTTCCTAACCTTAGGGAATTTATATGTAGTGACTAATATAAAGAAAGAAAATAAAAGAGCTTATCTGTTTTTGCTGAATGTTTTAACCATCTCCTGGGCCTTCAGACCACTGAAACTCCGTAGAAAGTATATAGTTACTAGAAGTGAACAAATAAGTAATAACATAGTATAAACAAAAGATTGGGTTTGTAGGTAAAATATCAGTACCAGAAGAATCATTTCTGAAATCTTCTTCTGACTAGTTTCATGAGTGTATTTTTAAACTAGTTTTTCTTAAAACATGACAGTTTACTCTTTCTCCTTCTCTTCCTCTCTCCCTCCCCCTCATTATTTACCAAAATTCTATTGAGAATTTTACATTACACTACATTCAAGTAATATAAGATTACTTTCAAAGCTAGCAAATAGATTTGCTGTTCCTGTGGCAGTTTTTACAAGGACTATAGGAATTTAGCATTGTGCCCTGAGTTGATTCTGTAATCATGTCTTAGGAGAAACAAATTCTGAGAGTCTATGTAGTCTAGGTAAGTACTTATTACACTTCAGAGATTTTCAATTATTTCCAACTAGGGGTTTCTTAACTAAGAGTATATTTTGACAATGAAAAAAAAAAAAAAAAAAAGTACTGCATTTTCCCCTTCCTGAACAGCCAAATTATGTTTGCCAATGCTTCCACTGGAAACAGACAGAGTCATAGGTAGAAGAGTTTAAAAAACATTTTGAATACTCTTGGCTTTCTTAACCACCCAAAAGAAAACTTCTGATTTGGCAAAACTAGTCTGAGGCGAGAAATACTTTAAGTATTTTACTACCAAGTAAAATATTTGTAGTGTAATTTCAAATACTTTTTTTGTTTTGGCATATGCTTGCTTGTCTGTGTGGACAACTTATGATGTTTATCTTACCTGTGGGGATTATTTTACCAATTTATGTGTGCTGTGTAAGCTTTTATTTGAGGAAGGTGTCAGAGGGAGGGATATTTTCACAGTTAATTTCTTTACCCAAATTTTTCATTAGTTTTTCTTCTTTGTCAATGACAAGATTTTTTTCTTTCCAAAATGAAGAACTTTTCTTCTTTCAAATATAACAAATTTCATTTTGTTGTAAGAATTACATTGATGAGACATCTTTCTAGATATCCCTCTCTCCCATTTATTAGGAAGTAATTACATAAGGAAATAGTAGCTTCTAGGGTATATGTGGGACTTCGCCCATAACTATTAACATGCATACATATTATAGCCAAATAGTTAACAAACTATAATGATGTAGTTGTATGAAATAAAGTCCTGGTTTAGCATAATGATACTTTCACTAATTTGTTGGAGCTAAGAATGAGGGCTCTGAGCTCACACTGCCATCTGACAACTTTGATGTTTCCCCTGACTAGCTATGACTGTGGGCAAGTTAGTTGACTTCTGTAAAGTGGGCATAAAGTTGTAGCCAACTCATAGAGCCATTGTGAGAATTAACTGAGATAGTGTATCTGGGACACATATACCAGAGTCCCTGGCATAAGCCCACATTACATTGTGTAGTTTTCAGATGGCTCGAAAGTGTTCCATTGAGGGGATGAATTTGGGGTGAACAGGGGCTGAAAGGCATCTGTTGCCCCTCTTGCTGGCCATGCTCTCACTTGCTGGGCAAGGTTGGGCAAAAGAAAGTATCCTTTTAATTTGAACAGAGGAACCCAGTGGATAGTGGTGGCTGTATATGTCAGCTGGTTTTATTATCATACTAAGAACATGTGCCCTCTTTTTTCAGGTAGTCCTTGTGGTTTTGAAGTCAGCCTGTGTCTCACATAATCATTGTGAGAGTGTGATGTTAACAACACTTCTTCCATAAGGTAGATAGAAAGCGAAAAAGACAGATAGCCAAGTGATTATATAAATATAAATATAATCACTTAAAGGTTTCTGTTAGCATCAGTGTTATTATATAAAGCTCATCAATTAGTACAAAGATAACTGTAGTTAAGATGTATCATTTATAGTATTAATGAAAAACATGTAGTGATGAGTTATATCACATCACTATCCATAACAGAACAACTATTAAAAGGCAATTTATGCTTTTTGAGTTTATACTGGAGTTCTAGAATAAAATGGGCGGGGGAACATAATTGAAACGTCGTGAGGCGCACCACTTTTGAAACTAATACTGACAGCTGATACCAAGAGCAAAGTTATTGTAACTGGTAGGATGGGTGGACGTTTGAATTGTTGAAATGTGCTGTGTTCATATTTTACTTTCAATATTTTCCCCTGACATAATGGATTCTGAAATGAAATGTATAGAGGACTATTTTTAAACTCAGATTTCATTTTAAAGAATGTCACACATAAGGGATTTAATTAAAGGATAATGAAGGAGCAAAATAAGGAATCAGGAATCTTAGGTCTTGGAGACATACTCAAGATATGAAATCGATTTTATTCTGAAGCTAATACTGGAGATAAAAGTCAGGATCTCTCCCATGTTTTCTGTGATACTAAGGAAATTAAGTCAGAATCCCATCTCTACAGTGGACTGTTTCACTTAACTATTTTACTGACCCCACTTCACCCTTCTGCTTCCTGAATCTAGACACAAACTGAATTTTTCCCCTTGGACTACTCTTCTTTCTCCACTGCCTCTGATCAAATATCACCTGGATATTTTAGATTGGCAATTTCACGTAGTTCAACCTTATAGATACATCCAGCCTAATGTAAACCTTTCAGATCATGTTGACTTCCTTCCTCTTTTGGCTACCATATCTGTGGTTTCCAAATCATACAGATTTTTTATCTCCTCAGTGCTTTTCCTCCTTTCCTTTTGCACTGCAGAAACACCAGACCCTCATTCCTTCTCCGGTGAAATCCTGAAGTAGCCTTGGCATTTGTTTTTCTAGCTCTCTATCTGGTCCCACACGAGTCAGCTGTACTTAAGGGTAGCACTTAAGGACCAGCAACTACCCTATGGCTCCGGCCTAGATTTCCAGACCTATTTTGCCCTAATTCCATATAAATAGCCTCATTAGAAATAAAGTGGACCACTAATTATTCCTCATTATGATCCACACACATTACTGTTTCCTTGTGTTTTTACATTTTATTTCTTCTTGCTCCTCCTCTACTCTTTCCCAAACCCCAGCTATAGCTATATTCTAAGTTTTTTACCTATCAATCCTGATACACTTAGCATGATGCTTTTCAGATGACCACTCGATAACTGTGGTAAGTTACACTCAGGATGCTTCCCATAGTTCTGGGGAATTTCCACTTTTGACCTCTGAACTGAGAAAAAAAAAAATGTTATACCTATTTCTGCACCTACAGTGCTTCACAGTGAGTGATTACAAATGTTTAATTGTATGTTTTCCCAGCCGATTATAAACTGCATTAAGGCATCTACAATGTGTATTGTACTGTAGCATGGCTTGGTACAATGCCTGGCAGATAGCATATGCTTAGAAAATACTGTAGAATACATGTTGCAGAAAGTTGGTGCTCAGAATATGTTTTAAATCTCGTATGTGTGATTATATATATTTGATCTTTATAATTCACAGCATAATAACTGATAGAATAGTCACTATTACAATTTTTTTTTCATGTGTTCAGGGAAGGAGGTCCTTTAATTTGCTTACTAAGGTTTAATCTTATGGTAGAGAGGAGAAATAAATGTTTTATTATAGAATACATTGAATACGCTTGAAAAATTATCAGCCATTTCATTAAGGAATGCAGTTTTAGTTTTCATAACACATGAAAATCTATATGCTGTCAAGGAAATGGTTATTCTAACATTTAAGGAATTACACAAATTCAGTTCTTTAACATGACACAATAATAGAAAGAGTCCTCTTTGTTATGTTAGGGCAGCTAAGCATGACCAACATAACTTAGAAGTTTGTTGCCATTATTATCATTAAATGTATCATTATATCTTTGTGTAATTAAATCTTTATAAAATCAAATGAGATGAGGTATACTTCTAATAATTAGTGGTTTAGAATAAATGAAGAATTTATAAAGTATATTAATAGTAAGAGGACACCTGACTGAAATCTCAACAGCATAGATAACTATGACCTGAATTAAAAAGAAGAAAAAATTAAGGAAAACAAGATCAAACAGTATTAATATTTCTGCATTTCAGGTGAGGTAGCTACATTTTCCTTGTATTCTTCTTCTCATTATCTGTAAAAATCCATAGAAACAAGTCTCTCTGCAGCTGCAAATGCCCCCAATTCCATTTTATATGGTGTTTCCAATAAGGGCACTGTTTCTTGCAAAGAATATTACATCTCACTAATTGTCCTACAAATCCCATTCTTAATTAAAATCAAAATCTTAATTGTAACAACTTTACTATATAGCTTGCAAATATGTGTGTGTTCTTTCTTGTTTGTTTGGAGGATGAGGCTCTGGATACATCTTTTTTTTTTTTTTTTTCCCCCCCTTTCGCAAGGAGCAGCCCTGGTGAGAAAAATTTACAGCAATTGATTTTGTTTGTTTGTGGCTGCAGCCATAAAAACTCCCAGGCAAAACTAAATAGTGCTTGTGGGGCTCAGACATGGTGGTTCACAGGGAAACACTGAGTTGTATAATACTGATAATGCCAAACAATGAGACAAGGTATAATAGTTCCAATCCCATCATTTGTCTCTGCTTTGTCCTGAGTTGTACGCTCCGTCATGCATATGCTGGCTATAATGTGACATATTTAATTCTGCATTTAGTCTCTGCTTTGTTACACATGCTCGAAAATAGCAAGTCAGCTTCTCAAATGCCATGTACCAGCCCTCTAACAACAACAACAACAAAATTAAATACAAAATAAGTTTGAATAACAGTAATGGTGGGAAAATCTATCCCAGGGTTCATTCTTTTTACAGGGAGTTGGCAAACCAGGAAGAATAGACTTTGTCATGTGCAAATATGGTGACCATAAATGGTGCTGGAGGCTTTTTCCATTGTCCTCTGAGTTTGCCATGAGAGAAAGCGGGTGAGAGAAAGAAAGACACGTTTGATAGAGTTGTGAAGAACGTTTGAATGGCTATTGGGTGTTGAGCATTGTCTTGCAGTGACCTCAATTCGGTACAGTAGAGACCCTTGAAAGCACTGTCTGAAGTCACAATACCACTATTCTCCTCCATTTAGTAAAAGGGATTAGTTAAAAGGGTGACGTTCCGTGCAGAGAGTTCCAAGTATTCCATGAAACAAAAGGCTCTGAAATGTTTTTGAAGTTATTTTTAATTGAGTTGAACTAATTTAATAAAGGTCCTACGGAGGAAAAAAAATAAAGGAATGTGATTGTTTTATGATTCCTCACAGATGGAATGGACATTTATAGCATACTTTTCCTTTAGTGTTCCAGAGAACAGTAGCTCCATTTACAGCTACTGTTAGCAATTTAAAACTGCTCCAAAATGAAGTCTTTCAAGAAGTTGACAGCTTATAAATAAATCTGTCTGATAAAATTGAACATAAACTGCATCTGTGGTTAGTTTGCCAAAATTAATTCTACATTTAATTAGAGATAGCAGTCAAACATATTTAATAAAAAACAGTCTTGGAGAGTAAATCAAATGAAGTCAGATTTTAGCAGACGTTTTGCATTTTTTTGCAAGGAGTGATGAAATGACCTCACCTCTCTGATTCCCAGTTATATGGCAGCGCGAGCTCTGTGGAGTTATGGCGAAGCCAATGAGTTCACGCTGTTTGGAAAGGTTCCTTGCTCAGCTTAGGATAAAGAGAGAAAACGATCATTTTGTGATTTCTCTTGATATCATCATTGGATTTTACACTGATGCCATATGTATTAAATTCACAAGTTAATAAGCATATTACTGCTAATAATTACAGAGACCAGGCTAAAATAATTCTAACTTACAGAAGTGCAAGTACATGGAATTGTCCTTAAAGTTTGTTTTTTGTTTACTTTTTTGGCAGTCTTCATTGTTGTTGTTGTTGTTTAACTTAGCCATTCCAATGAGATGTATTAAAATCATACAGTAGCTACAATGCCATTTCTTCCCCCTAAAAGACTTTTTAAAAATTCAGCTTTGCTCATCAAATATTTGTGCTCACTCTGCATGGTTTAAGCAATGTGCCATAGCTGTAGAATCCTGGGGAAGACGCAAAAACACACAGATCAATCAGAATGCAGCAAATAATATTTTGGAACCAAAGTGACTTACAGTTCAGAGGGCAAAGAAGCAGATCTTCAAACATTGGAAGTTTCAAAACACAGTCCATAGTCCTGGGTGAAGTAAATAGACAATAGAAACCAGCATTGGCAATAAAAATTTCAAATGTGGATAAAAATTATATTTATCTACATACATGCACACAAAAATTAAAGTCAACTAAGCCAAATTTCATTTTGATCTTTTGAAGAGCATGATGTTACTTTCTTGAAATGTGGGAAAATTTAAGAAATATATCATTGTAGGAGATAACATTGTGGCACGTAGTTAATGTCAAATTTGAATTTGACATTCAACATTTATTTATTGAGTTCCTATATGTTAGCATTGCAATCATAGAAATGGTTAATCTATACTAAATATTTTTCCAAAGTGTTCACATATTTTTGTGTCATGTAGTTATTAATACTGCTTCTGACTAAAATACACAAAGGCATTCTTTTCAGTTCAAGATGTTTTGTCCTCTCAGAAAAGTATTTTTATTTTACACGCAGTAATTTGCCTTCCCAGTAACTTTACACAGTTTTGCTAAAAATTGTAAGTAATCAGAAATAAAAGTAGTATGAACTTATTCCTGAAGTTAAGACAATATATCATTGTTCCAAAGTTTCCTCTGTGAGCCTTACATTGCTTGTACTCTGAAAAAATAAAGCAGTAGTAATTGTATACAACACAGAAAGTTTATCTACTAATTACTTTTAGTTCTTCTGTGGAATAATTAAGCTGTCTTAAAACTCATAGGTAGACTTATAAGGATGTTAACGTGTTATACTTGTTTAATCACTTATTAAAATAGACATCAGCTCTCGACTGTAACTACCAAGAAAAGGTGTTTAAAAATCGGGTATCTCAAAAAGAAGAGTTGACCAGTTCAATCATGCTATAACATATAAATCATCAATAACCAAAGGACTGAATGATCTCCTTAGTATATGTATTGATACTATATATTGATACTTTGTATATATATTGATACTATATTGATGTAATGACCCGTCTCCTTAGTATATATATATTGGACCCAAGAAAACAATTTTTTTAATCAATGGTTTCAAATTAGTGTTTCAGTGCCGTTGCAGGATTAGTATATTATTAATGCAACTTGGTGGATAAATACCAAATTACTCTTCTGCCATTTAATAAAAATAAATAAATAAAACAATAGAAATATTCTCCTTAATTTAGGAAATATGCAAAAATGTAGTATTTATTTTCATGTCATACATTTTGTAGGTACTTGGAAAATAACTTTTCTCAAAGTTGCATTTAACAACTTTGTTATAGTTTATAACATGAACAACTTTGGAAATATGGGTTAACAGTTAGATGGTTCCCTGTGGTCTTGGCAGAAAAACCCTTTCAGCAGTTGATCTTATCTTGGGCAAGTCATTTAACTTGGCTGGGTCAAGGTTACTTTATCTTTAAAATGAAAATATTAAGTAAATTGTGAAGCAGTTTTTTTTTTTCTTTTTAATTTTATTATTAGAGCATTTCTATCCACCCTACTTTTTTTTCTCTTAATTTAAACAAATGTCATGTCTTTTAATCATTTTGGCTTCTTCGTGAGGTGATACTGAACAGAGCAAAACTCATGGGGGAAGGGAGACATAAATTGCACCTGGGCAGAGTTGTAATTTTTGCTGTATCATCAGGTGTAAAACATTAATGGTAAGGCGAGAAGGAGGGCAGTTGATGGTTTCACTACATTGATGAAAGACACTAAGTCGTAATAACCATATTTCTATTAAAAAGTTCTATAATGACGATAAAACATTCTTTCATTGCTAAGGAAGTTGAGAGGTTTGGTTAAGCAATGCCTTAAAAAGTGCTCTGTAAAGATACATATTCTAGAAATGCTAAATAAAGTTTAGAAAAGCCTTGTAGTTCCTGGAAATTAACACATTGGATATATAAAGTTGAGGCTTTGTGGAGAGCATAGAGATAATTGCTCTCAAATATCAGTGCCTTTACCTTACTTGAGGTTCTTACCATGGGTCACAGTGTATCACAGTGTTCTCCCAAGCAGACTCCCTGCCTCCTGTCTCTTGTTACAGATCCATTTATCTCACTGTGATGCCAGTTATCTTTTAAAAATGCAAATCTGGTTATGTCATCCTCCTGATTGAAAGCCTTCAATGACTTTCAGTTACCTATGGGCTAAAATCTAAACACCCAAGCCAGGCAAAAAGACCCTTATCTCTCTCTTCCTCCAACAGAGCTTTCCAGCCTTCACTATATGTGGTTGCTTATCCTTGTCCAGGTAATTCACAGATTCAGTAACTATGGCTCATATTTAAAAGCCACAACTAACATCATATCTTCTGTCAAGCTTTCCTTTTTCAGGTACCTCCTCCTCCTTGTACAAACTGTATTATCACGCCCACTTCACAAAGTTCTCTCTCTCCCCTCTCCCATAGCTAGTGTTACTTCTTAGTCGTCTTTTTCTAAACCTGTTTTTAAAAATACCCGCCACTAAACACAGCATATCTATTTAAGATTTAAAAATAAGCAAATGTAACTTTGTAAGACAGTAAAATGTAATTAATAGATGAAATTTATTTTGTCATGTGTTTTATGGAAGTTATTTCATCTATGTACATATTATAAAGATAAAAGTTATGCTTTTTAAATATAAATTCTAATAATATGTCTGTGCACTATAATTCAATGGAAATATAAGTTGCAGTTCTCCATGGTTTTTTAATATTATTTAAATATTTCCGAATTATTCTTAAGGCTTCTCAAAGTTTATGTATTTAATGTAACATTCAGAATTGCTATGGGTGTGTTGTTAAGATTTTAAATTGCCATTTTGAAGCCAAAACTGAGATTTGTCTTCACTGAGCTACGTATATATTTGAAAATACCTTTCGAAGAGAAGTACCACCTTGTATAAATTAGTAATTTCTTTTAATTGCCTCAAATGTTTCAGTCTCATGTGGATTTTTGAAGTTGTGTACAGCTTTGATGTTTTATTAATTATTTTCAAGGTGGCTTTCTTTCCAGAGCGAAGCATACATATTGATTTTGTGTATGATGAAGACTGAAATTTCTATCTTGGCACTGATACTCCTTGCAATCAGATCTAGTAAGGGTTTGATCGTTTTAAGCAACTCTCCAACAGTTAACTGTTGGCTGCCAAAGTTCAATTTAGATAAGTGAAGGGGAAGAGTTTAGAAATTTCACACATTAAATGTGTGATGGGAAAAACCCAATATAATGTATTAAAGATGCAGCCTTTGGAAGGAAAACATGGAGTATCAGAAGAATTGTGTGCCAGTCTCCAAAGGTTTTCAGTCAGGTTTGGTTCAGAAAAGCCCTTGAATGTGTTGGAAGCAGATCTTGGAAGGGGCTGTGTGGTGTGTCGGGGAAAGCACCAGAGTCAGTCTTGGTTACACATAGACTGTAAAGTCGACTGTGGTAGCATGACAAAAATTGGTCTGTGTAGCTTGCCACTGCCAATCTTCATGATTGATACAGATTGTTGGAGCCATAGCTATCATATGGTGCTCCATATTGATTGTTAAATCTGCAAAAATGAATTATTTGGAATGTATTTTTCCATCCCATTGGCTAATTCTTCCTGTGTCAAAGAGTTTTAAAACATTTGACCTTCACTCTCAATTCTCAGTTGTTACCATGATTTGAAGGAAACGATAGAACTGTTTATTCATAGGGCTTGGATAATGGTATTGTAATCTAATTCTTAAGGAATACTATAAAGGAGAGCCTCACATTTGAAAAGTCAGTATATGAAAGGTTCTCAGTAAGTTAGTAGTTTCTATTTTTAGGGGTGGTTTAGACTTTATTTTTTTTTTTGAAAAAATTGCCATCTAGACTTTATGAAAGAGAATTAGAGGTCTCATGCCAGATAAACTCCTCAGAAGAGCTTTCAGTCTTACCAACCATTACAAAAAAAAAAAAAAAAAAGCTAGCTTTGGATCTTTTTTAGTATTTCACATTGGTCCTATTTATCTATAGAATTCAAATGCAATCAACATGAATATGAAAATACTTTAGACTTTTTCAAATGGAAAAAGATTCTACATGTTTGCAAGGGGCAAGTGACATAGGAGAGTTTTCTTTAAATCACCTATAATGTCAGGATCATTATAAAATAAGCAACCAGAATGCTGGATTGTGCTGTTGGAAAGAACCCACGTAAGAATGAAAACAGATGGTATTATCATTCTACCCCAAGCACTGTGTGGATTTTTTTGGTCAGAGTCTGATTGAAGTTTCTGAAATTATTAAGTGGATAGATAATAGAGAGTAAGTAAATGAGAGCATGGAGGGCTTGCCAAGTCTTTAATGCTCACTTAAACAAAACTGCCTGCAGGTTCAACAAACCCATGCCTGGATTTTGTGGGTTTACAAGGTCCGTCTCCAGAAAAGTTGTTTTAGGTGATGGTCACCATTTTAATTAAAGGAATATCAAACTATATGTTTGGAGAGATAATAACAAGCCGCGCAAACCCAGATGCTAGATGCCACACATGTTGGAGAGGGCTATAAGAAGGGAGAAAGAAACCAACGGCAAAAAACCCTCTCTCATTCTACAGGCTGGATTTAAAGTAAACCAGTGGGGCGAAAGTTACAGCCATTTTCATTTTCCATCCCAGGGATCTTCCTCCCCAGTGTCCTCCTTTACTCCACATCTAATTATTGAGTATCTCCATTTCTTCCTCTCCAATTGCTAACTCCATTTCTCTTTGGCGGGAATCAGCATCTTGCCTTTGTGTGCAAGAATTTGTGCATTCTGAGCGTTTCCTTTGCATTACATTATATGTTAGTGTAATTTTACTTTGGCCTCCTTGGCTGCTTTGGAAAATCGTCATGAGTTAAACAGTTTAGGAAAAGTTGAAAAAACAAAACAAGCCATGAGATTCAGTGATTACTCTCAGTTAGATTCCAGCTGAGGAGCATTTAAACTTTGGGTTTGCTTATTTTGATCATGTCTTTTTTAAAAAAATGGCTCAAACATGTTTTTTAAAGTGTAATTTTCTTGATTAAAATAATAAAAAGCTTCTTTAATTCTTTTAGAGAAACTTTTGGGCAGCTTTGGATTATGGCTCTACCCCCTATATATCTGTCTGCAGTTTTACGGTGACTACCATTAGAACTAAGTATTTTTTTCCTTTTTCCTACAGTCCAGATAATGTAGGTCATAGCCATCTAATAAGAAAGAACAGGATTTCTTATACTTAGCCTCTCATTTCTCAAAACATACTGACAAATATAATATTGAGTTTTCATTTAAGACTTAGGTGCTATAAAAAATTAGGAAAACCTGCAGGTCCTGTTTCTGACTGGCACTGACTTTTTATTTTTTTATTTATTTTAAATTTGAGACAGGGTCTTACTCTGTTGCCCCAGGCTGGAGTGCAGTGATGGTGTCATAGCTGACTGAAGCCTCAAACTTCTGAGCTCAAGCAATCCTCCTGCCATAGCCTCTCAAGTATCTAAAACTACAAGCAAGCACCACCACGCTCAGCTAATTTTTATTTTTTTTATTTTTTGTAGAGATGGGGTCTCTCTATGTTGTCCAGGTTGGTCTTGAATTTCTGAGCTCAAGCAGTCCTCCTGCCTCTGCCTCCCAAAGTGCTGGGATTACAGGGGTGAGCCACCATGCCTGGCTGACATAGCCTATTAATGAAAAGGACTATCAGCAGGAAGCTAATCAATTTAGGTTTGGAGAGTAAAAAAATGAAACAAAACAAAAAAACAAAAGAAAGTAATCCAAAGAGTAGAAACCAAATTTCCTAAGTTATACAGTAGAGTCATTGTTAAGATTTCTGAATAGGTCACAAAACTTTCAAGGGAAGTGTGATAAATGCTTCAGAGAAATGGCGAAAGTAAATTCAAGAGTGGTATGAAAAGCTTTGGAATTTTCTTTAACACATACAAATTTTGTTCATATGAAAAAAATTAAGACTTCTTAAATTGAATATTGAGCTTTTTTTTTTTTTTTTTTTTTTTTTTTTGGTAATTTACAGAAATAAACATTGAGCCTGACACCAGGTTTGTGTGGGAGTAAGGTAAATTTGGGCTAAATGACTGATGTACTGTTTGGGTATAAACATTAGATTCCATATTGCAACTGTCTGTCACTACTCTTGTCATTAATCAAATAGGTACTAAAATGTACAGCAATGTTTAACTATATTTAATGTAGTTAGTTTTTATAGTCATTGCTGGTAACTATCCAGGTGCAGGTGGTAGCTATTTTTTTTTTCTTGATTTAAGATTATGAAATCATTCACTGTCTTTCTATAGAATTAGAATTTGAGTATACAGGTTTGATTTGATCTGCTGAATTTGGTGTCATTTGTGGTCTAGAGAAAATGCAGTATTTAAAAATCATGGACATTACTGAAGTGCTGGGGGAAGAGGAAATAAATGTATTTGATTCTTGTGTGTGACCTGATGAGAGATCAGGTGCATTTATATTTCCATTTGGATACATTTATGAATTTAGGAATAAAACCCTTGAATTTGAAAGAGAAATGAGAGCTGTGTGGTTCTACTGAACTTGCTCTGCATCTTATGTACATTGAGCTTGTCTTTGAGGGATGTAGACATGGTCTCTGTCATCCAGGCTAGAATGCAGTGTCAGATTTTATTGATAATTTATCAAAAAGTAATCTGATAGAAGTCTCACCTTTTCTCTATCTCACATTTACTCTTCCATGTTAATTATGAAATAGCTAAAAGCTGGGACCTAGGTTAAAGCAGCAGCAAATAAATAAAAATTATTGTCTATTCTTTCTGCATGGTTTTATAAAATTTCATAAATTCATTGTGTATTATTTATTTATTTATTTATTTATTTATTTATTTATTTATTTATTTATCTTTCCTCTCAGAAGATATCAAAAATATGTAATCGGAGCCCTTGTGCTAGGTAAAAGGTTAAATTTGAATCACTATTGAAAAATTCTAGTTTCTAATTCAGATGTTTATTTGAAAAATGATAGATGGTCCTTCACAGTCCCTGAAGTGTTTTCATAGATTCTCATGCGTGGTTGGCAGTTTTATTGAATATGGCTGTAAATCAGTAAAATAAGCTACAAATACGTTTTATGTCATCTTTAGAGCAACAGTAAGTTACCACCTCAGGAAATGAAGAGACCATTTTTACAGAAGGTAGCATGATAAGGTGTTGAAATGAAAAGACATGTTCACAGAGGTGTCCCCAGCACTTAGTTATTAATAACAGTGTAAATGGAGGTGTATGGAGATAAAGATTAGAGTCAAGATTGTCCATGGGGTCGTAAACTTAAATTTTTAGAACCATGTGTGGGGTTTTTGTTTGTTTGTTTGTTTGTGTTTTGGTGGTTATTCTTTTACAAGATGTTTATTGACTAGCAGATTGGATTTGAGCTCATATGCTATAGGATCCAGGTGAACTCATGTTCTCCAAATGCATCTGTTGTTTGCTTCTTCCAGAATAAATATTACAATCCTTGATGAACAACAGCTGGAAGGCTTGCCTGTGGTTGCATTCCTCTTGGGTTCACAGGATGAAATCACTTGTGCACCATTGACAATTTTAAATGGAGAAGAAAAGTATATTCCATCATAAGATGTCAGAAAAACAATCTTTGTTTTGCAAATATATTTTCCATTTTTACTTTTCTTTAAGGTGTCCTTTTTAGGATAGTAAATGATTTGGAGGACATACGCGTCCAACATTACAATGTAGATACATTCAATATTCCCTGTGATTTATCTATGTTTTCTTTAAAAAAAATTGTTATGTGTTCTGCACGTAAAGTAGGGTTTAATTTAATGTATAGTAAATGTCCAGGTAGAGTTTGTCAAAGCATTCAAAATAGAAACAATTCAATCATTATACTGTGAAGTGATATTTTTATAGGTATCTTTTAAGGCATGTGAGACACTTTGTTAATATTTTAATTTATTTTACTGTTTGAGGTGAGGAGTAGGTTTTTTCCATTAATGTCTCATGGAGAAGTTGATAAAATGGTGCTAATGGACAGAACCGTGGACTGGAAGTAAGTAGTTATGGCCACATTGCTGCTATCAAAGAGCTTTAGAGCCATGGGCAAGAACTCTTATCCCCCAGGACACACTTCCTCCTGTCTAAAGCTAGCAATTGCATCGGATGATTTCTCAAATCTGTGAGCTTATTATGACTTATAAACAGGTCTCAAGTTTCTTCATAGTTCCTGCCAACACTGATCTCATCCCTTTCTGACTTTCATTGCAGGTGTTATCTGTTCCATAAATTGTGGTAGTTGATTATATTTAATGATATAAATTATCATACAATCTTTTATATGGCAATCTGTTTTTATTTCTTTTACAAGCACACATTTTAATAATATTCACTGTCTCATAAGGTTAATTCTTATCTTGCCAATGAAATATCCAGGCATCTCCAGGAAAGAAACTTTGCTCTATATTTCTTCTTTTTTCCCCTTCTCCTTTTAACACATTACAGAATAGTTGTCACAGCTATTTGAAGTGTTGATAAACTTATCAAATTCAATTGCAAACTTATTTAGAACCCATGCAGTATGTTTGATTCAGAACCATAGAAATAGAACATAGCTAACACTTGAATGAGAATTGGGAAACCTGAATTCCAGTCCAAGTTTCAACATTATCTGGCTATGTTCCCTTGAACAGGTTACTTTGTGCTTCAGTTTACTCATCTCTAAAATGAGGAAAAGGGATCAACTAATGTCTAAGATTCCATCTAACTTTCAGTTTTTATAAATTTGTTTCTGCAGATGCTATCATGGCAGTGATAAACAACTTTGCCTACCATTTTCAAAACATAATCTACCCCTCCTCAAGCATTTTTCATCATTCTTTAATTCTGTGATTTGCCACATATTTATTGAGCACCTGTTATAAACTAAGTACTATGGATTAGAAAACAAGGCTTGATTCCACTTGTGGGCAAATCTTTTCACCTTCTTGAGCCAGCTGCCTAATGGAGATAGCAATAGCTGCCTTACATGGTTGATGTGAGGATTAAATTAGCTAATGCAGTTAGGCAATTTGCCGAATACCTGCCAGATAGAATGGGGTTAATATTGTTATTAACACTGTTATTTTGTGATGCATTTAATTTTTAAGCCATTAATTGGGGTCATATTTAATGGTCTACATGGTATAAATATAGCATAACTAATTGTTTAAGTATAATAAATGCAGACTTTCACATGCAGCTTTATGTTGAGCAAGTTACTTATCCTTTGTCTTGAAAACTTGGGACAGAAATGGCAGTCTCTTATTGTGTTCAGGACTAAGTGAGTTTAAAATAAGATAATGTACAGAAAATTTCCAGCATAGTGTTTGGCATATAAGGTTCAAACATATTTGTTCCAGATAAAACTAACCTTTGATGATTAGGCAAAACTAGCCTAGTTTTGTTCTAGGCAAAGTTAATCTATGGAGGTTACCTCTGGTGGATAATTGACTGGAAGGGCATGCATAAACCATCTGGCATGACCGAAATAGGCTGTATCTCAATCCGAGGATGATTATATAAATGGATAAGCAGGTAAAAATTCTTTGAGCTGTACACTTAAGTTTTTTTTATTTTACTGAATATAAATTATGTCTAAAAATGTTTGTTCTCTTCCCTAAACATAAATACCGTATTACATTTTTATACTGGAAAAAGTCTCAACTAATGATAATACTATTTTTCTAATGGCATGGTTAAAATATCAGTCCTTTACAATAGTTTTTTTTTTTTTTTGAACAATAAATAAAGATGAAAAAGGACACCATGATTCCATGAATTTCCTGAGGTCTGAAAGTAGTTGGAGGAACATTCAGTGGTTATATGTATTTCACCACCCCCATTGTTTCAATTTGGCACACCATATTTTAGGATATTTATTGCCCACCTAGTTCTGGGACCTGCTCTTTTCCCTGGCACAGACAAAACTGTCCATTATGGAGCATTATTTTTACTAGGGTGTGATCAAAGGGCCTGATCAGCCCTGTTGCCTGTTTCTTTCTGTATTTTTCTGAGATGAAGCATCACTTATGATTTATTCCAATCAAGCTTTATTTAGAATTGGATCTGTAGGAAGGGGTGGAAATGGAGGGGGAGGGAGCGGAAGGGACAGCATAAATATATACATGTAGTGTGTGAAAATAAAGAAAGGCATCTTTTGTTACAGCTGGTCGCAGGAGAAGTTTCTGCTTGCACTGCTGAAGATAGTATGAGAAGATTAGTGTTGTTGCGGCGAACTCAGGACAAAGACGGGCTGTGTGAGAGGGATCAGTATGTTTGCTCAGCAGAGCGCTCTCCCCAGTTGTTGACAGATTTAACTGGTGTAACGTTAGGCCTGGCTGGCTCCTCCCCCTGATTGTCAAGAAGCAATAGGTGCAGTAGTAAATGGCCATGTGGAGGATACCATGAATTCCCTATTTGTGTAGTAGCTGTAGCTTTGGGTGGGGATTTAATATTGAATGGACTCCAGATTGTCTAAATTGCAATCACAGTGTTTATTTAAATAGCCTATGGGGACCATTAAAGCATTTTAACTTTTGCTCCTATGTTTCTCGTGTTATGAAATCTTGAAGCGCATTGGGGAGAAAAGAAAAATCCAGCCTTGTAAAAGCATTAGGATGCTAGAAGTTCTCCCTGCTGCCAAAAATGCTTCAAGAGTTTTAGTTCTCTGAACTAATGTGTAATATGATGGATGGGATCCTGCTGTGATCTCTAACTAGGGGATTTTCCCTGTGCAGATACACTGATCTGTCACTGTGTAATCACTGTTATGTCATTTTGGGAGACTCTTTCCGATATTGGTTCTCCACTTGTAACGCTGAAGTCTGTTCTTCTCATAATAATTTTTATAATGATGTATCTTTAAATTTACATAAGACTGTATTTTAATTACATCGTTGCTTTGCTATGCAATTATTACACTTTAATTTTAGATTAAGAAAAGCTATTTCTTTTACAATATGGGGCCAGAATGATGGTGAAACTTTAGTTTGATGTACATGGTGTAAAACCATGAACTTGAGGTGTGGAGAAAAGATGCATACCTATTTCTGAGGTAGAGCTTTTAAATAGAAAGCATGCTCTATTTGGTTTCCATGCTGATTTAAAACAATAACATTCAAAACACCTCACAAATCATTGTCACTGAAAGTGCTAACAAACATTTCTACAGTTGGTTTACTTCTCCAGGAAAACTTTGCCTATTTTTTTTTTAAGGCCCTAAGTCTGGAGTTTCATTTGATAATGCAGAATATTATTTTCTGATTATGCAAGCAACCTCGTGCCTGAGATCTTTCTGAATTGCTGAGCTTCATTTTCAACTTTTTTTTTTTTTTTTTTTCCAAATTCCTGCTAAGTTTCTGGGGTTATGCTAACTCCTTGAGCTATATAAAAATAAGTTCCTGTTTTTGAGGCTCTAACTCTGGGTGACAGGACAAGGTGTTCCTCATTAGACTATTTCAGGGCACTTCTAGGGCCCTTGAAGGCCAGCCCTTCCGCATCTTTTTTGCCATGTGTATATAGTGGTGATAGCATACCTATTTATCTTGGATATAAACCGGGAACTAATGTGCTAATATATATATATAAGACTTTGACCTTTCTAAAAATAAAGATACCTTAAGAATTGTTTTGCTGAGATGAGTACATCAGCAATAGGATATCTTAAAAATGAATAACTTCCATTCTGCAACTGGGCAGTGGCATTTAACTTGAGCAAAACCATACGTAAATGAAGGCTTCTATAACATCACAAGTTTTCTAAAATAATCTCTTTTATTTATCGTCGCAGTATATACTGTAGAGCTAATTACTTCCAAATATAACATGATATAGGTGTTTCTTTCCTAAAATTCTTTTTTTCCCTAAAATGCTTTACATTGTTCTTTATTCCATATTAAAACCAAAGGTTTCAGATTTCTTTTGGCTCAGTGTTCCAAATTTTTGTGAACAATGTTATCAGTATTTCCAACTACGCTGTGTATACTGGCCTCGAATCTCTAATTCGTTTTCTAGGGCACATTGATGACTAAAATCCATAAATTTTACAGAAGCCTCTTTTAATCTGCTAATTTCCCTTTACTTATTACCCTTTAAGTTTTTTTTTATTTTGTTTTGTTTGAGATGGAGTCTTGCTCTGTTGCCCAGACTGGAGTGCAGCGGCGCCATCTTGGCTCACTGCAACCTCCGCCTCCCGGGTTCAAGCGATTCTCCTGCCTCAGCCTCCTGAGTAGCTGGGACTCCGCCATGCCTGGGTAATTTTTTGTATTTTAGTAGAGACCAGGTTTCACCATGTTGTCCAGGCTGGTCTCGAACTCCTGAGCTAGGTAATCTGCCCGCCTCAGCCTCCCATAGTGCTGGGATTACAGGCGTGAGCCACCACACCCGGCCTCTCTTGAAGTTTTTAAAGAATTGATCCATGTTGCTTATTTATTTTTACTCTTGGTTTCACCTTCTTGTTTTTCCACTGCCTACTCTCCTCTCTCTCGCTCTCTTCCTTTTTTGTTAACTGATTGCATAAGTATTGAGAGCTATCAAAGAAAAAGCAAGCTGGAGAGAAGGAAGTGAAGAGTATGTATAATCCATAAAATTGTTGATGAATCTCAGAATAATAAGGAAGACCATGTATCGTCTACCATTTCCTAGGGAGTGATAAAGCATATATAGCTAATTAGAATAATCTCTGTTTGCTTTAAGTGTTTTACTGTAATAATAATAATATCATCTTCCTAGTATCTGCTATCATTCTAACTTCTAGGAATACTCTTTCTAGGACTGCTACCCACCGACAAAGGATATTTTAACTTAATATAATGTTGAAAGGCACTGGAGTTTGGGGCTGCAAGGGAATCTGTATGGCAATTATGTTATTTTTCTGGGGCAAACCCTTAGTACTAATGCTGTTCGTGGTTGTTTTGACTATATTAACGTTTTGCTGAGCCTCGGGACTGCTTTTGGAAGGTTTAGAAGTATCCAGGGAGGCGCCTGCCACTTTGATTATTCATACCCAGCTCTTTATTTTTATTCGAGACATAAAATAAAAACACACCCTGGCTTCTGCTCAGCCTCAACTGGCATTCATTTTAAAAACAAACCCCAAACTGACCAAATGGCAGCAATACAAGTTTTTCTGTGAGTGAGTCATCTTTCATGTCAATCAGAGTTCATTTATGGAAGCATTAAATTCTGGTGCTGGCCAGGCCACCTTTAGACGAATTAAAATGGGTTGGGATTTGGTAGGGTTTGGAACAGAGGATTGAAAGGAAAACCAGAGTGATGTTATGACTCAGAAAGTGACTCTTTTCCTTTTGAATCAGAATTGAGCCACTGGTAGTGTTAGTTCTCTCAAAAAGATGGCAACTTTGAGGGGGAAAGGTGAAATAAAATCTCTGACCACCTGTGTTCATCTTGTTGGTTCAACTTTGTACCAGTTTGGACACTTACTTACCCTTCACCTTTTTCCCCATTGCTTGGTTATAAATAGGTATTATATTTTCCTGCTTGTGTTCCTTAAAACATTTTTAAGAATGATTGCGAACTTTTAACCCCTGCTACATTTTATACCAGATGTGGCTTTGTTTCAGTAAGTTGTTAATTAATTTCTGCAGAAATGTAGGACATTTTTTTCTACTCTTCTTCTGATAAACTTTGAAATAACTCATTAGTTATTTACTTTCTGAAATTTGCTGTTTATCCCATTTATATTCAAACCATATCAAATTTTCACATTTTTAAAATTCATTCTTTTATTGGTATTTCTATTTACTTCTAAAGATGATTTTTTTCAAGGACTCATTATTTCAACAAACACTTATTGAGCACCTATTATGTGCAGCTATTTTATCTTTTTCACTACATCTTCATTGGAAGTGATCATAGAATATTTTTATTTCCATGGTTGATTGATTTTTCACTTCATATTATCTTAAAGTCCAGGATTTTATTACATCTTACAAATACTTACATGAGTCACATTGTGATTTTTGATGTTGATACTCATTAGTTCAACATCATAAACCAATTTTAAGACCTGTATGCATGTATCAGCCTTCTATATCAACGGATAATTAAGAGAAGAGTTTGTATCTTTTTGGCAAATTTATGGATAGTTGGTTCATTCCAGAATTATAGCCATTTTAATCCCAAGTGCATTCGTTAGTTCTGTATTTATTCATTTAATGCTCAAGTATTGAAATCCTACTTTTTTTTTAGACTGTAAGTTTCTTAAGGCATTAAAATATTTCCCAAATGAAAGAATAAAAGAGGACAATGGATGAACAAGCATGGACGCTTCTGAGGAAACAAAGCTCCTTAGTGGTAAATTTGCTGAAGTTAACTATGTCCTCACCCTGCTCAGAATTAATTCAGGATTCTGGTGGTTTTGTAATTATGAGTGTTGAGCTTTTTGTCATTTGCAAAGTGAAGTGAGATAAGAAAGGGATATACATTTCATGGAGATTAAGGGCCTGGGCACAAAGTGAATAAGTTCCTGGTTGACAATGGTCATTGTAAGAAATGAGCAACTAAAAGTATAGACTTTAGCATTGAACTCATCTAGTGATTATTTCTTTTTCTTTCTGTCTTTCCTTCTTCTTTTTTTTTGAGATGGAGTCTCACTCTGTCACCAGGCTGGAGCGTAGTGGTGCAATCTCAGCTCACTGCAACCTCCACCTCCCGGGTTCAAGCAATTCTCTTGTCTCAGCCTCCCAAGTAGCTGGGACTACAGGCATGCGCCACCACACCTGGCTAATTTTCATATTTTTAGTAGAGACAGGATTTCACCATGTTAGTCAGGATGTTCTAGATTTCTTGACCTCGTGATCCGCCTGCCTCAGCCTCCCAAAGTGCTGGGATTAAAGGCGTGAGCCACCATACCCGGTCCTAGTGATTATTTCATTTGGAGGCATTTGTACCCCCAAACTTTACCCTGTTCCATCTTCTGGAATCCAGCTCCATGTGCCTCTAGAGAGGATTAGAGCCAAATGGCATCCCTGTGGAAACTGGGCTTCTGTTCTTGGATTAGCAAAGCATGACTGATTCTCTTGCCTTCATCTTATCATTGTTCCTGATGCCTGCAACCTTCCCTCATCTTTGAGGAGTAGGAGGGCACAGGGTGATTAGGTAAGAACTGGAGGCCAAGGGGTGGGAGATGGTCACGGTCACACTCAGGAACTTAATGTCTCTGCCAGCCCATTGTCATTCTTCCGATATCTACTGACCCTTACACATCCTCACATCCCTAAACTGTGCCCTTTCACCCCCTTAATGTGGAGCACAGTGCCATTCTTCATTAGGAAGCCCTTTTATGCAACATAATTTTGTTTAGGAATAAAAACATCTGGTGATTAAGGATATTACCTTCCAGTTTACATGTTCAACCTCAGTTTAAAAATTAGTATCTAAGGGGAGTATATGTATATAAACTCTCTTTGGCTGATAACCTGTATTTGTGCCCTGTGTCCCTGCTTCTAATAAAGATAATCTGAGCTGTAATCTGTCACACGAACCCATCCTTATGTATCAGCTGGAAGATTTTGAACTGACGCCTCTTCTGAGACATATATATTCACTTATAGATAGTCATTATTCTGTTCAAGAAATATTTTTTGAGCATCTACTGCATGCCAGGACTTTTCTATGGTCAGGATACAGCTGGGAACAAAACAAAGTTCCAGCACCATATTGAACACAGTCTCATAAGGAGAACAGATAACAACCAAAATCACATTTTGAAAAAACAAATATAAATTGATTATGGATTCAATTTTATTTTAAAAATTATATTGTATTTTATTTCTGTACTACTTTAAAGCTTTTACATTATTTCTGATTGTTTTGCATATTATACTTCATATATTTGAAAACAGTTTATTAACTGTAAAAAGCTTGATATATGAGTTACATATATATAACTTGATATATGAGCACACACCCTTTCTGATGAAACTAATCAGGTGCCGTGGTTACCAGATGTTCAAAAGTCAGTTTGGAACCTACTATACCAGTGTACATAAGAGTCATCTTGGGTACTTGCTGTATTGCCTTACAGTGTCCTTGGATGAGTTTTGAGAGCCTGCATTTTAAATGAATCTAGACAAACAGGGCACTAGCTAGGGAAGGGCCACTCTTTGAAGAGCACCAGTGTTGGAGAGTTTCTCACAAGGGAGCTTAGAAGGGCCGCAAAGATAATTGAATGCATATGTCTTGTTGGTGTCTCCAATTCAAAGACTAAGATTGATGGTTCATTTGGTATTCTTTTAGGTCCTCTACTAAGCATAAGAACTACAAGATGGTAGTTCTGGATGCTGAACTTAAGGATCTTGCAATTTACTGACACCATAGACCTCTCCCTACCATTTTATTCCCTGCTGTCATTCTATACTGTGGCATTTTCCATTTATAAAGTACTTTTGTATACATTATTTGACTTATTACCTCATTGACCTAGGATGTATGAATTTTTTATTAGACATACATGTCATTACAGATGAAAACAGAGGCCCAGAGATATTAATGATTAAGTAAGCTAAACATACAGAGCAAGTATGTGGCAGAGCTAGGTCTTCTGATTCCAAGTCCAGAGTTTTTTCCCATTTCATTATGTTCGTGTGCCTTATGTGTATTCGTTGAAAATTTAGAGTATTTCTTCACCTATGACAGGTGTATTATAATATACAGAGATTCCTCAATCTGTGTAAAGGTTGTAATGTGCCATGTTCCTAACCATTGAAATATGAAATCATTTACCATCCTTCAGTAAAACCAGATGCCTTCATGGAGAGTGGCAAGTATCTCTTGTTATAGGATTGCTTGCACATTCCAGAAACTTATGACAAGTGACAAATGAATTAATACTAGGAAATAACATATAGACTTACTGGGAAGGAGCCAGTCTTTGGTCACCTCCACTCTAAATATTTTTTGCATTAGAGACTCTGCTGAGTCTATGTAGTGCCATTACTGAAGTATATTTATTCTTTGATTACTATGTGAGTCTATGTAGTGCCATTACTGAAGTGTATTTATTCTTTGATAACTATGTCTGATTGTTGTCTGTCTGTTCATTCATTCATTCAATAAACGTTTGTTGAGCACTCATTATATACCAGAACAGGGAAGGTCACTGGTTATAAAATTATGATTAAGACATATTCCCAAGCCAAATATGAAGCAAACTATATGTAATGACCACAGAGATGTGAATAAGGGTCTATTCTATGATTTCTCAACTCTGACAGTTACTAGTGGAAATATTGGTGGGAGAAGTGAGTGGGTGAATTCTTCAGAAAGGGCTGAAATTTGTTATAGCTGCGCATCTGGCAGTACTTAAGAATTATGAATGATTTCATGTTTCCATGGGCACATGGTATGTTATAACACATTATGCAATATGCTGGTTGATAAAGCGCTTGCTAATAGTATAACATTGTGCCTTTCTTCCCTCATTCTTAAATCACTGTACCAACACAAATCCTCACAATATTGTTCCTAGGAGATGTTAGGATGTTTTTGTTATCAGTAATATCAGTGTTAACCACAGTCTATAGCTGAAGAATATGAGACACAAAATAACTTGCCCAGGGCCACTCCATAAAAGATTGGCAGCATCCCATCTCATAATTCCCTGTTCACTTTCTAAGCCTGAGAACTTCTCTGAAGGAGTTGCTAGCCTGGATATTTCGTTCACTTATTTTCTTATAACTTAGCGTGATGCTACATATAAGCAGAATTTTCTGTGGGTGGCCCACTGGCAAGCTCTAACACTTCAGAGCCATGTCTTTAGAAAGCTGTCAGGAGGCCCCACCCTTCTGCCTAGCTCTTTTTCCTACAGAGGAAGCATAGTTGAAGAACTCCGGTCTATAATAATGGTCTGAGTCTTTGTTGGCTTGAATCTAAGACACTGTAATATATTCCTTCATCAGTCCCTGTCACACAGAAACATTTAGAGCTACTGATATTTGACCAGTAGTCCAGTGAATTTCTTTTCGACAAACAAATACATTGTCCTTATATCACATGGCATTCTCTAACACAAACCATAAACTATCAATGGTAAAGATCAACTTTGCTGAAACCAGAAAGAGAAGTTAGAAATAAATGTAGAAATCATTTTAAGCGTCATTCTAATCATGCTTATTAGCTCAGCAATGGAGCAGCCTGGCAAAAATAATGGGTTTTTGAAGTGAGAGGAGACTTTTGTTTGCTTAGGTGGGCCGGATTCTTGTGCCTCTCTTGTTATTATTATACATCAATTTGGCAACTATCTTATTGGGATGTCAGTTGGCCTCTTAAGCCTATGAGCCTACAATATGTGACTTCTATGCAAATATGATACCATTTGATGGCAATTAGTTGATGCAACTTTGTTAATGTTTTTTTTTAAATGTATCTTCTTTTCCACATTTTTTCTCTCTCAAATGGCTATGTGAAAACTCTCATTCAGACACAATTATTTGAAACCATTTTCCACAAAGCAAGAGAATACTTCATATAGTAATGACTGCAAGCAGTGGTTTTTTTTTTGAGAGGGAGTCTGGCTCTGTTGCTGGGGCTGGAGTGCAGTGGCCGGATCTCAGCTCACTGCAAGCTCCGCCTCCCGGGTTTACGCCATTCTCCTGCCTCAGCCTCCAGAGTAGCTGGGACTACAGGCGCCCGCCACCTCGCCCGGCTAGATTTTTGTATTTTTTAGTAGAGACGGGGTTTCACCGTGTTAGCCAGGATGGTCTCGATATCCTGACCTCGTGATCTGCCCGTCTCGGCCTTCCAAAGTGCTGGGATTACAGGCTTGAGCCACCGCGCCCGGCCGCAAGCAGTGTTTTAATGTTCCTGTGATTGATGCAGTGGCTCACGACAGTTCCTCTGGAACCTTTCTTGCTTCTCGCATTATAGGGCCTGTTGAAAGGAGGAAATAGAAGAGAGAAAGGTTTTTTTTTCTGTCGGTTGGTTGGTTGGTTTTTTTCCTGTCATATTGAAGCAATAGGTATATGGCCATCATGTAAACCTTAAGTGATTCAGTTACGACTAGGGACCTAATTACTGACTTTAGCCTTTTGGGTAACATGGAAGAAAGTTCTCAGAACCAAATTGCTTAGCTCTTTTGCAATGCCCTATGTTTAGAGCTTTGTGCAAACGTTATCATTGCAACTTTAGCCGGGCGCGGTGGCTCAAGCCTGTAATCCCAGCACTTTGGGAGGCCGAGACGGGCGGATCACGAGGTCAGGAGATCGAGACCATCCTGGCTAACACGGTGAAACCCCGTCTCTACTAAAAATACAAAAACTAGCCGGGCGAGGTGGCGGGCGCCTGTAGTCCCAGCTACTCCGGAGGCTGAGGCAGGAGAATGGCATAAACCCGGGAGGCAGAGCTTGCAGTGAGCTGAGATCCGGCCACTGCACCCCAGTCCGGGCGACAGAGCGAGACTCCGCCTCAAAAAAAAAAAAAAAAACAAAACAAAACAAAGCAACTTTAGCAGTAGGTAAGTAAAGTGGGGCCTTGGTTTTCATTAAATGTTATTTCTGCCTGGATAATCATTTGGATTATGGATATGACCTCCATATCCATAATCATTGGATATGACTGAACATTGTGACTACAAAGTGGATACATGGCAATAATGGATGGTTTGATATTCTGGCTGTTTTGAAGGCCCAGAGAAGCTAATTGGGCATGCTAAGATTAGCTGGGAAGAAAGAGAGGCTAACTTCTGGTGTCCCTTAACACTTAATACTTACGGGATACCTATGGATCCTTAAAATTTTTACGCTTGTTCTCTGCTTGTGCCTTGTATGGGGAAACTGACACATGGTAATTTCTTCTCTTGGTCCTTTTTTATCCAAAGATCCCCAATTTTGGTGTGGAAACTTGACAATAGCAATTACAAAAAAAAAAAAAAAAAAAAAAAAAAAGAGGATGAAAGCAGCCAACATCCAGTGGGTCCCTACTAATTGCAGGTATTACTTTGTGTTCTTCACATGCATTGTTTCTGTGAGGTGATACTGGGCTCTTTTGGTTATAAGTGACAGAAACATAATCCAAATATGTTTGATCATAAAAAGGAAGGGGATATTGTTGTTTCAAATAAATGACAATTTCAGGAGCTTCCTAGCTTCAAGCATAATCAGATCACAGGGCTCAGTTGCTGTCATCGTCTCTTGTCTTTCTTTGCTTTTCTCTGTGTTAGCTTCATTTTCAAGCAAACTTTGTCTGTATGGTCTCTGCCCAAGCATAGACCTATCCATTTCCTAAAATGGTCTCCTATCCATTTCCTAAAATTAAAAAGCTAGAATTTCTTTATTTATAGCTTTATCGAAGTCCCACATAGGGAACCTATTAGTTTGACTTGTGTGGGTCCATACCTGAACTCATCCTCATGGCTGAGAAGATAACGTGCTCTTTGGCTAGGGTATGGTCTTATGCCTAGCTCTTGTTTGAGAATGGGGGACTAGTTGTTTCCCATAGGAAAAGATGGGTTTTTTACCAGGAGACATGTCAGTCAGGACAAAACAACTGATCTCCATGATAACAGAGTAGTAGTATTTTTCCTACTTTAAAAGTGTAAGAACTTTGCCTAAGCTCACATAGCAAATATATGGACTGTATATAAGAATGTGAACTGTTACCCCATTCTGTCTGATTCCAAAGCCCATGCACCTGCAGGAGAGGTGTCGTGGTTGAGAGTATAAGACTGCAGTAAAAACATATAGGTACAGTTCCTGGCTCCACCACTTCCTAGCTCTGTGGCCCTGGGGAAGTATGTAATCTTTTCAAGCCTCAGTTTCATTATCCATAAAATGGGATAATAATTGTATCTACTTCATAGTGCTATTGTGAAGATTACATGACATAAATATATAGACTGCTGTGTATAGTTTCTGGCACATAACAGATGCTCAATAACTGCTGTCATTTATTATAGTTATTTCAACTTACTATAAAAGTATGATACAAGTCACCCACTGTTGAGATTTCACTTTAGTTGCTGATTTACTCTAGGCCCAAAACTGGACTTATGTATCTATGCATCACCTGATTAAAATCCCTAATGTCTTTCACAGTGTAGCATGGACAATTCCATTCATGTAATTTATTATTGTTTACATTTTAATATCATTTTTATTGTCTGATACTTCTGTTTAACTCCTTATACTAATGAAGCTATACATTTGTGAAGAAAGGTAACCATGTCTTTCTCTCACAGTATCCTTCACAGTACTTGGAATCTTGCATTAACGATATATTCTGTAAATATCTTCGAGTTTCATTTGTTTTTTATACTTTCGATTGTGGGTTTCATTTTAAATGACCATCCATGGGGAATTGACAGAGGAGATGTGATTCCCTTCCCTGGAGACTTGTAGACTCTCAAACTTGGAGTGAAATCCAGGTTTGAGGTTGGGGCAGAAATCAGATATGGGCTTCCTGTGGGAGGGGGCAACATGCCACGCCCCACCACACATTCTGCTGAGAAGAATCCTTCCTGGGCTTGTTGCAGGGAGTCACTTACTGTTCCTTCCTCATCTACCTCATTTTCAGATAAAGTTGAGGCAGCATGATGAGAATAGAATTTTCTTTAGCAAATTCATTAAAAAAACCAAACCTTGGACTAGGCAAGTAGAGTTTTCCAAATTGTTTCAATGGCTTGAAATACGCAAGTGCCAAGTGTGGGGTTTATTTATCTCGAATGAAGAAATTGGCTATTTAGCAAGTACCTCTCTTCTAAGCACGAATCTAGCCTACAGATAGTTTAAAGATTTTGGTGCGATGAGAGTGTTGTGAATATGGATTTTCTATCAAAAACACAGGGGTGCCGTTTTCGGAGTAAGGTGAAATTTAATGCCAGAATTTCAATATTTAAATCTCTTAGAGATCAGACTCTAATGATAAACATAAAATGTACTATGCATATAGTATATGTGTATATATGTATAAAGCACTGTATATAATTATGGAGAGAGTATTTCTCCAGCAAGTGATAATTTTAAACTCCTTAAATGTTATAATAAAATGAAACAGCATAGCTATATTAATGCAGTGTTTCTTTAGTCTTGGCTATAGACTATTCACCATTCCAGGAAGCACATATTTGAGATATCTCTTCAGAGGAGTCGTGGAAAGGCCCCTTGATGTTGATATTCACCTTATTTGGTCCTGCCACCAGAAGAAGCGACTGGAATGGAAACTTATATGTAACTACATATGTACAATGGAACCTTGTGCATGAACTATATTTATTTATTTATGTACTTACTTACTAACGGGCTTATTACAGCAGCCTGATGAAGGTTCAGGATCATTTACTCTTTTTACCTAGATTAAAAAGACTCCTTCTAAACTGTAGCTTTTAGACTGGTATCCTAAAGGCTAAGAAGCCTGTATCTTTTGACCAACCTGAGACAATAACTATTTCCTCTATACTTACAGAAATTTTTTCTTTGAAAAAGTAATAACACACGATAAACAAGAAAGTGCTGCTAGCATTTTGAAGTTCTCGGCTAATTTACCAGCAAAGAAAATTTACTGTGTCCTGTTGTATTTAGTATAAAAATAAGTGGGGCATCCTACAGACAGAAGTAATTTTGCTAGTTGGTTACCTACGAGGGGATGTATTGATTTCTATTGGTAGTACTGGTCTCTGCCTACAGATGTACATTGTGTCCAGGGTTTCAGAAAACAGAGCTTTTAATTCATTGTAAGTAGTAGCATTGTGTGAAAGGGGATTTTTTTTTAAACTACAACTACAAAAAATATTGTGCACATCGGTTTAAAATGAATTGACCTTTTGTTTCAATGAGGGCGGTGTGTTACTTGTTATGGAGTGACTCCATTTGCCCATGCAAATAAGCACAAAGCCAGGATATTATCAGGCATTGGCAAAATTAAGAGGTAGGTCAGATTTAATGGAAACATCTGTCATTAACCCTTTTACAGAAACTGCCTCAGGGAATCCTTGCAGATAAAAGCTATGCTGAGCTATCTTACCTTGCTTTGCAGAGCTGCAAAGGGATGGCAGTCATACAGATTCTGCTTGAAGGATTTACTTTATGGCACATTTTGGAACGTAGAAGAAAATACAAGGATTATTTTGTGTATTTTTCTCTTTGCAAAAAATTTAAAGATGGTGGAGAAATTAAGGTTGCTGTTAATTTCTAGATTTTACACCAGCAGACTTATTGCTGCTATTGGCTACATTATGCCATTCGAGTGAGTGTCATCTTATAGTTCCTCAAATCACAAATGAACTATTGACATGCTTTTTCCAAAAAGGTGGAAAACATGAAATGAGGAAAAAAAGTTTGTATTTATAGTTACACATGGTAACATATTATTGCCTGTGTTGTGCAGTGATAATTTTTTTGAAGTTAATTTTGTAAACAGCATTATTGAAGAGAATTAAGAAAGTTGAGCAGTCATTTGGATGCCACTTATTTTTGTTACTTTATATTATCAGTTACTACTAATAAAGACATACCTGAGTCAATTTGCATTTGTGATTAAATTTAAAACAAAATGATTACATCGTGTAGGAATCTTAAAAAGACTAAATCATGCACCTTGCATTTAAAATAGTTCAAAAATTTATATAATACAAAAGTATTGATAATATTAATTTGCTAGCATGTAAAGAGGGGGAGATATGCCTGAGTGTCTTCAAAGGAAGAATATAAATCCAAACAATGTTTGCTGTGCTTTAGTTATGTTTGTTCACAATGTAATTACCCTTAAAATTATTTTGCTCCTTCTTTTTTTCTTACTAGTTTTAGTTTACTTTTGCTTTGGGTATAGTATTTTATCAATTGCTTCTTTATATTAGTCTTTGTGTCTTCTCTCCCTTAATTTTCTTTGTCTTCACACCATCCTCACGTCAATGAAGCTAGACTTTTTCCTTCTTTTATCTTTTTGAAACGAGGATACACAGATTAAAATGCACTTCTTTTTTGAGTACATCTCCCTCTGAAGAAGGCCTTAAGCTATCTAGCTATAGAAGATTTGTAACATGAACCGAGAGGCCATTTACTTTCTTCCTTTTATTTTTTGTTGAATTTTTGATATAGTATCTGACCCCCTTCTGTAAAGTATAAGAGGCCCACAGAAGTTTGTGCAAGCAACAAAGTGATGAATCATTTTAATACGCACCTCACCTCCCCAAAGCCATGGGATTGAATTGAGTTGAAGTTTCTGAATATTACTTTGGAAAGATTAAGGGGAGTCATGATGGAGAAATAGAGCAACCATGGATATCCATCTGTCTTTTAAAAATCCAATACTAATTTTGTAATTTTAAGCATTAATATGTTTCAAAACTATAGTCTGACTTTTTAAAAACTTCAAGTAACCTCAAATTTCAACTACAGGATTAAATGGAGTTGAAATTATTTCGTGATGGGTTTATATCCATCAAGAGTTAGCATTTCATGTTGAAACATCATTCATCTCTTTGGCTTCCTGTGTGTTGTGGAAGTGTGGATCCACATAGTGGGTCTCTCAGTCTTGGACTTCTCAAAGGTGGGGAACAAGTCATTGATCATTTAAAAGCACTTATTTTCAAAAGTATGCACAATTAGGCACCTAATTGGTGTGTATTTTTTTTAATGACAAATGGTTTTGGTGATGGCTCATACACTAGTACTTGAATTCAGTGTTTAACTGTCCTAGGTAAAGGAATTCATGGCATAACAATGTTTTAAAAAGGTGTGGCACATGTGACCCTAGACATGGTTAAAGATTGAGAGTGTTCAATGCTATCCCCTTTTCCCAAATCATGGTGCTGTGGGTTCTGTTTCCTAGAGGCCAGTGTGACCTGTTTGTTAATTGATAAGTGATGCAGGCTTCATGGAGGGTCAGCCGTCTTTGAACACTAACAGGAACGTGGCATTTACTAAGATGGTTTTACTGTTCACTCTGTTAAATAAACCATGGTAACTCCTAGATGTCATTGTACTTTTTTTTTTTTTTTCATTGTTTAAAATGTCATTGTACTTTTTTTTCTTTTTGTTGTTTAAAATGTCATTGTACTTTTTTTTCTTTTCATTGTTTAAAATATTCTTTGCAACTAATTGTTAGACAAGATGATGGGAAATAATGATTGACTGAATCACCCATTTATTTAGAAAGAATCTTACATCTTTTCATTTTTATCAGTCTTTGATGATTCTAAGAACCCTTCTGGTGTTTAAATGTACAGACCAAGACCTATTGGTTAACCAACATGTTGTTCCTGGTTCACAGGGGGAAAACACAATGCAGAAAAGAGGGTCTATACCACTCAGGGTGGCAGAGATTGATGTTTGAAACTTTGCTGTGACAAAGAGGGAGCGGTGAACTTTCCTTTCTGATTTTTAATTTTTAAGTATGACATTGACTTCCTTCTTGCCATGTCCTGTAGACTGTTGACCTGTAGCTTATGACTACAGACTTCCATCAGTTATAAGGACTGCGAGGGACCCCTGCCATATTGTATCCCTCTTTGATAATCAGGGCATGAGTCATTGGCATGAATCATTAGGTCCCTCTTTCTTGAAGAAGTGTTTGGAAATAGAAGCAGCAGCATTCCTGACTGATGGACCTGCTTGGCCTAAGACTAAATGATCCTTGGAATGAAACATTCTCCTGCTGATGGCTTTTTTCTCCAAAACTAAAAGAGCGCATTTTTTATGTTAAGATATCCAGAACCATCTATTGAAAATAAAAGCTATCTTTTTATCCTCATTTTTTTTGAAAATTTTAGTTTATTAAGTTGCTTTTTTGAATAGACTCACAAGGTTCAGAATTTCAAAACTATAAAAAATGTGTACAGAAAAAATCTCTCCCCCATTCCCATTCTTCATTTGCTCAATTTCCACTCTCCTCACTCCCCACAAATAACAGTTGTAACTGGTGAATTATGTGTTATTCTAGATTTACATTATTTGCTGATACTTTTAAACAAGGTTATACCTCTTCTCCCCCAGTTTATACATGTCCATGTTCACTTGACTTTCATAGAATGTCTTCCGATGAAGTGACATTTAATAACGTGCATGTTGAATCTGGGTACTTTTTGCTTGGCTTTGCATTTATCTTTCCACTTATGTTTTGAAGAGAAATTTCATATTTTCTTTGCTCTAATTCTGGTTGCCAGGATGGCTGAGTGCCATTCCTGGAAGGGGTGTGTGTTAGAGTTGGCACAGACAGAGCAATTGGCACAGGAAAAGGAAACCATGCCTGTGTCAAGGAGATTTATCTATTCATTATTTTAAAAATGATTGTTGTTACCATCATTGACCATTTGTTGTGTGTGTGACCCATGTCCTGGGTAGCATTCTAAACAAAGAAGAAAGCCATGCCCATGTGTAGTACCCAAGGAACTCCCAAGTGGGCGTGTTGAGACTCTATCTGTGGTAAGATTATGATTTTTAATAGCTAGATCTTTAGTGATAGGTAGAAAATAGTCCAGTACAATTGTTTTCAAACTGTTCTCTAAGGAAGATGCAGGTTCTTTGGCAGTAACCCTGGGGCCAGTTAGTGAAGGGGAGGGAAGAGAAGGGACATAACTCTTTTACTTTAATCTCTCTTGTATATTGTGTCCTTGTTAAGATTTCTATGGAAGAAATATTTTGACAGCTTTTAAAGAAGTTTGATATCCGCTGCTCTAGAAGAACAAATTCCTTAGCTGGAGTCAAGAAGTCTGTGTTCTTTAATGTCTTGTTTACAAATACAGTAAAGTGTTGCATCTTCCCATTTTTCTTGATGCACAATGACAGTGATTTGGTGGTGCCATGGAAAGGACACACGGGCTTCAGAGCCATAGAGCTTGGGGGAGAATCTCTGTTGCATTACTTCACTGTTGTAAGGCTTTGGGCAAGTCACTTATCCTCCCTGCATATCAGTTTCCTTATTCTTACAAAGGCAGTAATCATACCTGTTATGTTAGGTTGCTATGTGGATTGGAGATAAGATACATTAAGTACCCAGTACAATGTTTGCCATCTAATAACACTCAATGAAAGCTATTAAATATGAAATATAGAATTTATTGAAATAAGGAAACTCAATGTCAAGTCAATAAAGAGAAAGACATGAGGTGCAAAAATTTGAAGAGAATAAGTTGCAGCCCACTTTGCAAACAATGAAATGATTTTGGAAAAATTGAGTATAAATGTATGTTATTTAATTGACTTACTCTTTTCATGCAGTGGATAAAATCACTATAGGGATTTGGTAGGACATTGTTTGTTTTGGTAAAGTTAAATATCTCTTCTTTATAGAGTGAACAGTGCCTATTTTATGTTGTCTAGGTTTGAGTTTTTGAATTTTACATTTACTTTAAGAGAGATACATGTATGATATAAGAGAGAGTACGGGGCCAGGTACAGTGGCTCACGCCTATAATCCCAGCACTTTGTGAGCCCGAGGCAGGCAGATCATCTGAGGTCAGGAGTTCGAGTCCAGGCTGGCCAACATGGTGAAACCCCGTCTCTACTAACAATATAAATACATTGGCCAGATATGGTGGTGGGCCCCTGTAATCCCAGCTACTCGGGAGACTGAGGCAGGAGAATCCAACCTGGGCAACAGAGTGAAACTCTATCTCAAAAAAAAAAAGGGGGGGGTTCATTGGCTTCATCAGTTACTGGAAAGGTGTAACATTAAGGGATACCACATATCAAAGTGAAGAAAAGAAGAAGCAAAGGGTGGAAAAAGTTTTCATTTGCAAAAAATATGGAAAAGTCATCTCTAAGTTTTACAAAGGCAGACAAGGAGGACATAGCAGCAGAAAATGATCTAGCAATAGTTGTAAGATGGGACAATGGGGAAAGATGATCTAAGTTGACTGAAGAGATTTTACTGGGAGATTGATGGCTGAACTTGTAATAAGGAATTTGAAAACAACTATGTAATTCTCTTCCCCATATTTTTGTTTGAATGTATTATTGGTTACAAATTAGTGAAAGAATGGGGTTTCAGGGTTAAAATAATTAAAACATCAGCACTTCCTTAAAATTGTTACTTGAAGCCAGTTAGCCAATTTCATTTATGTAGCATCTGGCTGAAGTTTATGTATTAAAAGATGACCATAAAAAAACATTTCACATGTTACTGGAATTCAATAAATGAGTGCTGAATTCTGTTACATTAAATCCAGGTACATTATATCCAGATACATTATAGCCAGATAAATCGTAATAATTCAGACAACACTAACTGCTTTCAAATTAATTAGGTTGTGAAAGGGTTAAAAATCAAGTAATGTAAAATGAGAAAACTCATATTTTGAGTTTAAATTGGTAATTTAATTATCAATGTCAATAACATTTAGGAAAACAACAATAGCATGAAAGACATACATTAAGTTTAATATTAAAAACTATTATTAAAATTAACAAGACAGTATTAAATGTTTTGAAGGTAATATAGGTAGAGCTCATTCATGTTGCAATATTTCTTAAAAATTTATTTCGCTTATACTGTGACCTGAGAAGTTAGAAGTCAGGTGAAAATTTTGTATTTGATGCAGTATTTCATTTGCTTTGTTTTATTAATAGTGTCTTGATTCTCTCATTCCTGTTTAAGTTTGATTCCTATTCTCTGGGTGGGGCATGAAAAAAGGGGTCAAATAGTAGATTTCTGGGATCTCCTGTGTTTAAGGAGAGGGTAAATGAAGAAGAGCCAGTAAAGGCATTGAAAATGGACAAGCAAAGATGTGGAAGGAACGTCAAGTAAGGCACTATTGAAGGTAGCCTAGGGAGGAGAGCTAAGAGGATTGTATGTGACAGTTTTAAATGCTAAGGAGAGGTTAAATAGGATGAGGCCAGAGAACAGGCCACTGGACTTGGAAATTAAATGGATATTGATAATCTTTGAGAAAAGAGCTTCTGTAAAAAGGTAGGAGCTGAAGCAATTTGCAATGAGTTGAACAGTGTATAAGAGATTACTAAGAAGAGACAGTAAACATGGCCTAGTTTGCAAGTAATGTGGTTGTTGGTAAAAAGGTGAATGAAGCTAGAAATATGGGAAGTTGGATTAACAAAAGAGAATTTGACTCTTTTACTACTAACTATGTGTTTTGACTGGTATTATGACAAATAATCTCCTTTAGAAGGCAGTTTTCTTCTCTTCCTAACTTATACTAAACAAATCTGGAACACGTGGCACTTTTTTCAAAGACTTTTAACAATTTTCTTGTGGATTTTTTCTGTTAGTCTATAATCTTAAATGTAAAAAATTACTTAAATAGATATCTTTGTATTGAACTAGCTCTTCGTTCTTGGAATGAATTCCATATGATTACAGTGTATTCTTTATAATTTTTACTCCTGAGGTCTATTTGCTAGTATTTGTCTTGCCAGAATTTTCTTTCCTTACTTTTAAGTGCATTTGATATATAATGTGTGCATGTATGGGTGTGTGCTTGTGTTTATGTCTGTGTACTAGAGTATGTCGATTACCTCTTGGTAACAGAATTATGTTAATCTTATTAAAACACTGAATCTTCCCATCATTGTAAAATTTTGAAACTCTTTAAAGAAGAAAAAAACCATTCTCTTCTAGTCAGTTTTATTAGTACCTAATGTAAAACTAACAGAGTCAAAGAAAAAAAATCCACCTGTGCCTTGAATTTGGGCGGGGGTGAATCTTTAGTAATCTTCTCAATGTCTTCTGTGCTCATTGGCCTATTCAGGCTTTCCATCTCTCTGTCAAGTTTGGTAACTTATCCGAAAGAACATTAGAGTTAGGGTGGAGAAAATGAGTATATTTTCGGCTAAGGAGAAGACCTAGTGGATGAGATGGAATGTATGACAAAAAAGAGAGAGGATCATGTAATTAAGGAGAAAAATTATTCTGGTAGAAAGAGGGATGAAATTAAGAATGTAACTATAAGGGTCAGAAAGAAGCAGAGATATCTATCCCTCAGCTTAAGGGAAGGAGGTAACCCTGGGCAATCACAGAGCTAAATTTAGAGGTGGAGGAAAATTGGCAATTAAAGGGGAAGGGGAAGGAAGCAAACATTTATTCATTTATTCATTTATTGTCCTCCAGACATTGTGCAATGTGTTATGTAGAAATAATCACATTTAATCCTTATAATAACTCCATGAAGCAGGTTTTATTTCCTGCATTCTATAGATAAGGACACAGATAAGTTTGGTGATTTGCACAAAGTATCACTTCTGGAAACTAAAACTTTATTAATATTTAATCAGTATAACTTCAGAGCTTAAAGTTAAAATATTTTTGTTCGCTACAGTTGGGCAGGATATATCTATTATTAAGCATTTATACTTATATACTTGAATATGTGCATAGAAGTATACAGCTGTATATAGACCTTATATATATCTAAATTCAGTAACAAATATTTGAGATTAGATGTATATTTCAATATTCACATGAGTAAATTTTACATCTAGGGATTTAACCAAGAAGGAGATCTCTCCAAATAATAATAATAATAATAATGGCTTCATTTATTGAACAACTATATACTTGCTAGACAGTTTGCATTTCTTATATTTCTTACCTCATAACAATCATAAAAGATAGAATTGTTATCACCATATAGATGAGCTTACTGAAGCTCAGTGGATTTCTGGTATATTGCTGAGCAGGCATGCATATATAACTTTAAAGAACTGTACCTCTCTATATACTAGACATTACCTCTTTTGTGATAGTCACCTATTTTCTGTCAAAATTGTTTAAAAGGATGCCCTTTTCATGGAAAATAATTATTACTACTTCTCAGATTCAATTCTGTGGATCTTTTATTGTTACAGAGGTTTTGTTATGACTCTAAGTATTCTTTGTCTATCACAGTTTTTTTTAAGTAATCAAAGTAAAATATAAACAGACCCTCACATTTATTTCACTGAAATGGCTTGCCCGGTTACCGTGAACAGGTATACACTCACCCGTGTTTGCTGACGAAGCTTATGATCCTCTGAGTAATGTATGTCTAGTCAACAGGATTGAAGAAATTATACACCTGTTTATGCGTACAAAAAAATGAAAAATATAGCATTTTTTAAAAATCTTGCAACCATATGACTGGTGATTTTTCTACCTTGAGAGAAAATAATTTAATCTGGACCTTAGAAAATCTACATTTTAAGAAACCTCGAACACATTTGTAATGATCATACACAGTCACTTACTTATCCACTCCCCTTTTCCCTTTTACTTTTTTTTTTTTTTTTTTTTTTTTGCCTCTGCGCCCACAGCATGTGAAAGCATTGAAAGAAAATAAGAATCTTAAACTCATAAACATACCTGCTTACCATCTGGCAGGCGTCCCAGCAGTCTGGTGATCTCCTTAGTTATCCAGCAGATAGTAGAAAAACAAGAGTCCTGTGAAGATTTCACATGTTGCCATATCCCTGCCAGATGGTGATTTGTAAAACATGGACAAATTGCACTGGCTCCACTTCCCTCCGACAATCACAACAGAAACACTGCAGCAATGGTGTTTAATTTGAAAGCAACTTCAGCTGAGTAACTTTTAAGGTATAAGCATCTAAAGATTATTGGGATAAATGTATCATTATCTCCAGAGAGCTGATCCTTCATAAATCTGCTGTTCTGGTAGTTCTGGGATTCTCCCCCCACCTCCAAAAAAAAAAAAAAAAAAAACCAAAAACAAACAAACAAACAAAAGCTATGGAGGATTGGGAGATGTCAACATTATGAGATACCTCATTATTACTTACTGATTCTTTGCCACAACATGATGTTTTTCTGTCATCTAATGATGAGCTGCAGGACTAAAAATCATATTGACAAATTTGCCATGTTCATTGGAACATGAAGAACTGAATATGGGTAGAAGCAGGCAATTCTCTTAGATGTTTTAAAATAATACTTTCTCACTGCTTCAGTTGTTCTTTGTGGCTGTCTATACAACGCTCAAATCACTGGTCAGTTTAGATAGGAAATGTCAAACAAGTGGTTTAGCATGGGTAAATAAACTGCCAGCTGGTGGTTTTAACTTTTTCATCAAGTCTTGGTCTCAAGGCGTATTTGGCCAAGGAGTGATATCTTTTCAACCCTTTCAGTTATTAGAAGTCTACCTTGACCTAATAGACTAAAGCTTTACTGATACTAAGGGAACATGATAGAAGAAAACCAACTTCCTTTCCCTGCTGCTATAGCTAGATTTGTTCAGTAGTTTCTCATCTCCACAGGGAATGTCCTACTTATTTGTTCCTCAGGACATGTATGCTAAGATTTTATGTAACTGCATTTTTTTTTTTTTTTGGAAAGAGCCTTATTAGGACATTGTTTACATTGAGATGTGGTTGTACAAAATATAAACTGAAGAATTCAGTGGGGTTTTTTAGTATTATTCATAGAGTTGTACTAACATCACCACAATCAAAGCTAAAACATTTTCATCACCACAGAAAGAAATCCCATGCTTATTAACAGTCACTCCTTATTTTTCCTAGAAACCCTAACAGCCATAGGCAATCACTAATCTACTTTCTGTCTTTATAAACTTGTCTATTTGGGACACTTTCAAATAAGTGGAATCATATTATATGTGATATTTTGTGACTGATTTCTTTCACTTAGCGTAATGTTTTCAAGCTTCATTCATCATGTAGTATATGTTAATAGTTCAGGTCTTTTTGTTGCCAAATAATATTCCATTGAATGGATATACCACATTTTATTTATCCATTTATCAGTTGATGGATATCTGGGTTGCTTCCACCTTTTGGAACCAGTGGGAATGAATTCACATTATAAATAGTGTGGTTATGAACATTTTAGGTACAAGTTTTTGTGTCGACATATATTTACATTTTTCTTGGGTATATGCCTAGGAATGGAATTACTGAATCGTTTAGTAGCTCTATGGTTAATCTTTTAAAGAACACAAGAACTGCTCCTGTTTATAGCTCTTTATTTTGTATGGGTAAGGAACACAATTGGACTTCATACGTGCGGAATTCTGAAATTCATCATTTTAATTCCTACTCCAGAAGGGTAAATAGGCATGAGTTTTATAATTAAATACATCTAAATTTGAATCCCAATTTCACCACTTATGAACTTTATGATCTTGGGCATGTTACTCAATATCTCTGAAATTTCATTCTGCCATCTATAAAATGAGGGTGATAACACTGATTTTGCCTGGAGTTTGTGTGCATGGAATGTGATAATGTATCAGAAAGCTGTTTATGCAGTGCTGATCATATAGTAACTTTCTAATGAATGTTATTTTCCTTTGTTTCTTAACTTTTTGCTACTGAGTACTTCAGGTATAGGGACTGACAAGGAGAAGATTCTTGGGATGATTTAGGCATTCACATGAGAACCTTCTTGCCTGATTTAGAAGCTCCTAACTGAAGAAAAGGATCACTTGTTAATGTTTACTCTTCAAGACTTTATTTAGAATTTAACAACCAGAAAACATTTAAAACAATGTCTACAAAGCACTGTTTGCTGTGACTTTTAGTAACTTAATGTTAAAAGTGAGACTTTCTTGGAATTGTTATGCAGTTGTGTCAACCAAATTTTAGAGTTTGAGGGTTCATTCCACATGCAGACCATCTCATAAGAAATTGACAGGTAAAGGAAGTATGAACTTGTTGAATAATTTCTAGTTAGAGAATGTGTAAAGCCAAGATATTTGCATAAAGAAACAAGTTGTTTATGATTTGCAGACACTGGGTCCTGGCTGATCCCATGTGGTAATGCCCACTAGTGCCATAGAGTTGCGTAGGGCTTCATAAAGGAGATGTCGTAAGTCATAAACGCCTACAGTCTTTAAGATATCATTAGGAATGTCCTTCTGACTTCAGCATAAACTGTGCTTACAGTACACAGAATGAGTGTTGAAAGATCATTAGTAAAGGGAATTTCAGCATTGCATCATGTTCCCCAAGAATGGAGTATCCACATGAAATAATTTTCTGTGTGTAAAACCTGGCCTTGTATGTAACCTAAATCCTTTTTGCTTCATTTAAAGTCCATTTCCATTAAATCTATTTTTCTGAGGCAGAAGTATTATTAAATAACATGACTATCTGTTAAAAAAGCAGGAAAATATATTTCTAGATTAGCCAGTTTTCTCCCTGCCTCTCAATTCTTAAAACTATTCCAGAAAAGTTCAGCCCAGCATAATTGGTGTGACCAGTGACACTGAAATATTTTCTTTCACCATGTGTTTTGATTGCCATCCTGCTGTCTCTTTGAAACACTAGAGGTATCTGAAGAAACCAAGAAAGTGTTATTCATACCTCCAAAGGGAGAAAAATAAGAAGGAAAGGAAATAATATGAATAGGTTGAAGATGTTGTATTCTTGTTTATATTTAAAAATTCAGGGCTGGGCGTGGTGGCTCCCTCCTGTAATCCCAGCACTTTGGGAGGCCAAGGCGGGTGGATCATCTGAGGTCAGGAGTTTGAGACCAGCCTGGCCAACATGGTGATAACCCTGTCCCTACTAAAAATACAAAAAAATTAGCCGGGCATGGTGTTAGGCAGCTACTCAGGAGGCTGAGACAGGAGAATTGCTTGAACCAGGGAGACAGTGAGCCGAGATTGCACCACTGCACTCCAGCCTAAGCAAGAAGGGCAAGAGCAAGACTCCGTCTCAGAAAAAAAAAAAAAAAAAAAAAGACACACACATTTTAAAATCTTTTTTATGGCTACAAGTTCTGAGGCTAGGTAGCATGTCTTTTGTTTTTTTTTACTTTTTCATGATTAAGTTGTCTTTACTGATTTATGCAGTCTTATAATTCTCTTATACTTTTATGTCAAACCAAAGAGGAATATTTGAATTCTGATAATGATGTCAATTTAATATCATACAATTAGGATATCACAGATATTAATAAGCTTTGTAAATTCTTCTGCCAGATAACTCATGCTTTCTTTTAAAGCTAAATTTAAATTTCAAGCCTAAATTACTTCACAGTGTCATTTTAAATTGATAACATCTGGAAAGGGAAAAAAGGCTCTCCTTTCAGTTCTTCTATTTCGAGTTCACCAGAAAATTTAGACCTGCCCCAAGTTTCACTTTTACATTACTACCTTTTAGAAATTCTCTTCTTGCCCACCCTGCTGTGGTTACAGTCTCCTCCCCTCTCTTAAATGTGTCTATTACCCTCAGGCTTTGACCTTGGGCAGACTGTGAGCACAAAGTCACGTTATTTAGAGTGAAGTAACACCAGTAGTCAGGAAGGAACAATGTAGTTCAAGCCAGATAAAATAAATCTCTCATTTCCTGTCAAGGGACTGAGCCAAAAGGAATGATGAGAGACAGAGGGGGCAAACCGCGCAACTCGCAACACAGACGCTTGGGATAGACATGACCACAAGCCTCGCTTGAATACAGACAACAAAACCAAAAACAGCCAGAGTGACAGGAGACACATAAGAGCTATGGAATAAACCAAAACATGTGAGACAGAGGAGAACCATGCAGCTCCCTGGCCATAGAAACAACATGTTTGAATTGTTCAAGGAGGGAATCCTACACTGAAATGTGTAAAGGATTTCCCCATACAGAGGGATAATTCTATAATGTTCGAAACACACCTGTGTAGCTGCCACCATACATAGTGGTTTCTGCATAGTGGATGGTCTACACATTTAAATTTACAAATACCCATAGGAAGGAACTCCACGACAGTTCAACAGAAGTACATAGCAGTTTTCATTGCCCCTGTCTTTAAGAAGGTTGTCTTCTGGTCGGCAAGATGGCTCATACCTGTAATCCCAGCAGTTTGGGAGGCTGAAGCAAGAGGCTTGCTTGAGCCCAGCTGTCTGAAACCAGCTGGGCAACATAGTGAGACCCCCATCTCTACAAAAAAATTTAAAAATTAGCTGGGCGTGGTGGCACATGCCTGTAGTTCCAGCTACTCAGGAGGCTGAGTGGGAAGGCTGCTTGAGCCTGGGAGGTCTTTTCAATGACTACTGATTTATTAAACACCAATAGAGTACCTAAAATGTACAGATGCTGTTTAAAGTTACTTCAACTCTTTGGTCGTTGAAACAATCCTATGAGGGAAGCATTATTGTGTTCTTACTGTATAAATGAATAACCTAAAGCACTGGGAGGTGAAGTAACTTACCAGATGTCACATGGCTAGTCAGGGGTAGAGACTTGATCTGAACTCAAGCAGTGGAGTCCAGAGTCCACTCTCTTACTTACTTCCTATGCTTTCGCTGGGTATTTTGAGGGTATGCATGGCCATACCCTCCTAGTGGGAGATTTGTCTGATCTTAGTTGTTTGCAAACCCTGCTCAGATTTTTTTGGAACCCATTCTTTGTTTCCGAAGCATATCCAGACTTCTGAATGTTCACCTCAGATCCAAAAGAAATATTTTAAAAATAGTGAGAACGTGCTACTTTTATTGTAATATTGAGTATTTTGCTTTTGTCCAAGGCTCTTCTAAGATGGTAAGGGACTGAGAGTTAATTCCTTCATTTACTCATTTGTTGCTTTAACAAATATGCATTCTTGAGTGCTTACTACACGCCAGGCACTATGATGGATAATAGAATAGCCTTCTGGCTGACATAGTCAATCAGGGATGCATTTTAGGTTCAGCCTGATGTGCAGTATGCATTGTAGAAATCCTTTGAAGACAGTGACATTCTCAAATATAAATAGCAATTTATATTTGGAGATAGCCAGGAACTTTTTAACTCACTAGGATAAAATACAACTTAACAATTTGAATCTAATATTTAGAAGTATCATGTGGAGATGGAAACATTCTTTAAAGTTGCATACCCAAAGACTCTGCCAACATAATACCATAATGACAATAGATAAACATACTTACAAGAAGATCCTGCCTTATCGTGAGAATGTTTCTAAGAAACATAAAAGTTTTAATTCATTGTCTTCTCTGATAATGCTTGCCCCTCCTGGACTGGAAAAGGCAGCAATATTTTGGCACTTAGTATACCCTGTTCTTAGTTCTATTGTGGCACATAATGTATTATTTCAGACTTATCTATTAAATGCAACAGTATTATACTTACCTGTTAAACTAAGCTTCTCCACTGAGGCATTGTGTCCTTCATCTCTGTGTTGTCATACACATATACGAGGTACTCAGTATAAAATTGTTGAATACATTGATAAATACATTTTGCATATACACGTAAATCAAAAGCATGCATAAACACCTTTATCTTGTGTAGTATTATTCAAATTGTGGATGCCCCAAGGCAAATTGAGTCTTTAAGGACACTGATCATTCCTTTTATAAAACAACAATGATGATAATTTATTTGAATTGTTTACTATATATTAGGTCTTCCTCTATGTGTTTAGCATGACTTATTCAATGTAATCCTTACCCCAAATCTCTGAAGTGGGTACATGCTTTGTTGTAAGGTTAAATTGAAAATGATGATAAGTGATCGAGGTTTCAGTATTTTATAATTAAAATTGCTGTTACATTACTAATGGAAAAGACCCAAGAAAGTAAAAATTATATATTATTCTTCTCCTTTCTAAGAAATAATATAGTAGTCCAAATTCAAGAGGTAACTATATCTTATATTTACATTTTTATGAGTAATTCCATAACATTTGAAGTATCCACAAAAAGAAAACTCATGTAGATCAGGAAAGGTTTTATATGTGCAGCATATGATTAAGGAAATATGTGCCTTTTTAGGATACTAAAAACACAGAAATGCCCCATCCCATGATGAACTTGGGGGACCCTTACCTTAATTCCTGAAGAAATTCAGCAAGAAAGTTCTGTTGGACCTGTTGGACACATGCGGGTGGAACAGAAGATTGCCCCAGTTCTATCATGCTTTAATTTGAATTAGAAAGCATTTAAACTTTAAAACATTAACATATATATTTATTGTATGGTGAGCAATGTGTTTTTATATCATGCCTTCACAAAATACAAAATAGTTGAACAAAAAAGGGAAATTAATTCAGGAATTCAGATATTTGGGGGTTTTTTTGGTGTTCTCAATACTTACCCATGCAAGCTACCAAATAAATACCAGTTAGTCTCTCGCTTTCCGATATTTATTGACCTTTTTACCTCTCTGCTTTGTCTTCTGTTGACAGAAAATGAGACTTTTGCTTAATTTAACCCAGGATGTTTCCTTTAAACAAAAACAATTACTTCCTTTCTACAGGAAATTTATGAACCAGAAAGTCTGTGGAGACAATTCATCTCTTCTTTAGGTAGTTTGCAACACAATGTGAACCTCAAATTGGCTCAGGCTTTGATGGGAAGCATTCTCAATTATTTTTATATGCCCCAACATTAGGTTATCTGTTCCAGTCTCTCCTCTACTAATACTCAATAGTTAGAATATAACAAACTTTGATAAATATTAAACAATGCATTCTTTGAGAAATGTTTGCTGAAGGTTCTGTGTGCTTCACAAAAACAGAAAATGAAATCATTGAGAAATAAGGAATCACAAATGCTAGCACTGTATTTTAGTCATAAGTAAAATAGGAGACTCAAATGAAGGCTATTTTCTGTATTGAATGAAGATAATAATGAAAAATACATATCTATTGGTGGATTTCTTTAGCATTCTTCATATTCTAAATGCAAGTACACACCCAGTGAAATAAAATATCTTGACCAAAACACTTAAAAGGAAGTAATTTTTTATGGAACATAAAACTAATCTGTGGAATTCATTGCTGCTGGCAATTGCTAAAGCAAATGATATACTAAATATACTTTTTTAAAAAGGCTAAATACATATGATGGATATGGATGGCACAATTGCATTATCTATAGAAACTTTAAAATATCCCAGTCAGTCACACTTCAGTATAGCTGAAAAACTTGGTCAGGAAGAAATATTGTAAAATTTTGTTAGTGTAGCATACTTGATATATTATTGAACTCTAGATTCTACTATGAATATTAGGCATGATTTCAAGACGGATTCCAGGTCAGGATAAATATGGTACAATCTGTTTTATCAATTTTAGCTGCTTTGTTACTAGTTTGTATATATAATACTATAAAGGTACATATTGATATTATCATGCTAATGTTAATGCATACTTATTAGAACCAATAGTACCAAGGCTTCCTAAACTTGTATTGTTTGTTTATATGCCTTGCATATTTCTTTAGTCCTTTATTTTTATAATAAAAATGTTACATGTATTCAACTCTACACTAACTTTTTTTTCACAGTACTTGAACATATATACTCAAATGATTAAATTGGGTATTGATTAATCTTTCATCTATTTATTAACTTTAAAATATAGTTAAAGTGCCTAGTACTGTGTTTTATGCATGGTAGATGTTAAACAAACAGCCTTAATGATTAATTTGGGGCTTTACAAAAGAACATTATTTAATGAGCACATAATGTTTATTTTTAAAATTCAGTTTAAAGTAAGTTACAAATTATTATTAACCGATATATCAAATAAAGCAAGTCTTACAGAATTTATTAGTTTGTCATTTGTCACAGGGACATTTTGAAATTTGGAGATGGTAGTTTTTGTAGCCAGGTACAAAAAATGTTATCTAATGTTATTGTCTGCTTTTTATCTAGACTTCTTTATGATGTTTTCTGGGCATGTACAGCAATTTTATATTTCACCTGTGTTTTAATTTATATAAGGATCTTTCAATATTTTGTTCACCATTAGAGTTCAATCATGGGAACAGTTTGGAAAGTTATTGATTGCAGTTATCAATTATCAAGAAAAGTTGAGTTTTGATAAAGAGATAATAAAGTGAGTGGTTTAAGGGCTTTAAAAAATGTAGTTATAGTTATATTGTAAATATGTAGCCTTTAATCATAAGAACCCAAATTCTTTTTTCTTCATGAAATTCTTAATTGACAGTATTTCTTAAGCACCAAATTGATCCCTCTGTCTGTCTCCTGAACCCAGTAATTTGTCATTTTTCTGGCATATGATATTGCTAGTAAGTAATTTGAAGCTTATAATTTCAGTATCCTGATCATGACAATTTTTTTAAGGGATAGAGACACTGAAACTATATGAATATCTAAGATTAGTATCACTCAATTAAGAAGTATTCAGTGAGCCTTATGATGTGCAAAACTTGGGACTCAAAAGATAGAGAAAGCCCTGTTTACCTATCCCACTGGGACAATCCAAACTGATCTTTGGGATTCTTCAGCTTTGGTATCTCTTATCCATTTGCAGCTACATCAGTTTTCCTACGTGTCCAAATTCTGTAGTTTAAGAAATAATAATATTTGTGATTACTGGTAAAGAAAAAATATTTTTAACTTTAGAGTTGTACTTACCTTATTAAGTGCTTGTTATTTGCAAAGTGTTTTCCCCTAATCATGAAGTATTCTAAGCATTCTGCTGTTTCCCCCAATCACTAGCATTTCCCCCAATCACAATTCTACCATTAAATGAATTTTTAATAAGCATTATAGGCATATAGCTTAAGTAAATATTTCATATTTGTAATGGAACATTGAAGCATTTATATTTTTAAGTTATCATAGAAGATTCATGTAGATTTTGAACAACCAAGGGCATTCTGTCTTTTGACAGTGTAGTAACAGTATGGTTACAATTACTTTGTTTCTACCATCTTCCAAGTATCTACTAGAATTTATAAGTGGTAAATTTGTGATCTTTTTACTTGGAGCAGTTTCATCACAAACCATTTAATAGTTTAGAAAGTAAAGACTCAGAGATGTTGAGTAATTTATTTAAGGTTACACAGTGAGAAAGTTAGAACCATGGGTATTTTCAATACTGAATTCTGTTCATTTTTCAAAGTCTAGCTGCAAAAGAAGTCTATAACCTACATTTTTTCCTATTTGCTGTTTTTTAAAATCTATATGTTCCCAGGAACATTATCTTCCTGGGAAAATAATATTAACATAATGGAACCAGGACAATGAAAGAAACTGATCTGTTTGATCACATTGACATGAATTAAATTTTTAAGTAATTTAGAAAAATTGCTATGTCTACCTAGTTTCCATAATAAGATTAAAATTAGCAAGGCTAGGAAACAAATGTTCACTTCTATTGTATCTGCATAGTTTAACTTCTGACAGAACTGAGACACTTTTGGTAGGACACAATAGGCATTTGATAAAAGTTTCTTGATTAAATGAATGACTTTTCCTTGATTAGGTTTCAGTGTTTCAATTTAATATTTTAAACTATACTCCTGGTACTTTTTCATTTAAAGAAATGTGAATGATTACAAAAGGGCTAGGGAAAATGAATATGTATATACTGTAGGATATGGGCAAAATTTTTAATGATTTGAAAATGCTGAGATTAATTCTACTATTAGTATACTAAGAAAAAGATTTTACCATTTTGCAACTATTTAAACTTTAACTACCTCAGGTATATATGTTTCCCCTCTTATTATTAAATGTGAATCATGTTGGATTTTTTAATATATAGGTGAGAATGTTTTCTTTTTATTTTTTTCTGATTGCAACAACGCTGCAGAATTTTTTGTTTTTATAATCCAGTGAATTGAAGAACGACCCTTTGCATCTAACTCATCTCAGTATTATCTATCAATGTTGACTTTAGCAAGACCTTGGACAGTCACCACTACACAATATACTTTAAAGTTTTAAACACTGTTTGTTTTGGCTTGTTTTAGTCCAGCAATTGAGAAATTATTTAGTCATAGCCAATCTTACTTAGACACAGGAAAAACCATCAAATCATCATCTCCTTTTGAATCTGTGTTTTTTTTCGGGTGGCTACATTACTTCTGGGGATATTAAGTGACTCACATGTGTTGGGAAAACTCACAGTTTCCATGACCGTTCACATTTTTTTACTTTAGTATTTACCATTAGAAATGCTATTTTATCCTGGCAGGGATATGGGAAAAGGGAAGAGTTACTTAAGTCTCTTTCTTAATAAAATTATTATTGGATATCCTATGCATACAGTACTGGTTATTTTCTCTTTTTGAAACTAAGAAGAACATGTAGTGAATACACTGGTTTTAAAACGCAGTGATAATTGTGAGAATAATAACTCTTAGTTTTTAATTAGATGTCCAGATAAAAACCATAGGGAATTCTGTAACTTGGTTGAGCCTGATGTGATACACATCTGTAAACAGGACTGAGGCATTGTAAATATTGATAGAAGTATTGCAGCTCAGAAGACTCAGAAATAGTGGACAAACTGATTTCCACTCACTTTCTACCACATACTATTCAAGAGTGAGTAATACAAAATTGAAAGGTTTTTTTTGAGAGGGGGACCTCAAATCTAAAACATGTAATTCCCACCATAGGTAATGGATAAAGACATGTTTTTAATCTTCCTTTATTTAAATTATATTGTACTCTACCTGGACCACTTTTAACTCTTGAAATAAAAAAAATACTAAGTAAAGTAGAGGTTGAAGTTCCCATTGTGTCAATAGACCTCAAGAATGTGGCAGTGTTTGGTTGTGTAATTAATTTGCTTCACAAAGTGAAGACCTCACCTTAGGATTTTTGGATCTGACACTGGAACTCCCCAAGCTCAGTCACATGTCATAGGACTAGTGAAATCCTGCTCTGTGGGTCACTAGGAATCACGATTGAGCAATTCCTTCTTTACTCCTGGTTTCTAGAATTGGTATTGTCACTGCTCCAGAAGGTAGCAGGAAAGCCCAGGAGGGATGAGTGTGCAGAGCCAGTGAATTCCACATCCCTGCCACTGACAGAGCTTCCTGGGAACCCAAGACACGTGTTTTACTCTGAAGAAACTTCCACAATCATACGGTTTCTGGCTGGAAGAAAGGTTTATCTGGGACTCTTTCATCTCTATCTTCCTCTGTTAATTTTGGTAGGATTTTGCTTTTGCGTCTAGAAACTGCATGATTTATAGAGGATGATTTTGTCATATTTTAAGTATTGATTTCTACTCCTTTCTCCTTTTGTATGTCTTTAGAGGTAACTGAGTGGCTTCAGAAAGCAACCTAAAGTATTTACATGCATGATTCATGCATAATTTTTTAATACATTCAACTGTCAAGTTTGGGTTACTATCTTTATCAGTGTTCTGTGTAAAAAATTGCAGTTGGCCCAGTAATATTACCATTAAGACTCCAGCATGTAGTGCAAGTTAAGTGGGGAAGTGGTATTGAAAATTGCTAGACAGACACCAATTAGTCTCTATTTTGAGCAAATATTTTAGTAAAAATGAATAAATAATTTTGTATTTGTAGATGTGTACAAGTGCACATTCATGACATGTAACATCTTTTCCTAAAATTTTATATTTAACTTTTGGAATAGAAATAAGTTTAAGACTGGGATATTTTGAATTTTTTAAGCTAAATGTTGCTTGAATGATCTATTTCACTGTATACTTACTTCTTAGTGCATTTGATATTTGCCAGTCTCCTTACTCACTTTCTCCAACTAGTACAACCATAATCATATGTGGAAAAATTTGAAGTCACTATATGTCCAGGTGGCTTTTTTCTTATTATTTTTTATCCATTTAACTCTTTTATCTATAGATGGTTCACAACAAGTCTATATCTTGGTTCACATAATTATTGATTAAAATCGTGGAATGTTTTTAGTATCTTTTCATGGGAGTTACTCTTGTGCTCTCAATGACGATTCCAAGAAATAGGTTTCAAGGTGGTGAATGTCTACCTATCAACCTATCTACTTAATAGGATTCAATCTTTTGCTGTCTGTATATCTGTTCTATGTATGTGTATATATGTTATTCATTTTAATTGTCTTAAGAGCATACTTGAATGCTGCAAGGGTCAGGCAGAGTTCAAATGATGGAAAAATGGTTTATTTTCTCCCTCCCCCCTCCCCCTATCGCTAATGCTAACTGATGAAGAGTGCCTGTGGTGTCCTTCAATTTAAAGAGACAACCTTGTTCATTTGGAGGGTGTGAATGCCATTCTTGTGAAATACTGTAAATAGTAATTCACAAGAGAGTGACTTTTTTATTGCCTTTACATTGATAACATGCCTTGCAAAGACTTACAGTTATCCTGCTGAATTTAAGAGAGATAAGAATGGAATGTGTGTGTTAATTTAAACATCTGTACATACAATAAAAGGATTCTTTATTGTCAGGAAATCAGATCCTATTATATATGTTTACCAACATTAAATAACTTTTAAAGATGTTATCCAATATGTGAATATTGTATTACTTAGTTTTACCTCCTACTGCCTTCCTGAAATATTGAGAGTAGGGCTATGATCATTATATAAATCACTGAGTTCACAGTTTATAGAAATGCATTTGAATCACATCTAGAAGCAGTCTCATTTGCCATTGCAGCATCAGGTGCAGAGCAAACCTTAGTGACTCAGGGACTGAGAATTGATGTCAACTATGTGAGGGGCACAGCTTATTGTGTACTGAATTCTTACACAGCTTATTACTTAGTTCAATAAAAATATAATGCCCACATATAAAACTGATTTGTGAACGTAAAAAGAGAAATATCAGTTACCTTGAAAATCAAGGTATTTGATTTGAAAATGAAGCTATATATCTTCGCAGTATCTAATTATTTTGTAAGGTACTGTAGAAACATTTGAGCATTTGAATGCCAAAAGCTGTTAAGTAAGTATAGCGTTGGAATATTTAATGGCATTAATTATCATTTATACATGGAGCTATCCCCTTCCTAAGGCCCAGGAGGCACTGGGCAATGGCTCACTGGGTTGTCATTAACTGTCATTATTGCTAGTAAAGTCAGCATCCTATTCATAAATATAAAGAAAAAATTAGTACTGAAAGTCACATCATTCTATATCACAGTATTTGTGTTGCTAACTAACTTACTGTTAGTGGTGCCAATTATATTGGCATTTTGAAATGTAGATGAATCTCAGTATTTTTATCACTTAAGTTAAAGACTTTTATAAAAATTTTCTGCGTGTGTTGTGTAATTTTCCTGTTCTCTAGGTTTCTCCTGGTGTAAAAAACACCCACACACCTTACAAAAGATCTTCAGAGGATTTTTGTTTTTATCATAAATTTGATCATTCCTGAAAGGGACAGAGATCAACTCGGAAGGATAGTCACCTAGACATGAATGCAAACAGCTGCCAGCTCAGAGTAAAACTTTCTCTAGCCTGAGAATTTGGTACTGTACAGTTAAATCATTCACATTTTTAATGAGAGAGGGAGAAGGCAGCAGGGAAAACATTTGTAGAAATTTTAGTTGTATGAATTTGAAATATTTTTCAATTATATGTAGTGAGGGAGATGTTTTTCTTTATTTTATTAAGAAACTATTTACATTTAAGTTCCAGAGGAGCTGAAGGAGTGTGATTTATTTTTTAACCTAATATGCTGATTGCATTTTCTTTATGATCACTATTCCTGGATGTTATATCATTTCATTTTGGTTTCTATTAAAAGAAGAAGTAACATTCCCACAGCTTCTTCTATGTTGTTTCTTGATTGCTATATTTATTTGTTTTGGGGATGATTTGATTTATACATTGTTATAGCTTCAAGTGACCTGTTAGGAAATCCAGCTTTTATTTCTGATTTTGAATTCTTATTTGTAAATGTTTATTTGTAACTCTTAATTGTTATAGGGGTTCATGGGCCTACTGTGTGTATATAGAGAATATGCGTGGCAGGCTGAAATGTAAACTGTGGTTGTTATCATTGATTAGCTTTTACCGAGTAAATCCATATAAAAGGACCAGAGTTGGTAAAATTAAAAAGTAGATCCCATTAAAATCATAAGGCATAGATACAAGTTGTCAAAAATAACTATATCAAGTTTTCTACCCTCAATGTCACTTAAAATATGCTCACAAAGGACATCACTGCCATTATATTGTCTATTGAGCACTAATAATTTGCTAGGTACAGAAAAAAGCATTGCAAAGAAGTTACCATGATTTCAGACAAAAATGTGAGACAGGATTTGGGAGACTTTGAGCTTACATTGTCAGGAGACTCTGGGGTTTAGCATTCTGTTTCATGTGGAGACCCGCAGTTAATATGGTCCTTGTTGAAACTTAAAACAGCTCTATTAGTAGCTTGATTGAGAAGGAGGAAGAGGCCTAGAGTAAACAAAAATGTACGTTTTCAGGACAGCCTAATTGTATACAGTACATTTGCTTCCGCAGTTCCTTCTAATCCATCAAATAGTAAAACACACGAACACACAAATTTATTCTATTAAAGTAGATAAAATTGTTAGGTAAGTATAATACGTAGGCCACGAAGGGGGAATAGCATCTGTTTAACAATTCTTTATTGTTAAGAGGATCATAGAAGTACTGTTGCCTGTCTGTTGCATTCAATCAAGTTGGGTAAAATACTGATTTGGAGGAAACTATGAAAGTATTTGCTTACACCTTAAAAAAAAAAAAAAAAAAAAAAATCGTCCCAAGCATTGGTGATGAGAGTCCCAGGGGCAGAAGAGAACTCAGTTTTGAGAAGTGAAATAGTTATTGGTTCTCCTTTGCCCCCATTCCCATGTTTTACTTTGGTACAGCCCAGGAAAGCTGCACGGCAGTCGGAACTAATTGTAACTCACTCAGGAAAGTCTTCATTAGCACTGCCACACATGGTTACCAGATGTGCTGAGAGGCAAGAGAGAGGAGGGGCCAGGCATCCAGGGAGGGGAGAGAAAGAAGTAGCTTCATTTTAAAAGTTAATAATCTGTCTTTTGTTTCCAAGTGTATTGTGTTAGAGAAATGAGAGAAAAGGGAGCTTTGGAAAATGAAATGCCTTCTCATTCACTCATTCTCTGGAAGCTGAATGGAATTCTTTGTCCTCTTCAAAAAATTAAAACTCTTGGTGACAATCAATCTGTTGGAGATGTTTCACTTTCTCCACTGGAGAAAATTAAAATCACCTGGATTATCAAAACAGTTATGTTTCTCTAAAGTCTGAGACTGATAGTCCTAAATTTGGTGTCTTCAATTATAGACTGGACTTATAAAATATAGACTGGACTTACAGACTTTAATTATAGACTGGTCTTATTATGACCTATAAAAAATGCTGTCTTCAGATGACAAATCCCAACTAAGCATCATTGAAAACAAGCAAAAAAGGGAACTATATTGTGGTTTTGGCTATTCCTAATCCTGTCTGAGTCAGGCTAACTAACATAAGGTAGCATTGTGTCTTCTTTTATACAACTGTGCTATTAGCAGTAATGAGTACTGATTCCAGACCATTGTGATTAAATATTTTATTTGTTCTACCTTACTGGCAGATTTTCTGGAAATTTGAATTCATTCATATTCACTGTGCTCAACAGAGATTAAATAAAATCACAAAGATTTCTACTGTTTCTGAAGGTGTTAATCACCATCTTCTTACTTACCTGTAAGCCTACATCAGTAGGTGTGGATTGCTTTAGAAGGCCAGTGAGAAAGATCCTGTCTGGATTACACTTCTGGTCTTCAAAATGGAATTTTTTGATGCTGCAGAAAAACCTGGATTAATACTTTTTTTTTTTTTAAATGACTTTATAATGGTCCTGTGAGTTTCAAAGCACTTTTTAAAGTTAGACATGAAAAATCTTGAAAACTTATTTTAACACATAAATATTTTGTTAAAATCTTAAATTTTATAACTGAAAATCTCAAGACTGGCTAGGTATTTAACATACAATTTTAGGACAGTGACTTTTGGGGTGAGGTTTTGTTATTTTCATTCCTCTTTCTGCAAAATTGTAAAGTCACTTGGAAAACATATATAACAACAAATTAAAATAAGTTACTTCAACTGGCTTTGGAGAAACATGATTCAGATTCATTTTCTACTTGCCTACCTACTTTCTAAATAACCTCATGGTATTTCAACCTTTTGGGGAGTCATGAAACCATTTTAAATTTTGATTAAATCTGTAGACTTCCTTACAAATGTGCTTATACACAAACTTACAATGTAATTCAAGATTCAAAATCCAACTTCCAGTTTGAGAATCCCAGTTTAGGGCAACAAAAAGTCCAAGTGTTACAAAGTGTGAAATATATAACCTGCTATATTTAATCCTAATAAGCAGCAGAAGAGAGTGTAGTTTGAAGGTAATTTCATTGAAAATAAAATATTATTCACTAACAGGTTTAGTTGCTACTGTTAGAATGAGATGTCCCTACATTTAGTTTCCTTAGTTAAGTTTTAAATTTCTTTCAGATAATAACTATAACTTCTCTCTCACTTATATTTCCCATCGTGTTTAGTAGTTTTACCCACCTGGTACTTACCTGGCATGGCCTGGTTGAATGAATGAATGAGTTAATTTTAAATGTCATTTATAAGTAGCTATGACAATTAACAGCGGGAAATGCTAGAAAACCAAATTAATTCTTCATACAAAATTTGCTATGAAATGTTATCTATAATTATAGATTTTAATCATTGAACAGGTGAAATATATTTGATGATAAATTTTTGTTATTTTCTATCCAAGCCTTAGTATAACAATATATTATTAACAATATATTATTAATCAATGTTGGCTGATTATATTATAGGTGAAATTATAAAAGGTACTCATGTTTTCAGGAACTAAATTCAGTTAGATGGTCTTTTAAAATGAAGATTTTAATGGAATTTTAAGAGTGGTGTATGATAAAACCTAATTTTTTTAAACCGTGGCTTATGTTATTGTTCTTGTGCTGCCTATGGATTTTTTTGTTTAAAAATCAAAACATTGTTAAAACATTGTATATATTAGCTGTTACTATAATTTGCCCATAGTTTATTTCCTCCCCAACAGTTTCAGTGTTATCAGTTATCAAATCTAGTCTACTTACTATTTAAGTGTTGATTTTTATTTAGTTCTCCTCTTCCCCACTCTAATTAAACTTAGGTTTTATCTTTGCTTACTAATGGCAACAGCATTTTAAATAACTACCTGGCCTCCAGTTTATATTCACATTTTCTCTGTTATAATCCTCATAAAACATGTGTTTGACTATCTCATGCCTATGCTTAAAATAATTTTCTTCTATTTTCATTCTCTTATGGATAAAATTACAAAATTGCATTTGGGACCATAGAACTTTATAATGTGACTCCTGCCTCAGTTCTTGCCATTCTCCCTACATTATACCAGGCATACTCAATACTAAGTTACTCCGAGTCTTTTTTTTTTTTTTTATGCTGCATGCCAATAATTCTCATTCTTCAGGATGTGTAAAAATAGGGCATTATGTAACATTTTTATGGGTTAACACAGAGTGCTAAATAAAAATTTATAAATGACTTAAGATGACTACTAACTTGTAAATTAGAAACTAGTGTACATAGGATTCGAATCAGGAGAATTTTTAAACTATATTTTTTGACCATCAACTTTCCAACCTCCTTCATCCACCTCTGCAGCTCCTGGTAACCACCATTCTACTTTCTACTTCTGTCAGATCAACTTTTTGAGATTTCACATGTAAATTAGGTCATACAGTATTTGTCTTTCTGGGCCTAGCTCCTCCAGGTCCATTTATGTTGTTGCAAAATGATAGGATTTTCTTTTTTTATGGTCAAATGATATTCCATTATGTAGATGTACCACATTTTCTTTATCCATTCATCTATCATTGGACACAGGTTGACTCCATATCTTGGCTATTGTGAATAATGCTACAATAAACATGAGAGTGTAGATATCTTTTTAATATACTGATTTCTTTTCCTTTGTATGTATATAGCTAGCAGTGGGATTGCTGGATCATATGGTAGTTCTATTTTTAATTTTTTAAATTTTTTGAAAACCTCCATACTGTTTTCCATAATGGCTGTTCTAATATACATTCCCACCAACAGTGTACCAGGGTTTCCTTTTCTCCACATCCTCGCCAACACTTGTTACCTTTTGTCTTTTTCATAATAGCATTCTAACAGGTGTGAGGTGATACCTCATTGTAGTTTTAATTTGCATTGATGTTGACTACTTTATCATATACCCATTGACCATTTGCATGTGTTCTTTTAAGAAATCTCTATTCAGGTTCTTTGCCTATTTTTTAAATTTGATGATTTGTCTTACTGCTATGAACTGTTTGAGTTCCTGATCTGATTTAAATATTAACAACTTATCAGATACAGGGTTTGCAAATATTGTCTCCCATTCCATAGGTTATCTCTTTACTCTGTTGATTGTTTTCTTTGCTATGCAGAAGCTTTTTAGTTTGATATAATCCCATTTGTCTATTTTTGCTTTTGTTGCCTGTGCTTCTGGTCATATCTGAAGAAGGATTGCCCAGATCAATGTGATGGAGCTTTTCCTGCGCATTTTTTTCTAGTAGGTTTGCAGTTTTGCATCTTGCATTTAAGTCTTTCTTCTATTTTCAGTTTAGTTTCTATATAGTGTGAGATAAGGATCTAATTTCCTTCTTTTGCACATGGATATGCAGTTTCCCCAATGCTATTTATTGAAGAGATTATGTTTTCCTCATTATGTATTCTTGGAACTTTTGTCAAAAGTCAGTTGGCTGCAAATGCCTGGATTCATTTCTGGGATCTACGATGCCCCATTGGTCTACATGTCTATTTTTATGCTAGTATCATGCTATTTTGTTTACTATAACTTTGTAGTATATTTTAAAGTCAGGTAGTATGATGCTTTCAGTATGTTCTTTTTGCTGTAGATTTACTTGGCTACTTGAGGTTAGAGGAGAGTATTTTTATTAGTAAACTATCAAAAAAATAAATAGTATTATTTGTGTTTTACAGAGTTGGCATAATATACCCACAAAGAGCATACTTTCTTTTTTTTTTTTTTTGAGACAGAGTCTCACTCTATGTTGCCCGAGCTGGAGTGCAGTGGTCGGATCTCAGCTTACTGCAAGCTCCGCCTCCCGGGTTTACGCCATTCTCCTGTCTCAGCCTCCCGAGTAGCTGGGACTACAGGCACCCGCCACCTCGCCCAGCTAGTTTTTTTTGTATTTTTTAGTAGAAACGGGGTTTCACCATGTTAGCCAGGATGGTCTCGATCTCCTGACCTCATGATCCTCCCATCTTGGCCTCCCAAAGTGCTGGGATTACAGGCTTGAGCCACCGCGCCCAGCCCAAAGAGCATACTTTCTAGAGCCAGATGGACTCAATTCAAACCTGGGCCCCTTCATTATTTACTGTGTGACTGAGCATGTGACTTAATCCTCTGTGCTTCAAATTATCTTCAGTAAAATGAAGGTGAAAACAACACCTACCTCATAAGGTCGCAATGAGAATGAAAGGCATTAATACACATGAAGCAGTGAGAACTGAGCCTGCCACATATGAAGCACTACATAGATGTGGTTAATTTACAGTATTAACATTTCTTTACTCTTCCATTACATGTAACTATCCAAAGATACCTTACCGAACAAAATGTTAAATGTTGGCTGTCCTCCTATTAAAAAAATAATTTCATCTTCAAACTAGTATATTTTGAAATTTGTTATGGCTTCTTTCCTAATTCCTTCTTATTTCATGAACTTAAAAAAGCATAAGGACTTCTTTTGAACAGGCAACCTACAGAATGGGAGAACATTTTTGCAATCTACTCATCTGACAAAGGGCTAATATCCAGAATCTACAAAGAACTCAAACAAATATACAAGAAAAAAACAAACAACCCCATCAAAAAGTGGGGAAAGGATATGAACAGACATTTCTCAAAAGAAGACATTCATACAGCCAACAGACACATGAAAAAATGCTCATCATCACTCGCCATCAGAGAAATGCAAATCAAAACCACAATGAGATACCATCTCACACCAGTTAGAATGGCAATCATTAAAAAATCAGGAAACAACAGGTGTTGGAGAGGATGTGGAGAAATAGGAACACTTTTACACTGTTGGTGGGATTGTAAACTGTTCAACCATTATGGAAAACAGTATGGCAATTCCTCAAGGATCTAGAACTAGATGTACCTTATGCACATGTACCCTAGAACTTACAGTATAAAAAAAAAAAAAAAAAAAAGCATAAGGACTTACAAATAATATGAGAAGGCAATGATCAACATTTCTGAAAAGTAAAAATAAATGCAATTAGTAGCTCAACCCAATTAAACAAGTATTCACTTGTCAGGCAAAACTGGGGCAAAACGGAGTTATATCTAAAGATTAAAATGGGCTGGGCTCAGTGGTTTATGCCTGTAATCCTAGTGCTTTGGGAACCTGAAGTGGAAGGATTGCTTGAGTCCAGATGTTTGAAACCATCCTGGGTAACATAGGGAGGTCTTATCTGTACAAAAAAACTAAAAAAAAACAGCCAGGTATGGTGTTACATATCTGTAATCCTAGCTACTTGGGAGGCTGAGGTGGGAGAACAGCTTGAGCTCAGGAGTCCAGGGCTTCAGTAAACTATGATCATGCCAGTGTACTCTGGCCTGAGTGACAGAATAAGACCCTATCTCTAATAAATAAATAAATAATAAATAAATAAAATGTTGGAGAAGTTTTGGCTCTTGGTAAATATTCTATTAAGGTACCTTTAACTGCAGTGTAAAACTGATGAGGAAATACACCAATTTAAAAGGAACTTTATTATCATTGATAAAATCTATATTTAAAATAATTTTGCAGTATCTCCTGTATATGAGTATATTTAGTCCTTATTATTAATCAGAAAAATAAAATATGGTTATTTATTTTTGTAATATAATTGGTTTGGTTATGTATTTTTGAAGTGTAATTGGTTTTGTTTCTAAGTAGCACCAACTTATTTGTTGACTTAAATCCTCAGCGTTCTTGTATTTTAAATAAAGTGTCCTTTCTCTTACTGTTTTCAGAAACAAAACATATTTTAAACCCATTAAATAATATTAAATAGATGTTTGCTACTAATTAGTGTACGGTTTGAATTGTAATTATGTCATCCAAAGGGACTTATAAATATTGTCTAGTTAAAATGTGATTCAGTCTTCAATCATTCATAGAGGCATACATTCATTATTATTCATTTAGGGCTCTCTGATTTGAGCTCTAAATGTAATCCAGGAAAAGATGGAGGGATTTTACTTTTATTGTCATGACTTGATATAGCAGATCCTTTAGTTATCATCCTGTACTAATCCGGGGATTGTTATAACTTCTTAGAGTCTGTTATTTGATTTTTAAATTAGTCTGTTTATCATACCAGCCTAGTAGCATGCAAATTCAAGCAGCTAGAAGGAAGGTGCCACATCTCCTTATGGGACAATCAATACATGGTTTTCTATTGTCCAAATTTTAGTTTAAAGAAAACTCTGTTTTAGATATTTGATATATTACTACTTTAAAACTGTGATCCATGGCTTCTATTAATCCAAATTATAAAGAAACAAGCAAATTCATTCATCCAACAATATTGAGAAGGCATTGCTGTGTGACAGGCACTGTGCTGTGCTGGGAGTTTTGCACTAAATGAGACAGTTATGATCTCCTGCCCTCAAGGACATTGAGACTAGAAGACAGTATGGTCACCTTATAAGCACATACTGTAATCACAAAAGTGTTGGTGACTGCTACAGACATTATGACTGCACAGAGCCATAACAGGGAAGTGTCATAATCTAGGTGGCCAGGGAAACCCCCCTGCCTGCCCCCTGCACCCTAAACCACATAAGTCATAGAATAGTATTTTCTAAAGCTTGGAAGTGAGAGAAAGCATGATGCAATCCAGGAATTGCAAGATGAGGAATACAGAGTAGCAGGGAGCACAATGAGCAGTGCAGTTAGGAGGAACCCGATTGGAGAAGGCCCTGTTAACTTGTTAAAGATGTTTTTTGTGGACTTGTGGTGTGAGGGGAAAAGTTTGATGTGACTGGTTTTGCATTTTCAAAAGATGACACTGGATGTAGGATGGAGAATGGATTGGAGAGGAACAGGACTAGAGGCAGGGGATGGATGTGTAGCCCACTTGAGTGGTCCAGAGAAGAGATTATGGCAACCTCAAGTTAAAGGCAGAGTTAAGCTCTAATATTTGGGAAATGGACTTGAGGGCAGGATGGTAACTTTGATTGATGGAGGAGTGGACACATGACAAAGGATTTTACATGTGAGGGCCTCCTCCATAGTCTCCAAGTTTTGCTTTCCCGTCCCCCTCGTTGTTACTTTTCATCTGGTCTTCAAACTTACCATCTTACATGGTAAGTTGAAAGGTTATTCGGATGACAACTTGAATAACCCTTCAACGAAAGGACAGAGCTTTGGGGCAGCAAGTAGCAGGGGAGTTACCGTCCCACTACTCTGCCTCTTGCTATGCCTCTGCCCCAAGTGAAGTGATGTGGCCATGACATCAGAGTTAAGAGACATTTACGAAGATGGATCAGTAGTACCTAGTCATTTACTGCATGTTGGGGATAATTATTGTGTTTCTAGCTTTGGGGTTTCAGTGAATGGCAATGTCACTTGGAAAACATTGAGGAAGCTGAGAGAGAGAATGAATATTAGGTGCCTGCAAACCATCCAAATGAAGATGTGAAAGGCAGTAGAATATGATAGTCTAGAGTCAGGAGAGCTGATTTGAGTGTTGTTTTTAATACAGATGGTGCCAGAAGTCATTGGAGTAATTAACACAGAAATAAAGGAGAGGGCCTAGGGTGAGTCATGATGAGTTCAAAATTTAAGGGTCTAGCTAAAGAGGCTAGAATCTCAGAAGCTAAGGCGGAGGGTGTTTTGAAGAAGTAGGAATATTTTGTAGTTGCAGATAGGCTGTGGAATTAAGTAAAAGAAAGAGATATGTAAATAGTGTCTATTTGTTTTATCAACATGATCAGTTTTAGTGGATTGGAATTGGCTGAGTAATAAATCAGAAACAAGTTTGAGAAGAATCCATGTTAGGCAAAGGGACTATAACAATAGGATACAAAGCTTTCTGGGTACTCCCGGCTTTAAAATTAACTTAAAAGCTCAGCTGTTTATAAATCTTTCTTAAATGCTTCATTGCTTCAGTGGTCTCAGATTTTATGTTCACGATCATGGCAAAGTCCTCAGAGCCTGGTGTGAGTCTATGATGGCAATGCATAATTCCCTCAGTGGCTTCCGCTTTTCCTGAGTGAATGAGTTTTTATTAACACAGTTGCGCCGGGCGCGGTGGCTCACGCCTTCCGTAATCCCAGCACTTTGGGAGGCCGAGACGGGTGGATCACGAGGTCAGAAGATTGAGACCATCCTGGCTAACACGGTGAAACCCCGTCTCTACTAAAATTACAAAAATATTAGCTGGGCATGGTGGCGGGCGCCTGTAGTCCCAGCTACTCAGGAGGCTGAGGCAGAAGAATGGCGTAAACCCGGGAGGCGGAGCTTGCAGTGAGCAGAGATCGTGCCACTGCACTCCAACCTGGGCAACAGAGTGAGACTCCATCTCAAAAAAAACAAAAAAACAAAAAAAAAAACAACAACAAAAAAAACAGTTGCAGATGTGCTATGGAGAACTTTAAATAACTCTATGCATACAATTTAACTTTTTTTTTTTTTTTTAAATAGGGTCAGGTGTGTGTCACCCACGCCTGGCAAAATTTTTTTGTTTTTTGCTTTTTTTTCATAGGGACGGGGTTTTGCCATGTTGCCCAGGCTGGTCTCAAACTCCAGAACTCAAGTGATCCACCTGCCTTGGCCTCCCAAAGTGCTAGGATTACAGATGTGAGCCACCACACCTGACCACAATTTAACATTCGTAGTCAGGGTCAACATCTTCTCTATGGTCAAGGCCTCACCAGTTCTATCCACAGTACCAATGGGATTTTCTCAGCCACTATTAAATTATAATCAGTGAATTTTTTAAAAAAGTTCTTGGATATCTCTTCTGAGATAATAAATCTTTTATACTCAGAATATCTAATGCAGAGTTGGAGAAATATCCATGTTAGGATTATGCCAGCTTGTGTAGTCCAGGAAGTAAGGATCACTGTAACCTTCACTCCCATGGTTACCCCGTCAAAATCATTTCCTTTAGGAAGCAAAAGAGCCAAACTGCCAAATTTAGTTTTCCTTTGCTTCCTTCTTCACTGTGTTTACTTTAAATATCATGAGATATTTTGTTTTCTTCTTACTACCTTTTAAGAGTGAAGCTATGTTAAGTCTGGTCATTCAAATAGGAGTTGAGCCATAGTAGGTTGTTCAGAGTCTAAGAATATTTTTTAAATCCAGCAATCTAATCTATTGTAGTGATATGGATTAGAAAGCACATCTTGTAATCTTGTACAGAGTTCCTGTGTTTATTATTCTTTTCCAACTAATCTTAATATTCACCTTAGTGAGATCCAGTTCACTATTCTGATTCATGTAAGAGGAACATTGGATGGTCACAAATGAGTATTTTTATTCTATGGAATTTTTTCAGTAATTGCAGTCATTTGTATTCTTAAGTGTGCTATTTTATTTGTGAATTACTTTGAAAGTTTTATTGGCATTTTGACATTGCCCACTTGTTTATCAGCTGTCAACTAATTTTGGAATTTGAGATAAATATTTTACTCTTCCCTGTAATAAGCATTAGGTACCACTAGATAGGGGTAGAGAGTCTTTGCAGCCTAAGAAGGATCCATTCTTCTTTGAATATTAAAAGGCCAGACAGAGAGTCACTGTTCTCTGTATCTAAAATAATATTTTCTTTGGGAAAACTGCTAGCAAATTTATTATGTTAAAAAGTAGAAATGGAGATGTTTAAGCAAGAGAACTAGAGTTGAGGTAGTAACTTTCAATTCTTTCACTCTAGACTGGATTCTTTTTATTGTTTATGTAACCTTCAAACCTTTTGCATGAGTTTAGAGAAATACGTTTCTTTTTCCTTAGACACACGTCGTGTTTACCAGGGTCTCAGATTTCTTGTGGCCTCCGCTTTGGGTTACAATCTGTGTATTTCCATCTTTCCATTTCTCACTCTCATGTTATCCTTCAATACAAAGGCCCATCCTCCTCAACTTTGCTCTCATACCATCATTAGGGAACTTTCTGTTTTCTTTTTTCTTTTCTTTTTTATATTTTATACATTAAAAATAGCATCGTCAGTTTTGAAGTATTTTCTACAGGTTTCCTTACATCATTATTAGTTTTTTCTCAAGTCATTGCAAATTTAAAATTTAGTAAAAGATAGGATTTTAGTAAAAGTTTAATTATAGAACTCAGGTCAGTACTTATTCTAATAGTCACTTTTTATATGCATATAGGTTATCTTGTTCAGAGAAATCACCTCTGGAATTCCTACAGGGTAAAGAAGTTTGATGTGAATTATCAGTCTTACTGTACTTGGCTCAGTGAAAATCTAAGTGCTTATACTCAAGCTTTATAATCTTTTCATAATCAGAAATGAAATTCTGAGTACTCAGAGTTACAGATTGGGTATGTTATGGAGATTAAAGGTTGTAGTCCTTGTTAATGTGTTCTGTCCAATGCTAACACAGTATAGATTTCTACTTGTTACCTTGAGAGCGTTTGTAAGTACAATAATTTGGAATTAGTGTTTGAAAATTATTACACATATTTAGAAATGTCTGAAATGTAGTCAGTTTTAGTCAGCTCGACTTGTTTTGAAGCAAAATATTCATCTTGAGCAAATGCCTAAGAATTCCCGTATTTTCTGAATTCTGGTAGTTATTTTTAAGCTATACTACTTACTTTTTATAGCTGTCACATAGCAGTTATTTGGGAGGTTAAATCTGAGTTGATTTGTATTGCTATAAAAAATTGTTTTCAGTTAATGTGATACAGTGCAATGTAGATGGAAATAACAGACTGTATGCTTTCATTGTCTTAATATAAAATTCACTTGATGTTTTGATTGGGTGAATGAAATACACTTTACAAGAAATCAAAAGAAATCATTTTGTAGTTAAAACACAGTAGACCTTTACAGCGTGTAAAATAGAAGTCTGCTGTCCTGGAAAGTAAAATTAACTGCTTTTGACCATTGTATTCCATTTTTCATTATATTCTAAAATACTGAGCAATAATTTGCTTCTTTGTATTTTAATAACTTATTAAATAATCTCCTCAAAATAACCTATCTTAGCCTAAATTAGTTTCTAACATGAGACTGCCTGGCTAAATGCTTCTTGCAGTTACACTATATTAAGAAAAAAATAACAGCATACTTAAAATCTGAGACTCTGGATTTCAAAAGCGTGGATCTACCACTTTACATATGATAACAGGACACGTAAAGATAATTGACTTTTTTTCGCATTTTTTCCCACATTTTCCTCACGTGTCCAAGAGATAATGAAAGCATCCTGAGGGCAGGGATTATGTTTATTTTATTGACTGCTATAGTCACAGTGCCTAGCAATCATGCAGTAAATAATGAATGAATTAATAAACAGATACCTGCAGCACATGGCTCAGTTTTTAAAAAGATAAATAAAATAGACAAATAAATGTATATGTAGCTGAGTTTATGACATTTAATTGATCAATTAATGGGGAATCACTTTTATCATTCCTCCATGTCAACTCTAAAAATACATGTTTAGATGACCCCTAATTTACCACTACCTGTGCCAATGTCGAAACTCAGTAAAAGGAACGAGATTTAGCAATTAAGTTGATCACTTATTTTGTTGAGTGTATTTTGAATAATGTTTACAAACTATCTAAAAGAGTCAACAAGTTCTGTATTGAGATAAATTTTCCTTCTCCAATCAGACACTATAAGACTTAAACTGTCTACAAGATAATTATACATTTTATAACTGGGATTTGGACAGCTTCTCTGGGTTTCAAACTAATATGAAAAATTTAACATTCATCCAATTTCTGAGGTTTGTCTTAAATATGCAGATCAAGTAATACTGGTTTTTGGAAAGGAAATGAAGTGGCTTTAAGAAGAAACTTGAAGAATAATCCTCAGAAAGCTCTGTTGATGCAGCTGTTCTATCATGTGTAACAAACATCTGAATGTGCTTCGTGAATGTGCTCATTATTTGATCGTTGTATGTCACATAAAGAACATGGCTTGCATAAATGCTCCCTGGGAATTATGATTCACAGATAAATGTGTAACTTTTTTGATAGCCATTAAATTGAAATAGCAGACTTTATGTTTCAGATATGGGGTTGATTTGGAAAAAGCACTACTGTTACACCTTTGAATATCTCGGGAGGTGGAAATTATCGTTTTACCTTGAGAAGTCATCCAACCCAAACAATAGCAATACAATTTTAAGGAGCAAAGCATGCCAGTTTTTTTTACCAGTGGTCAGAAGTTTTGTTGGGGGCGCTAATGTCCTCAGTGATTGCAAATGCCATTTTCCAGTGTGGTATTAAAGCCATTTATTCATTCATTGGTGTATTCACCATTCAAGCAGTATACTTAAATGCTTTTCAGTTTTAGTGGAAAATTAAATTAAGGAATGGTTCTCCTCTTGCTAAGAGGACCATCCTCTTAAACCATGCTTATGGCTTAGGCATGGGGACATGTATGGAGCAATAATATAAAACTGAATCAGCCCTGCCAATCCTTGGGAGCAAGATGCCACTCTGTTGTGCAAAGCATTGTGCTTGGCACTGGGAAAGGACACCAGTGAACTGTTTTTAACTACTAGAGATTTTGTAGAACGGTAGGCAAATTACAGTGGCTACACAATTCTGATTGTATCTTGACTACTTCCACTTACAGGATTTTAGATGTTTCCTCCTGTATCCAGGATGACACCAGCATTCTTAACATGGCCTACGAGGCTGCTTTTTTGTTGTAGGGAGCTACCTCTTTAGACTAATCTTGCTCTGCTCTCTGCCTTGCCACCTAAGTTCTAGACACATGTCCCTTTCACACTAATCCACTTGTCATGCTCCCTCAGACAAGAGGCTCTGCCTCTGTTGTCTCTCTTTTCATCAAGTTCAACTTATACTCTTACTTTTTATCTGAGAAAAAAGTGTCACTTCCTCAGGGAAATTTCTCACAGCCTTAACAGGTTAAAACCTCATGCTATCATGTATTTCCTAAATAACACGTGGCATATTATGACTTTGCATTTGTTTATGATCTGTCTCACTGACTGAACTGTAAAGGCCATGTCAGCAAGAACGTTGTCTGCTATTAGATAACCTTTTATCTCCAGTGCCTAGTGTAGTGCCTGACACATACTGGGCACTCAATAAATATTTGTTCAATGAATAAGAGATAAAGAAGTGAATGAATAACATGATATACATAAGAAAATAATATGTTCAATAAGAGAAGTCCCGCCAAAGCACTAGGAATTCAGAGGAATAAATGAATTCCCCAAATGACTAAGTGTAGAATACATGAAGGTGACAACTATTATTGCATTCCTTGAAGAAGGCAGAGGCTGAGAATTTTGCCACATCACATTGGATGATACAAATTCTGACAATCTGTGATGATGAGCCTCTCTCTGACAAAGTGTATTTCATTAAGCACTCCCGTGAATCACCCCAGTGAATCACCTCATAGAAGGATCACATTTGCCATCATTATCATAAGATACTGGTGCTGATTCCATTAGGCCAAAGGGCTATCTTGGAATTCTCATATTAAAATCTCTGAAGATTATTATTTTGTCATTTGAAAGAACCATCTGGTTTGCTAGAATTTCATTTGAGGAACGCTGGGTCTTGATTATACAGGACAAGGTTGTAATGGTCCTGAGAGTTTACCATTAATAGCTCGTTGGTGTTGACAGGGTGAAAAGTGTTAATGCTGTAGTGTAAGTCATCACATCTTCAAACCACTTAATCCCTTCTTGCTAATGAGAGTCAGCCATTCTTAGCCTACATTAGATCTTAGTGCAGGCTCCAAGAGAAGAAAACCCCAAATGTGGGTGAAACTAGAACTGCTGGGGTAGGGGTGGGTGGTTGTCATTGCCCTTCCGGTCTCCTGAGCCACTTAGACCTCTGTCCCCATCTCATGCAGAGCTTCTACTCAGCCATAGGAGAGAGCCCTGTCTTCGGATACCTTCTGAAATCTCCTGGACTGTACCTTCCATGCACTTCCTTTGTGTTTAATAGGCAGAGTTATTATCGTCATCTCTCAGTAAATGTAGTGGAGTGACAAAACCTTCCCAATGCCCTGCCAATGATGTCACTCACTTCTGTGGTGGTTGTGACTCTGTCGCTGCTAGTGAAGACCTTTCTCAGGAAAAGGAGCAAAGTCTGCAGGCTTTGTGCCAACAGTGTCCAACTTACTCCATAAACCAGCAGTTGTTGGGATGATTTCTGCAGGGCAGATCTCTTATTTCTTTAATCACTGGTAATAATGATGTTTTTGTCATATTAAAGGGGAAAGAAGAGAAGCGATTGAGAATAGTTTGAGAGGATGACTGTGCCGTCTCTCAGGTCCAGTGACAAGAGGACTACAATGGGTAGCTTTCAGAACTACATATGGTCTTCCTTCCGAGGGAGTTGATTAAGCGACTCCGGATGAAATTGAAATCCTGTGATTTGACCTTTGTCTGGCCTGGGAGGGCTGCAATTCGCATAACAATTTCCTTTTGTTCTTTGTTTGGAGTTATTAATCCAACATGAGCCTCGAATTAATCAGGGGTAGTGCATAGCTACATTTCTAATTCACAGCTCCGCTGCTTGTGTCTTTTTTAATTAAGGCCGAATGATAGCAGGCCTTAGCCCTGATTGCCACACTTGCTAACCACACATTGAGGGATGAAGAGGCTAAACAGGCAGAATGAGATTACTTCAAGGTTTCACTTAATTGTTTTCTTCCTTTAAGTAAAGAGCACTGCCTGAACATTGTTAATTCTGAACTGGGAGAGTTTCTTTTGTCTGTTTTTACTTGTCTTGACTTTGGAATAGGGTGGAGAGAAACCCAGGTTTGTGTTAGTAACCTCAGGTGTAATGATCAAAGGGATTACTCGAGTCATAATTTCAGTTACTGATTTGAACTACATCATCATGGGCCATCGGGGGTTGGTTAATGTTGAGGTCCAAGTCAAAGAACTTTGACCCTTAGTTATCTACATGTTGTATAGAGTTTGGTGCCTTTAATATACTTAAGGGCTGCTCAACATTGATTCATCAGAATGTTGTAGGAGTAAATCAGTTTAAAAATGACTCCAATGTGACTTAAATTTTCCAGAATTCAGTATCACATGGTTCTTTTACTTTGTTCAAAGGGATTTAATTACTAAAAGGGCCTAATTATAGTTTAGCTTCACCAAACTTGCTTTGGCACACAGTGTGGAACCAGTATGCATCCACGTGAGGTTTTAGTAATAACTTTTTCCCCTTTGGTAAAAGTAATTAATTGCCTCCATTCCCTCAACTGCTTCTCGTAGTTTAAGAGGGAAATATAATTTACAGATCTAGATCAAATGATGTTAAGTAAAATGGGAGCTTCAGTTCACCAAGTTACTAAGCCTTTCCCTGGAAGAAAATGGCTTCTTAGAGTAGTAAATCAACTCTGAGACACTGGGCACATTTAATTAACTGCAGTTGCAGTGAGCTTGTGAGGATTGTTGTACAACTCCACAGGTAACTTACTCCCACCTCCAAGTGTCTGACTAACCTAGGAGAAATTGACTCTTCATCACTATATATTTTAAGCTTTACACAAAGATGCAGTGTGAAATAAACATAGCTGTTCACTTGCTCTATGACCATTTCCTTTCTGAGACTCAGGCCTCAGAATAAACAACAAACAAATAACAGGACGTTGGGCCAGAAGATCGCTATGGTTCCTTTCATCTTTAAAACTTTGTAATTCTATATATCTGTAATTCATTTCCAATCCCAGATTTGGCAACTTATTTTTCTAGTTCTGTTTTGGATCTATGAAAATTGGTAGGCCTCCCTTGGGTAGAGATGTCTGTATGTTATCTAAAGAATTAAAGGCTGGAAAGCATTTTTATTTAAATGCATTGTAGTTGGGCATGGTGGCTCATGCCTGTAATCCTAGCACTTTGGGAGGCCAAGGCAGGAAGATGGCTTGAGTTCAGGAGTTCGAGACCAGCCTGGGCAACACAGTGAGGCCTCATCTCTACAAAATATTTTTTTTTCTAAATATTAGATGATCATGGTGGCATGCAAGACCAGCCTGGGCAACTTAGTGAGACCTCATCTGTACAACATATTTTTTTTCTAAAAATTAGATGGGCATGGTGACATGTAGCTGTAGTCTCAGCTACCAGGTGGTGGAGGGGGATGGTTGCTAGTGCCCAGAAGGTTGAGGCTGTAGTGAGCTGTGATAGTGCCACTGCACTTCGGCTTGGGTTACACAGTGAGACCCTGTCTCAAAAAAATGCAGGATTATATTTTAAATTGATCAATGTCATATTGTGTTTGCTAATTTTTGAATAAGAATTCTGTGTGAAGGGGAGTATTTTAGAGAATATAATTCAATTTCTAGAGGAAAGGACATTGAACTGGGAGTCAGGGAACCTCATGCCAGATTATAGCTCTGCTTTTTTCTTTTCTTTTTTTGAGACAGAGTCTTACTCTGTCACCGAGGCTGGAGTGCAATGGGTGAGATCTCAGCTAACTGCAACCTCCACCTCCCAGGTTCAAGAGATTCTGCTGCCTCAGTCTCCTGAGAAACTGGGATTACAGGCACATGTCATCATGCCCAGCTAATTTTTGTATTTTGTATTTTGTATTTTTATAGGGTTTTGCCATGTTGGTCAGGGTGGTCTTGAACTCCTGACCTCAGGTGATCCTCATGCCTCGGCCTCCCAAAGTACTGGAATTACAAGTATGAGCCACTGCACCCGGCCACCTCTGCTCTTGTAAATATGACCTAAAGTGTTGAAGTCTCATTTCCAACTTATGCAAAATTAAGATTCCTTCCAAGCCTGATTTTCTGTAATTCTAATAATTTCATCACAATTAGGACTTTGGAACCACTGCATCAGATATGTTGAATATTATGTTTTTCTTTCCTAAAATATTTTCAGCTGTTTATGGATAAATACATAGAAAAATACAGGTTAAAAAATGCTAAGCAAATGATAAAACAGCAACAAACTGCAAGGGAGAAGGTATTTTAGTCCATATTTTAAATTCTAATTTTCACTTTTAGAATCTTTAGAAGAGGCTGTGAAGTGGACACGATCAGGGAGGCTGGGCTGAAAAGAAGAATCTCTGGGAAAACAGGTGATGTGGGGGCAGATAAAGGAAGATGGAGATGTGAAGGAAGGATTTAAGAGGATAAGACTGATTTGAGCATGTGTATATTGGTTAAGGAGAATAAGCTGGTAGAACAGAAGACAAAAGAAGGTTTGGGAAAAACTGATGGAGCAAGATCCTGAGCTAATGTGAGCAGAGTGGATCCCAATCATTAGTGGGGGTTAACCTCAAACAGAGGGAAAGATGCCTAGTCCTCTGATAATGCATCTTTCCAGCAGAGATGTTTTAAGGAGGGTTGCAGAAAGTGATGTGTGTGTGGACGAGACAGGTAGTACATCCCTATGGGAAGTGAGGTCATCTGAAAATGATGGTGATAGAGAAGTGAAGAAAATAGTGAAGGTTGGAGACAGCTGTGAAAATGAGTGAAAGGACGTGTGAAAGGACAACTGAGAAGATTCTTGAATAGGGGTTAAGAGCACAGGTCTGCCTGGGTTAGTGGCCCTGGTCTGTGGAGTTGCATGCTTTTCTTCTTCTTCTTCTTCTTTCTTCTTTCTTCTTTCTTCTTTCTTTTCTTCTTTCTTCTTTCTTCTTCTTTCTTCAATAGAGTCTCACTCTGTCACTGAGTGTCAGGTTCGAGTGCAGTGGCACGATCTTGGCTCACTGCAACCTCCACCTCCTGTGTTCAAGTGATTCTCCTGCCTCAGTCTCCCAAGTAGCTGGGATTACAGGAGTGCACCACCATGCCCTGATAAATTTTTTTTGCATTTTTAATAGAGAAGGGGGTTTCACCGTGTTGGCCAGGCTGGTCTCAAACTTCTGGCCTCAAGTGATCCACCTCCCTCAGCCTCCCAAAGTGCTGGGATTACAGGCATGAGCCACCACGCCTAACCTGTTGCGTGATTTTCTCCAGCTGAGTTCAGCTACCTCAGGTTGGATGTGCAGAAGAGACAGGTTGTTGGATTGAGTCAGGATGGGAGCTTCTGAAAAAGAAATGCACAGACATAAAGAGGACCTTATATGCATTGGTGCCTTTGCCTTATTAATTCCTCAAACAATTTTAAAAGACAAACACAATTACTGACAGTTTAAAGAGTTGTTAAATGGGGCCACTAGAGTCTTAATAATGCCTCACAAATATTCTTGTCCCAACACTGTATACAGTCAGTTAACAGTTTGACACATTCCTTTTCATTATTTCCACCAAAAATATTATATTGAGTCACTCAGTGAATTCTTTGGATAAGAACATTTCTTGTAAGGTTTACATAAAACTGAAAAGTAAAGTGGTTTTGGTGAGTAGATCTCATTTTACAGTAAACATCAAATCTATGGAAAATCTAGAAGCAGAAACCCAGATAACTATGATCACCAATCTTTGGTTTTCAGCACGGTGTCACAGCCTTTTGCTCTCTTTCTCTGTTGGCTGAGATTCAATTTAAAAAAAAAAAAAAAAAAAAAAAAAGACTTTGGAAAAGGTTGATAGTCCTATGCAAGTCAATATATTATGGCCACATTTCCAAAAGGCAGATGCCAAACTCTTTGGGGTTGTGATATACCCAGATGGTCTCCCTTTTTTTTTTTTGCATTTCTGCAAATGTTATTACCAAATACAACAATTTTTCCTCCAAAGTCATTAGAGCCCATTTGGCACCTTCTCTAATCTGTCCTACTTGTTACCTTTTAATTACTCTGTGAGGGGATCTAGTTGTCTTGTTGTTGCTGAGGGCCAAATGACCAAGGGGTTAATGCTTTTTCTGTCCCTGGCCAATTGGTTTTTAGTCAGTAGTTATTTATGGGGAAGTCCAGGGACCATTAGTTCTCAAGTATGTGCAGCTGTACTCCTGACAATTACTCGTCCATAAGCAAATGTGGACTTACTTTTTGTGTATGGTTGTTTTTTTTTCCCCTGATTGGTTAGACAATCTGTTGCCATTTATGAATGATTCTTGTTGATGCAAAACATGGCATTGGATTCTGTTTTATTATTTGGATTCCATGTTTCATAGGGTGCTGTAATCTTGATTCAGACAAGGCACGAGGGTATGTACCTCCTGTCACTAGTGACAAATTGCTCCTGGGTAGCAAAATGTGAAATCCTGCCCACCGCATGTTAGCTGCACCATTCTCCCGAAATCAGCATAGGTGCTGATGATCCTCATTGTGAAATCACTGACTGGTTGGCCTTGGCCTTTCTTCCTCATGCTCTGTTCTTTTGGACATAAGGTAGAGATTACTATTAATGGTTCTTTCAGTTCCTAGGAGCTCCTCCCTCTGTGCTGTCTTACTGTGATTTTTTTTTTCTGCCCCCATTGAATGGTAGTCTTTGATGTCACACAAGAGAATACTGTTGGCTAACAGTCTGGAGGCTGCTTCGTTTGAGCTAACCACCACATGAAAACAAATGTGATCCATCATATTTCATTAACTAGCTGTCCTCCTTTTGGGTGCCCTTTTTTGATGTCAGAGTTGCATCCTGACAGGAATCAGAAAGATACGTGTGATTAAGAACAGTAATAATGCTTATTGCATTGTATTGTAAATTACCTTCCTGGGCCCTGCTACTTTATCAGCCCCACTGGCATTGGCTCCCGTACATTTTTGACTACTCAGTATATACAGTGTATTAGCGCAATGGAGATCATTATGTGGCCTGTATTTGAGTCATTTTTATTTAAGATGCCAAACAATAAGCTGTTGATTGGGGGAACAAGAGGCGAACAATAATGTTCTGTGTCACATAATACACCACCATTTTCCAGCTTTGCTTTAGAAGGGCCCTCTTTATTGTTTTTGTATAAAAATGGTTCTTAGGAGGAGGAATATTTTGCTGAGGTATGTCATTATTTTGCAAATTTCTATTATCTCATCATGTTGTCTTCATTGTAAATTGCAGCTAATTAGGAACCTAGTTAGAGCCCCAGCTTTGAGGCTGGCTTTTTTGTGAAAAGAGCCCACCGATTACCGCACTACAAGAGAGGAAGGGAGAGAAAAAGGAGATTAATCTGGTTACCTAGGCGACACTCGCTTCCATCTGCGAGGAACAATACATTTTTGTTTCCTTGGCTCAGTTCAGATCTGTTTTGTTTAGAGGGGGAAAAAAGGGAGAGAGAGAAAGAGAGAGAGAGAGACAGAAAGAGAAAGAGAGAGAGAGGGAAAGAGAGAACCTAGCTCCACAGCAATGATGAAATCTGCCTAGCCCAGGCTTATGTGCTTGATTCCTCTACAAGTTAGGGGTCTCTGGTGAGTGAGAACATGAAAGAGATAAGCTCCAAAGTTGTCAAAGGTCATGACCTTGCCACACAAAGCCAGCAGTTTTACCTCTAAATCCCCTTCTCCCAAAAAGCACTTAATGAAATAATATACTGTGCTTCTCAACACGCTGTAGTCTATATTAGGAACAAGGCCCCCTGATTGTGAATTTAAGGAGTCATTTAAAATTTCATACTAAATAATCAGTGATTGTAAGAAGCTACTACTTATGGGTCCAGGTTTTGTCTATGCAACTTAACTTAGACTTTTCTACTTTTTTTTCTCCAAGTGACTTTCCCAAAACCTACCATTTTATTGTAACACACAATGTTTGAGGTATGAGTTGACTTTTCAATGGATGAAACAAACCTATTGAATCTACCCAAGATCAAGGCTTATTAACTACTCAATTCCAGTTGCATTTGTTGTACATCAAACTTTTAAGTCTTTAGAAGGGTGGCCATTTACTTCACTCAGACATGGGTGGTGCTGCCAGATTGTTTGCTGCCTTTTACATAGTCACCAGAGAAAGGGCTGAGGATGGAGCAGGAAGTGAAAGAGGCTAAAAGGCTCAGAAATCTCAGGGCTTCTTTAGGCATATTGGCTAAACCCACAGCCTCTGATGAGCATAATGCTTTCCCCATCATGTTCTCAAAGGTTGGTATGCCATCATGCATAACGAGTATACCCGGAAAGGTTATATGTGATGACATACAGTTAAAGGAGACTCTAAGAGAGGAATGTTGGCTTATCTGAGCTTTCCAGTCATAGAATGCATTGATGAAATAAGAGCAACTAGCTTATTTTAAAATGCCCTGTGGAATCCATGCTTCATACCCGTGGGTGTCTCCTCAGCAGTTCTGTTTCCAAAATCCATTGCTAATAAAAGGAAAGTAAATCTTTTCATAAAAACTACAAGTCACTAAGTGTTCTCAGGTTCCTCTACACTAATAGACTAATAGACACTTCTCTTCAAATGGTATTACCCATCTCTCTTGTCTTATTTGCAAATGGGAAGAAGATACCAACCCAAATTGATTCTGTGTTTATCACTCATCTAGCCATCTAAAACAGCTGTGCTTTGTCTTATTTCCGCTATACCCTTTGGGCAGCTCCAAATGGGGTATCTCATGTGAAATAGCATGTATACGTGTTCTTAGAAATCTATGAAAACCATTTAAACTATGGCATTCTAATTTGTTCTAATATTTACTGTATTTTATGGGTAAAAATAATAAACCTTACTTTATACCTCAAACTTCAGCCTTAAAAATGGTCTTCTATTTGTTATGCCCTTGAAGGAAATCAAATTAGTTTTGCAATTTTCCCATGAGTCCCTCAAATAAGATCAGATGCAAATGAGTTCACTATAGCAGACCCTCCACAAGGATCTTCTCCAAGTATCTTTTTACTATGTAAAGGACAAATTACCAAATTCCACATTGTTATTTAAAAACTAGAGCACCTTTCTGAAGTTTGGGAAACCAGGGTTGCTCTTGGCAATGGCAAAGATTAAATACGCAGATATGTTTTAGAAATTCTCTTTTTAAATTGACAAATGAAATGGTCTCTTCTTATCTATGAATGAGCATTTTTTATTAAAATTATTAAGCTGTGTTAGGTTTTGAGGGGATGTGTTCTCAATACCTCTTTTTTATTATGAAGAAAGTAAGTTTCGTAGATATACAGAGAAGTAGTTATAGCAGTTAAGTCAACACTGCTCAGACTAGCCTTCTTTACAGAAAGTATTGAAGCTCCAATGTGTACTTATTAAGAGGGCACCATTATATTTTTTCTCATCTGTTTGCAGAGTCAGTCCATCCAGTTCCTGCTCTAAGCTTGACTAGAGTCACATACAGAACCTCATCTCTTTATAAAGGCTTTGATTGATAATATGCTGTAAAGGGAGGAAAATAAAATGTGAAGATGATTTAGTATGTGCAGAAACCTTTTTTGTTCATGTTGGATAAGACACAATTTTTGAACCACAAATGTATTAATTTTTTATGGGAATGCAGTGATCACCAAATGAGATGGCAATACCTACTTATCAATATGACTTATCAATAGTTATATTGCTTCTACTGAATAGGTTTATGGTGCTTCTATTGAATAGATTTAGGAAGTGCTTGGTAGTTCTCCATTGCACTAGTGATGTCTCTTGTCTTCAACACTGATTTACGCCTGTTCACCCAAGACCTTCGGTATCCACCTCTTAGGATGTAACCTCTAATATTCTGTCCTAAAACAGTGGTTAAAAATGGATGTAGAGGAAAGAGTGCCACCTGCTGATTTCTCATCCTAAAGCAATTATGATTTCCTTGGAGGTTTATCAGACAAGATCTAGCAGTGCCTGGTAGTATTTATTAAGCCATAGGTGACAAGTACAAAGCCTAGATTTGTAGGCTACAGTTTTGTAATCATGGTGTTATAAGGATGATTCAGAGATATGCAAGGATTGATCACAAAATGTTTTCCTTCACTTTAAAATTATCTACTGTGAATTATGGGTTTCAAAAAAATTCAAATCCATCATTTCTTCAGTTTTTTACATCTCATTGACAATTGTAGACAGTAGGACTTCCATGTCATATGAAATTTCCATGTCCTGAATGTCTTCTGGACTCTTTCCAGTGTGGAAAAATATGTCTGATGTAAGTTACCTTTGTGATGTTGACTTGGAAACTGCCCTCATGAACAAGACTTCTTCATTCTGCTTTGCCAAGGGAACATACTTCATTCTAGTTGCTTGTGTCACTATGGAAAGAAGTTGCTTAAAGTAAAAATAAACAACCACTTGTCTCCTAAATAACCCATTTGCAAATTAAGATTCTAGAAATTTACCATTTCTGTTATTTTTCTGCCAAAGTCAACAATTTGATGAAAGTTTGTATTATTAGTACGTAATTACTCACAAAATCAAGAAAGTTAGCAAAAGTGATCTGTGGGTAAAGAACACATAAACTTCTAACTGTAGAATAAAATTGGAAGTCATGGGAAAAATGTTCACCTGAGTGTGATTCTGACATCAGATATCTCAGTTTAACCTTTTCTTTTTTTTACACTTGTATCAGCGATTAATAGGAGAAAATAATGTTTTCTCTTGTTAGTCAATTGGCAGAGGGAATGTTCCATGTTAATAGTCATTCATTCAGGAAGACTCCTAATATAAGTATCATTTTAAAAGTTGACCAAGATAATAAATAAACTGCAATAGGGGATAAGTTTCACTTCAGATAAATTATTTTACTATCCTTAACTGTTACTTTAGAATGGTCACTGTTAACTTGTGCCTCCAGGGTTAAGGTGATTTTAACTCCAGTCAACTCAAGCCTGAATCAGGTTGTAGGCACAGCAAGAAGAATGAGCAACAAGAGGTTTTTACCACAAAGGAATAACTCAAGAAATGGGCCAGAACTGTCAATATCTCTTCCTACTCCACAAAATAAAAGTTGTTAACAAAAAATATGGAATCTTCTTCTTTTGGGGCAGTAAAAAGTAAAGAATAGATACAAAGAAGGGAGAGAATTAGGAAAGAAAATACATGAGGAAATTTTTAGTCACAATGGGCTCATCTACAGTTTTAGTAAAATAAAACATATTTCCCAATCCTGAATCTATAGGAGACCATTATGAAGTTATTGATATGAATCACCATGGTGGCCACTTGTATTTAGGTAAAATAAATTCGAGTATGTGTGTGTGAGTGTGTATGCATGTGCACATGTGAAATGTACACATGTGAATTGTATTTAAGATGAGGAACATTGTTTTCTGTTTTTTTTTAATTTGACTAACTGTAGATAATCTGCAAATAAGCAATCCTGCCTATACGTAAGTATCCCTGCTGTATTACAAGCAATTTTCTAAATAGGCTACTTCAGTTTATTGCTGCATCATTGTCATGATTTCCCCTTTATTAGAAAATAAATACTTCTGATACATAACTTCTTAAAACAAAAGTAGTGTTTAACAATTATGTTGTCCCTGGGATTTAGTTCACTGGTCTCTTTGGCATCTAAACCCTATTAATATTTCAGAATATTCTCTTTTTTTTTGAAACGGAGCATGGCTCTGTCACCCAGGCTGGAGTGCAGGGGCACGATCTTGGCTCACTACAGCCTTTGCCTCCCAGGTTCAGACAATTCTTGTGCCTCAGCCCCTTGAGTAGCTGGGACTACAGGCATGTGCCACTACACCAGGCTAAGTTTTTTTTTTTTTTTTTTTTTTGTATTTTTAGTAGAGAAGGGGTTTCGCCATGTTGGCAAAGCCGGTCATGAGCCCCTGACCGCAAGTGATTCACTTGCCTTGGCCCTCCAAAGTGCTGGGATTACAGGCATGAGCCATAGTACCCGGCCTAGAATATTATTCTAATTTCTAAAGAAAGATTCTCCAAGAAATGCACAGCACTTAGTAGCAATGGCAATTTTTAAAATAAGGTGCAAATTATCTTTCTTCCTTGTCCCTGGATGATGATTGTGTCCTTTGGTTTGGCCTCTTGTATGTGCAGTTTAGGCAAAGCAACTGCTACCTCCTATTTCTGTTTCTACCTCTATAACATTTTTCTTACGGGGATCAGATTTCTCAGGAGGCAATCCAATGTGTTATTGCTAGTTACTTCCTTTTCAAATTTCTCTCCTCCATACACACATATTCATTCATCTTACACATATTTATTATCTTTGTATGCCAGACATAATCCTAGGGATACACCTTGGGATATGTGAGGAAACAAAACCAACACAGATCCTCACCCCTGTGGAACTATATTCTAGTAGGGAGAAAGGTCAAAAATTAATAAGCTTATCTTGACTCTGGAAACATTGATAAATCTATTGATAAATGGAAAAGTTTCTGGCACATTGTAGATATTCAGTAAATTTTCTGGTTTTGAGAAATTGTTTTATTGCTAGGAAACACATAAAATAGTATATTTCTACTGATGGAAACTGAATCCAAAGGTTGGACTAGATTTGGATGATTGAATGAAGATAAGAAAATACCAGCTAATGGGATCATGCTAGGCATTGGAAGATACCTTCTTTGCAAGAGGTCAAGACTGACAATATAATTCCAGAAAGAAATCTCTACTTTGTTCTTTGTCCCTTCTTAAGTTTTTCAAAATTTATACCTTAATTTAGTAGGTCTTTGTTGTTGCAATTTCTGGGGGAGGGTATTAGGGATGGGTGGAAACCCAGTACCATTTTGACCAAGCACAGATTTAAACATATTCTTAAATAATGGGACCTGATATCTGTTTATAAACTTTAATCATAAAAATATTCTTGACTAAATACCATAGGCCATCTGTAAGCTTCCATTTTCTTTTTGGCTTTTATAAAATAATGGACGTTTCAAGCCAAAGGCATTAGAGATACTCTGATCTTTTCAATCTCTTCTTGTAATTTGATAACCCCTTGAAAATCTGCTGAAAACCATAGAGCCTGTCACTCCAAAATTTTATACATACATACATAAGATTCTGCTCTAAATTTGAAGTAATTTGTAGAACCCATGAATCTCTTCAGTGGCTCTCAGATCTGACCTAGGTGTAGTCTACTTTGTTCATTTTACACATGAAAGTATAGGATGCAAGTAAGTTTTGATTTATGTAAGACCACACAAGTAGTGAATGGCATCCTAAAAATCAAAAAGGCTAATTCCTACCTAGTCTGAATTCTTTCCACTCAGTATCCACTTCTATTTATCTAGAGATGCATTAAAAATCACCCCAACACTCAGAGGCTTAAACAACAATTTGTTATTCTCTTCTGCTCCTGATGTTTGATTGGGTTAAACTGGATGAGTCTCACCTGGAATCTCTTATGTAGTTGCAGTCAGATCACAGCAGGGCTGAAGTCATCTGAAGGCATGGCTGGGCTGGATATCCAAGATAGTTTCTTCACTTATATGGCTGACATGTCTGCTAGGTTGGCTGTAATAGCTGTAAGCTTGGTATCTTTCTTTTCTCTGCAGCCTCTTCACATGGTTAGCTCTTACAAAGCATGGCAGTCTCTTACAGGGCAAGTGACTTCCTCCAAAGTGAACATTTCAGAAGACCTTGACAGATGAACATTTCAGAAGACCTTGACAGAAGCTGCAAGATGTATTATGATCTAGCCTTGGAAGTCATGCAGCGTCATTTCTGCTTCATTTTATGGGTCTAAAAGTGAGCCACAAGGCCAACACACAATCTTAAGAGGAGGCGAGTCCATAGGAGTATAAATACTAGAAAGCATGGTTCATTAGGGAGCCATCTTTAGAGGCTAGCTACCACCTACCCAGTTAAGTGTTGGCCATATCTGTCTTTTGGGAGAGAACTTATTTAATAACATAGGAATTTACCTGCAAGTTATTCAAAATGTGAATATTTAAATTGTAATATTGAAAATGATATATTTTTCAATAGAGTCCATAAGTTTTTTTTACTTAATATTAAAATGGAGGTCATAATACCTTAAAGAAATAATCTCAGGGAATTAAGAGCTTGGATATTTTTTCTTTTATATCCTTTTATTTTGAACTAGACCTCAAAAATATATAGGCAGATTTAATCCAAGCTCTGTACTGGGATGTCCATCTATGCCTCCTGGTAATTGAATTCCACTGACTGACATAATTAGGCCCTATCTGTTAAACCTGTTGTGTCAAAGTCTTCTTGAGTGTCTTCATTTACGTATTTCCAACGTTGCAGAAACAATCATAATAGTTGGTTCTGTCAAGGCCCATTGTAGAATGCTTTTATTCTCCGATTGACGGTGATAATAATTGATACTATGTATCCTTTATATTCGAATAGTTGTTTATTTGGCATAATATTTTGCAAAATGTGCACCGAAAATCCTTAAAAAGTGTTTTGGTAAAAGTACCTTCATCCATTTTTCACTCTTGTCATCTCAAATGGTTTGGATCAAACTGTCCCTAAATTAGTAGACTAGAAAAATAGCAATCTTAGTCTCTTGTTTCAGATATTCCTGGTCTCTTTAGTTATTTCTCTCTATAGACATTTCTAGTTTATTGAGTGGTAGTTATACTTTAAAATACCAAAGAAGATATACTTTTTCTGTCAGCTCATTTCTTAAATTTAATTAGGAAGGCTTTGTGAGACTATTTAGGAACTAAAGAAATGGATGTAGCATAAAATAATTCAGAAATAATGGAAGATTAAGGACTTAAGTACCCCCTAAATCTTACTTACTGCCTCTGTTTCTTCAGTTAAGATATATATA